>NC_090326.1:27885075-28198197 GCF_035084215.1 Heptranchias perlo
TAGGGGGAGAGAGAGAGAGATCGATGGAGCGGGAGAGAGAGATCGATGGAGGGGGGAGAGAGAGATCGATGGAGGGGGGAGAGAGAGATCGATGGAGGGGGGAGAGAGAGAGAGAGATCGATGGAGGGGGAGAGAGAGAGATCGATGGAGGCGGAGAGAGAGAGATCGATGGAGGGGGAGAGAGAGAGAGATCGATGGAGAGGGAGAGAGAGAGATCGATGGAGGGGGGAGAGAGAGAGATCGATGGAGGGGGAGAGAGAGAGAGAGAGATCGATGGAGGGGGAGAGAGAGAGATCGATGGAGGGGGAGAGAGAGAGAGAGAGAGAGATCGATGGAGAGGAGAGAGAGAGATCGATGGAGGGGGAGAGAGAGAGAGATAGATGGAGGGGGGAGAGAGAGATCGATGGAGGGGGGAGAGAGAGATCGATGGAGGGGGGAGAGAGAGATCGATGGAGGGGGAGAGAGAGAGATCGATCGATGGAGGGGGAGAGAGAGATCGATCGATGGAGGGGGAGAGAGAGAGAGATCGATGGAGGGGGAGAGAGAGAGAGATAGATGGAGGGGGAGAGAGAGAGATCGATGGAGGGGGAGAGAGAGAGATCGATCGATGGAGGGGGAGAGAGAGATCGATCGATGGAGGGGGAGAGAGAGATCGATCGATGGAGGGGGAGAGAGAGAGAGATCGATGGAGGGGGAGAGAGAGAGAGATCGATGGAGGGGGAGAGAGAGAGAGATCGATGGAGGGGGAGAGAGAGAGAGATCGATGGAGGGGGAGAGAGAGAGAGATCGATGGAGGGGGAGAGAGAGAGAGATCGATGGAGGGGGAGAGAGAGAGATCGATGGAGGGGGAGAGAGAGAGAGATCGATGGAGGGGGAGAGAGAGAGAGAGATCGATGGAGGGGGAGAGAGAGAGAGATCGATGGAGGGGGAGAGAGAGAGAGATCGATGGAGGGGGAGAGAGAGAGATCGATGGAGGGGGAGACAGAGAGATCGATGGAGGGGGAGAGAGAGATCGATGGAGGGGGAGAGAGAGAGAGATCGATGGAGGGGGAGAGAGAGGGTTCGATGGAGGGGGAGAGAGAGAGATCGATGGAGGGGGAGAGAGAGAGAGATCGATGGAGGGGGGAGAGAGAGAGAGATCGATGGAGGGGGAGAGAGAGAGAGATCGATGGAGGGGGAGAGAGAGAGAGATCGATGGAGGGGGAGAGAGAGAGATCGATGGAGGGGGAGAGAGAGAGAGATCGATGGAGGGGGAGAGAGAGAGAGATCGATGGAGGGGGAGAGAGAGAGAGATCGATGGAGGGAGAGAGAGAGAGATCGATGGAGGGAGAGAGAGAGAGATCGATGGAGGAGGAGAGAGAGAGAGATCGATGGAGGGAGAGAGAGAGAGATCGATGGAGGGGGAGAGAGAGAGAGATCGATGGAGGGGGAGAGAGAGAGAGAGATCGATGGAGGGGGAGAGAGAGAGAGATCGATGGAGGGGGAGAGAGAGAGAGAGAGATCGACGGAGAGGGAGAGAGAGAGATCGACGGAGGGGGAGAGAGAGAGAGATCGATGGAGGGGGAGAGAGAGAGAGATCGACGGAGGGGGAGAGAGAGAGAGATCGATGGAGGGGGAGAGAGAGAGAGAGAGATCGACGGAGAGGGAGAGAGAGAGATCGACGGAGGGGGAGAGAGAGAGAGATCGACGGAGGGGGGAGAGAGAGAGAGATCGACGGAGGGGGAGATAGAGAGAGATCGACGGAGGGGGAGAGAGAGAGAGATCGACGGAGGGGGAGAGAGAGAGAGATCGACGGAGGGGGAGAGAGAGAGAGATCGACGGAGGGGGAGAGAGAGAGAGATCGACGGAGGGGGAGAGAGAGAGAGATCGACGGAGGGGGGAGAGAGAGAGAGATCGACGGAGGGGGAGAGAGAGAGAGATCGACGGAGGGGGAGAGAGAGAGAGATCGATGGAGAGGGAGAGAGAGAGATCGATGGAGGGGGAGAGAGAGAGAGATCGATGGAGGGGGAGAGAGAGATCGATGGAGGGGGGAGAGAGAGATCGATGGAGGGGGGAGAGAGAGATCGATGGAGGGGGGGAGAGAGAGAGAGATCGATGGAGGGGGAGAGAGAGAGATCGATGGAGGGGGAGAGAGAGAGATCGATGGAGGGGGGAGAGAGAGAGATCGATGGAGGGGGGGAGAGAGAGAGATCGATGGAGGGGGAGAGAGAGAGAGATCGATGGAGGGGGAGAGAGAGATCGATGGAGGGGGGGAGAGAGAGATCGATGGAGGGGGGAGAGAGAGAGAGAGATCGATGGAGGGGGAGAGAGAGAGATCGATGGAGGGGGAGAGAGAGAGAGATCGACGGAGGGGGAGAGAGAGAGAGATCGACGGAGGGGGAGAGGGAGAGAGAGATCGATGGAGGGGGGAGAGAGAGAGAGAGAGAGAGATCGATGGAGGGGGGAGAGAGAGAGAGAGAGAGAGAGAGATCGATGGAGGGGGGAGAGAGAGAGATCGATGGAGAGGGGAGAGAGAGAGATCGATGGAGGAGAGAGAGAGAGAGATCGATGGAGGGGGGAGAGAGAGAGAGAGAGAGAGAGAGAGATCGATGGAGGGGGGAGAGAGAGAGATCGATGGAGGAGAGAGAGAGAGAGATCGATGGAGGAGAGAGAGAGAGAGATCGATGGAGGAGAGAGAGAGAGAGATCGATGGAGGGGGAGAGAGAGAGAATGATGGAGGGGGAGAGAGAGAGATCGATGGAGGTGGAGAGAGAGAGAGATCGATGGAGGGGGAGAGAGAGAGATCGATGGAGGGGGAGAGACAGAGAGATCGATGGAGGGGGAGAGAGAGATAGATGGAGGGGGAGAGAGAGAGATCGATGGAGGGGGAGAGAGAGATAGATGGAGGGGGAGAGAGAGAGATCGATGGAGGGGGTAGAGAGAGAGATCGACGGAGGGGGAGAGAGAGAGAGATCGACGGAGGGGGAGAGAGAGAGAGAGAGAGATCGATGGAGAGGGAGAGAGAGAGATCGATGGAGGGGGAGAGAGAGAGATCGATGGAGGGGGAGAGAGAGAGAGATCGATGGAGCGGGAGAGAGAGATCGATGGAGGGGGGAGAGAGAGATCGATGGAGGGGGGAGAGAGAGATCGATGGAGGGGGGAGAGAGAGAGAGAGATCGATGGAGGGGGAGAGAGAGAGATCGATGGAGGCGGAGAGAGAGAGATCGATGGAGGGGGGAGAGAGAGAGATCGATGGAGAGGGAGAGAGAGAGATCGATGGAGGGGGGAGAGAGAGATCGATGGAGGGGGGAGAGAGAGAGAGAGAGATCGATGGAGGGGGAGAGAGAGAGATCGATGGAGGGGGAGAGAGAGAGAGAGAGAGAGAGATCGATGGAGAAGGAGAGAGAGAGATCGATGGAGGGGGAGAGAGAGAGAGATAGATGGAGGGGGGAGAGAGAGATCGATGGAGGGGGGAGAGAGAGATCGATGGAGGGGGGAGAGAGAGATCGATGGAGGGGGAGAGAGAGAGATCGATCGATGGAGGGGGAGAGAGAGATCGATCGATGGAGGGGGAGAGAGAGAGAGATCGATGGAGGGGGAGAGAGAGAGAGATAGATGGAGGGGGAGAGAGAGAGATCGATGGAGGGGGAGAGAGAGAGATCGATCGATGGAGGGGGAGAGAGAGATCGATCGATGGAGGGGGAGAGAGAGATCGATCGATGGAGGGGGAGAGAGAGAGAGATCGATGGAGGGGGAGAGAGAGAGAGATCGATGGAGGGGGAGAGAGAGAGAGATCGATGGAGGGGGAGAGAGAGAGAGATCGATGGAGGGGGAGAGAGAGAGAGATCGATGGAGGGGGAGAGAGAGAGAGATCGATGGAGGGGGAGAGAGAGAGATCGATGGAGGGGGAGAGAGAGAGAGATCGATGGAGGGGGAGAGAGAGAGAGAGAGATCGATGGAGGGGGAGAGAGAGAGAGATCGATGGAGGGGGAGAGAGAGAGAGATCGATGGAGGGGGAGAGAGAGAGATCGATGGAGGGGGAGACAGAGAGATCGATGGAGGGGGAGAGAGAGATCGATGGAGGGGGAGAGAGAGAGATCGATGGAGGGGGAGAGAGAGGGTTCGATGGAGGGGGAGAGAGAGAGATCGATGGAGGGGGAGAGAGAGAGAGATCGATGGAGGGGGAGAGAGAGAGAGATCGATGGAGGGGGAGAGAGAGAGAGATCGATGGAGGGGGAGAGAGAGAGAGATCGATGGAGGGGGAGAGAGAGAGATCGATGGAGGGGGAGAGAGAGAGAGATCGATGGAGGGGGAGAGAGAGAGAGATCGATGGAGGGGGAGAGAGAGAGAGATCGATGGAGGGAGAGAGAGAGAGATCGATGGAGGGAGAGAGAGAGAGATCGATGGAGGGAGAGAGAGAGAGATCGATGGAGGGAGAGAGAGAGAGATCGATGGAGGGGGAGAGAGAGAGAGATCGATGGAGGGGGAGAGAGAGAGAGAGATCGATGGAGGGGGAGAGAGAGAGAGATCGATGGAGGGGGAGAGAGAGAGAGAGAGATCGACGGAGAGGGAGAGAGAGAGATCGACGGAGGGGGAGAGAGAGAGAGATCGATGGAGGGGGAGAGAGAGAGAGATCGATGGAGGGGGAGAGAGAGAGAGATCGATGGAGGGGGAGAGAGAGAGAGAGAGATCGACGGAGAGGGAGAGAGAGAGATCGACGGAGGGGGAGAGAGAGAGAGATCGACGGAGGGGGAGAGAGAGAGAGATCGACGGAGGGGGAGATAGAGAGAGATCGACGGAGGGGGAGAGAGAGAGAGATCGACGGAGGGGGAGAGAGAGAGAGATCGACGGAGGGGGAGAGAGAGAGAGATCGACGGAGGGGGAGAGAGAGAGAGATCGACGGAGGGGGGAGAGAGAGAGAGATCGACGGAGGGGGAGAGAGAGAGAGATCGACGGAGGGGGAGAGAGAGAGAGATCGACGGAGGGGGAGAGAGAGAGAGATCGATGGAGAGGGAGAGAGAGAGATCGATGGAGGGGGAGAGAGAGAGAGATCGATGGAGGGGGAGAGAGAGATCGATGGAGGGGGGAGAGAGAGATCGATGGAGGGGGGAGAGAGAGAGATCGATGGAGGGGGAGAGAGAGAGATCGATGGAGGGGGAGAGAGAGAGATCGATGGAGGGGGAGAGAGAGAGATCGATGGAGGGGGGGAGAGAGAGAGATCGATGGAGGGGGAGAGAGAGAGAGATCGATGGAGGGGGAGAGAGAGATCGATGGAGGGGGGGAGAGAGAGATCGATGGAGGGGGGAGAGAGAGAGAGAGATCGATGGAGGGGGAGAGAGAGAGAGATCGATGGAGGGGGAGAGAGAGAGAGAGAGAGAGAGATCGATGGAGAAGGAGAGAGAGAGATCGATGGAGGGGGAGAGAGAGAGAGATCGATGGAGGGGGGAGAGAGAGATCGATGGAGGGGGGAGAGAGAGATCGATGGAGGGGGGGAGAGAGAGATCGATGGAGGGGGAGAGAGAGAGATCGATCGATGGAGGGGGAGAGAGAGATCGATCGATGGAGGGGGAGAGAGAGAGAGATCGATGGAGGGGGAGAGAGAGAGAGATAGATGGAGGGGGAGAGAGAGAGAGATAGATGGAGGGGGAGAGAGAGATCGATGGAGGGGGGAGAGAGAGATCGATGGAGGGGGAGAGAGAGAGATCGATCGATGGAGGGGGATGGGAGAGAGAGAGATCGATCGATGGAGGGGGAGGGGAGAGAGATCGATCGATGGAGGGGGAGAGAGATCGATCGAAGGAGGGGAGAGAGAGAGATCGATGGAGGGGAGAGAGAGAGATCGATGGAGGGGGTAGCGGGAGAGAGAGAAATCGACGGGGGGGGGGGAGAGAGAGAGAGAGAGAGAGAGAGAGATTGATGGAGGGGGAGAGGGAGAGAGATCGATGGAGGGGGGAGAGAGAGAGAGATCAATGGAGGGGGAGAGAGAGAGAGATCGATGGAGGGGGGAGAGAGAGAGAGAGAGATCGATGGAGGGGGAGAGGGAGAGAGAGATCGATGGAGGGGGGAGAGAGAGAGAGAGAGAGATCGATGGAGGGGGGAGAGAGAGAGAGAGAGAGAGAGATCGATGGAGGGGGGAGAGAGAGAGATCGATGGAGAGGGGAGAGAGAGAGATCGATGGAGGAGAGAGAGAGAGAGATCGATGGAGGGGGGAGAGAGAGAGAGAGAGAGAGAGAGAGATCGATGGAGGGGGGAGAGAGAGAGATCGATGGAGAGGGGAGAGAGAGAGATCGATGGAGGAGAGAGAGAGAGAGATCGATGGAGGAGAGAGAGAGAGAGATCGATGGAGGAGAGAGAGAGAGAGATCGATGGAGGAGAGAGAGAGAGAGATCGATGGAGGGGGAGAGAGAGAGAATGATGGAGGGGGAGAGAGAGAGATCGATGGAGGTGGAGAGAGAGAGAGATCGATGGAGGGGGAGAGAGAGAGATCGATGGAGGGGGAGAGACAGAGAGATCGATGGAGGGCGAGAGAGAGATAGATGGAGGGGGAGAGAGAGAGATCGATGGAGGGGGAGAGAGAGATAGATGGAGGGGGAGAGAGAGAGATCGATGGAGGGGTAGAGAGAGAGATCGACGGAGGGGGAGAGAGAGAGAGATCGACGGAGGGGGAGAGAGAGAGAGAGAGAGATCGATGGAGAGGGAGAGAGAGAGATCGATGGAGGGGGAGAGAGAGAGAGATCGATGGAGGGGGAGAGAGAGATCGATGGAGGGGGGAGAGAGAGATCGATGGAGGGGGGAGAGAGAGATCGATGGAGGGGGGAGAGAGAGAGAGAGATCGATGGAGGGGGAGAGAGAGAGATCGATGGAGGGGGAGAGAGAGAGATCGATGGAGGGGGAGAGAGAGAGATCGATGGAGAGGGAGAGAGAGAGATCGATGGAGGGGGGAGAGAGAGATCGATGGAGGGGGGAGAGAGAGAGAGAGATCGATGGAGGGGGAGAGAGAGAGATCGATGGAGGGGGAGAGAGAGAGAGAGAGAGAGAGAGATCGATGGAGAAGGAGAGAGAGAGATCGATGGAGGGGGAGAGAGAGAGAGATAGATGGAGGGGGGAGAGAGAGATCGATGGAGGGGGGAGAGAGAGATCGATGGAGGGGGGAGAGAGAGATCGATCGATGGAGGGGGAGAGAGAGAGAGATCGATGGAGGGGGAGAGAGAGAGAGATAGATGGAGGGGGAGAGAGAGAGATCGATGGAGGGGGGAGAGAGAGATCGATGGAGGGGGAGAGAGAGAGATCGATCGATGGAGGGGGAGAGAGAGATCGATCGATGGAGGGGGAGAGAGAGAGAGATCGATGGAGGGGGAGAGAGAGAGAGATCGATGGAGGGGGAGAGAGAGAGAGATAGATGGAGGGGGAGAGAGAGAGATCGATGGAGGGGGGAGAGAGAGATCGATGGAGGGGGAGAGGGAGAGATCGATCGATGGAGGGGTAGAGAGATCGATCGATGGAGGGGAAGGGGAGAGAGAGAGATCGATCGATGGAGGGGGAGGGGAGAGAGATCGATCGATGGAGGGGGAGAGAGATCGATCGAAGGAGGGGAGAGAGAGAGATCGATGGAGGGGAGAGAGAGAGATCGATGGAGGGGGTAGCGGGAGAGAGAGAAATCGATGGCGGGGGGGGGAGAGAGAGAGAGAAATCGACGGGGGGGGGGGAGAGAGAGAGAGAGAGAGAGAGATTGATGGAGGGGGAGAGGGAGAGAGATCGATGGAGGGGGGAGAGAGAGAGAGATCAATGGAGGGGGAGAGAGAGAGAGATCGATGGAGGGGGGAGAGAGAGAGAGAGAGAGAGAGAGATCGATGGAGGGGGAGAGGGAGAGAGAGATCGATGGAGGGGGGAGAGAGAGAGAGAGAGATCGATGGAGGGGGAGAGAGAGAGAGAGAGAGATCGATGGAGGGGGGAGAGAGAGAGATCGATGGAGAGGGGAGAGAGAGAGATCGATGGAGGAGAGAGAGAGAGAGATCGATGGAGGGGGGAGAGAGAGAGAGAGAGAGATCGATGGAGGGGCGAGAGAGAGAGAGATCGATGGAGGAGAGAGAGAGAGATCGATGGAGGAGAGAGAGAGAGAGATCGATGGAGGGGGAGAGAGAGAGAATGATGGAGGGGGAGAGAGAGAGAATGATGGAGGGGGGAGAGAGAGAGATCGATGGAGGTGGAGAGAGAGAGAGAGATCGATGGAGGGGGAGAGAGAGAGATCGATGGAGGGGGAGAGAGAGAGAGATCGATGGAGGGGGAGAGAGAGAGAGATCGATGGAGGAGAGAGAGAGAGAGATCGATGGAGGGGGAGAGAGAGAGAATGATGGAGGGGGAGAGAGAGAGAATGATGGAGGGGGAGAGAGAGAGATCGATGGAGGTGGAGAGAGAGAGAGAGATCGATGGAGGGGGAGAGAGAGAGATCGATGGAGGGGGAGAGAGAGAGAGATCGATGGAGGGGGAGAGAGAGAGAGATCGATGGAGGGGGAGAGAGAGAGATCGATGGAGGGGGAGAGAGAGATAGATGGAAGGGGGGAGAGAGAGATAGATGGAAGGGGAGAGAGAGAGATCGATGGAGGGGGAGAGAGAGAGATCGATGGAGGGGGAGAGAGAGAGATCGATGGAGGGGGAGAGAGAGAGATCGATGGAGGGGGAGAGAGAGAGATCGATGGAGGGGGAGAGAGAGAGATCGATGGAGGGGGAGAGAGAGAGATCGATGGAGGGGGAGAGAGAGAGATCGATGGAGGGGGAGAGAGAGAGATCGATGGAGGGGGAGAGAGAGAGATCGATGGAGGGGGAGAGAGAGAGAGATCGATGGAGGGGGAGAGAGAGAGAGATCGATGGAGGGGGAGAGAGAGAGAGATCGATGGAGGGGGAGAGAGAGAGAGATCGATGGAGGGGGAGAGAGAGAGAGATCGATGGAGGGGGAGAGAGAGAGAGATCGATGGAGGGGGAGAGAGAGAGAGATCGATGGAGGGGGAGAGAGAGAGAGATCGATGGAGGGGGAGAGAGAGAGAGATCGATGGAGGGGGGAGAGAGAGAGAGAGAGAGAGATCGATGGAGGGGGGAGAGAGAGAGATCGATGGAGGGGGGGGAGAGAGAGAGAGAGATCGATGGAGAGGGGAGAGAGAGAGATCGATGGAGAGGGGAGAGATAGAGATCGATGGAGGAGAGAGAGAGAGAGAGATCGATGGAGGGGGGAGAGAGAGAGATCGATGGAGGGGGGGGAGAGAGAGAGAGAGATCGATGGAGAGGGGAGAGAGAGAGATCGATGGAGAGGGGAGAGATAGAGATCGATGGAGGAGAGAGAGAGAGAGAGATTGATGGAGGAGAGAGAGAGAGAGATCGATGGAGGGGGAGAGAGAGAGAATGATGGAGGGGGAGAGAGAGAGATCGATGGAGGGGGAGAGAGAGAGAGATCGATGGAGGGGGAGAGAGAGAGATCGATGCAGGGGGAGAGAGAGAGAGATCGATGGAGGGGGAGAGAGAGAGATCGATGGAGGGGGAGAGAGAGAGATCGATGGAGGGGGAGAGAGAGAGATCGATGGAGGGGGAGAGAGAGAGATCGATGGAGGGGGAGAGAGAGAGAGATCGATGGAGAGGGAGAGAGAGAGATCGACGGAGGGGGAGAGAGAGAGAGATCGACGGAGGGGGAGAGAGAGAGATCGACGGAGGGGGAGATCGAGAGAGATCGACGGAGGGGGAGATAGAGAAAGATCGACGGAGGGGGAGAGAGAGAAAGATCGACGGAGGGGGAGAGATCGACGGAGGGGGAGAGAGAGAGAGATCGACGGAGGGGGAGAGAGAGAGAGATCGACGGAGGGGGAGAGAGAGAGAGATCGACGGAGGGGGAGAGAGAGAGAGATCGACGGAGGGGGAGAGAGAGAGAGATAGATGGAGGGGGAGAGAGAGAGAGAGAGAGATCGATGGAGAGGGAGAGAGAGAGATCGATGGAGGGGGAGAGAGAGAGAGAGATCGATGGAGGGGGAGAGAGAGAGAGATCGATGGAGGGGGAGAGCGAGATCGATGGAGGGGGGAGAGAGAGATCGATGGAGGGGGGAGAGAGAGAGAGAGATCGATGGAGGGGGGAGAGAGAGAGAGAGATCGATGGAGGGGGACAGAGAGAGATCGATGGAGGGGGAGAGAGAGAGAGAGAGAGAGAGAGATCGATGGAGAAGGAGAGAGAGAGATCGATGGAGGGGGAGAGAGAGAGAGATAGATGGAGGGGGGAGAGAGAGATCGATGGAGGGGGGAGAGAGAGATCGATGGAGGGGGAGAGAGAGAGATCGATCGATGGAGGGGGAGAGAGAGATCGATCGATGGAGGGGGAGAGAGAGAGAGATCGATGGAGGGGGAGAGAGAGAGAGATCGATGGAGGGGGAGAGAGAGAGAGATAGATGGAGGGGGAGAGAGAGAGAGATAGATGGAGGGGGGAGAGAGAGATCGATGGAGGGGGAGAGAGAGAGATCGATCGATGGAGGGGTAGAGAGATCGATCGATAGAGGGGGAGGGGAGAGAGAGAGATCGATCGATGGAGGGGGAGGGGAGAGAGATCGATCGATGGAGGGGGAGAGAGATCAATCGAAGGAGGGGAGAGAGAGAGATCGATGGAGGGGAGAGAGAGAGATCGATGGAGGGGTTAGCGGGAGAGAGAGAAATCGATGGCGGGGGTGGGGAGAGAGAGAGAGAAATCGACGGGGGGGGGAGAGAGAGAGAGAGATTGATGGAGGGGGAGAGAGAGAGAGATGGATGGAGGGGGAGAGAGAGAGAGAGATCGATGGAGGGGGAGAGAGAGAGATCGATGGAGGGGGAGAGAGAGAGAGAGATCGATGGAGGGGGAGAGAGAGAGATCGATGGAGGGAGAGAGAGAGAGATCGATGGAGGGGAGAGAGAGAGAGATGGATGGAGGGGGAGAGGGAGAGAGATGGATGGAGGGGGAGAGGGAGAGAGATGGATGGAGGGGGAGAGAGAGAGAGATGGATGGAGGGGGAGAGAGAGAGAGAGAGAGATCGATGGAGGGGGAGAGAGAGAGAGATCGATGGAGGGGGAGAGAGAGAGAGATCGATGGAGGGGGAGAGAGAGAGAGATCGATGGAGGGGGAGAGAGAGAGAGATCGATGGAGGGGGAGAGAGAGAGAGATCGATGGAGGGGGAGAGAGAGAGAGATCGATGGAGGGGGAGAGAGAGAGAGAGATCGATGGAGGGGGAGAGAGAGAGAGAGAGAGAGAGATCGATGGAGGGGGAGAGAGAGAGATCGATGGAGCGGGAGAGGGAGAGAGAGAGATCGAGGGAGCGGGAGAGAGAGAGAGATCGATGGAGGGGGAGAGAGAGAGAGATAGATGGAGGGGGGAGAGAGAGATCGATGGAGGGGGAGAGAGAGAGATCAATGGAGGGGGAGAGAGAGAGATCGATGGAGGGGGAGAGAGAGAGAGATCGATGGAGGGGGAGAGAGAGAGAGATCGATGGAGGGGGAGAGAGAGAGAGATCGATGGAGGGGGGAGAGAGAGAGAGATCGATGGAGGGGGGAGAGAGAGATCGATGGAGGGGGAGAGAGAGAGATCGATGGAGGGGGGAGAGAGAGATCGATGGAGGGGGGAGAGAGAGAGAGATCGATGGAGGGGGAGAGAGAGAGAGATCGATGGAGGGGGAGAGAGAGAGAGATCGATGGAGGGGGAGAGAGAGAGAGAGATCGATGGAGGGGGAGAGAGAGAGAGAGAGAGATCGATGGAGAGGGAGAGAGAGAGATCGATGGAGCGGGAGAGGGAGAGAGAGAGATCGATGGAGCGGGAGAGAGGGAGAGATCGATGGAGGGGGAGAGAGAGAGAGATAGATGGAGGGGGGAGAGAGAGATCGATGGAGGGGGGAGAGAGAGATCGATGGAGGGGGAGAGAGAGAGATCGATCCATGGAGGGGGAGAGAGAGAGATCGATCCATGGAGGGGGGGGGAGAGAGAGAGATCGATCCATGGAGGGGGAGAGAGAGAGATCGATGGAGGGGGAGAGAGAGAGATCGATGGAGGGGGAGAGAGAGAGATCGATGGAGGGGGAGAGAGAGAGATCGATGGAGGGGGAGAGAGAGAGATCGATGGAGGGGGAGAGAGAGAGATCGATGGAGGGGGAGAGAGAGAGATCGATGGAGGGGGAAGAGAGAGAGATCGATGGAGGGGGAGAGAGAGAGATCGATGGAGGGGGAGAGAGAGAGAGATCGATGGAGGGGGAGAGAGAGAGAGATCGATGGAGGGGGAGAGAGAGAGAGATCGATGGAGGGGGAGAGAGAGAGAGATCGATGGAGGGGGAGAGAGAGAGAGATCGATGGAGGGGGGGAGAGAGAGAGATCGATGGAGGGGGAGAGAGAGAGAGAGATCGATGGAGGGGGAGAGAGAGAGAGATCGATGGAGGGGGAGAGAGAGAGAGAGAGATCGATGGAGAGGGAGAGAGAGAGATCGATGGAGGGGGAGAGAGAGAGAGATCGATGGAGGGGGAGAGAGAGAGAGAGATCGATGGAGGGGGAGAGAGAGAGAGAGATCGATGGAGGGGGAGAGAGAGAGAGATCGATGGAGGGGGGGAGAGAGATCGATGGAGGGGGGAGAGAGAGATCGATGGAGGGGGAGAGAGAGAGATCGATCGATGGAGGGGGAGAGAGAGATCGATCGATGGAGGGGGAGAGAGAGATCGATCGATGGAGGGGGAGAGAGAGAGAGATCGATGGAGGGGGAGAGAGAGAGAGATAGATGGAGGGGGAGAGAGAGAGAGATAGATGGAGGGGGGAGAGAGAGATCGATGGAGGGGGGAGAGAGAGATCGATGGAGGGGGAGAGAGAGAGATCGATCGATGGAGGGGTAGAGAGATCGATCGATAGAGGGGGAGGGGAGAGAGAGAGATCGATCGATGGAGGGGGAGGGGAGAGAGATCGATCGATGGAGGGGGAGAGAGATCAATCGAAGGAGGGGAGAGAGAGAGATCGATGGAGGGGAGAGAGAGAGATCGATGGAGGGGTTAGCGGGAGAGAGAGAAATCGATGGCGGGGGTGGGGAGAGAGAGAGAGAAATCGACGGGGGGGGGAGAGAGAGAGAGAGAGAGACAGATTGATGGAGGGGGAGAGGGAGAGAGATCGATGGAGGGGGGAGAGAGAGAGAGATCGATGGAGGGGGAGAGAGAGAGAGATCGATGGAGGGGGAGAGAGAGAGAGAGAGATCGATGGAGGGGGAGAGAGAGAGAGATCGATGGAGGGGGGAGAGAGAGAGAGAGAGATCGATGGAGGGGGGAGAGAGAGAGATCGATGGAGGGGGGAGAGAGAGAGAGAGATCGATGGAGAGGGGAGAGAGAGAGATCGATGGAGAGGGGAGAGAGAGAGATCGATGGAGGAGAGAGAGAGAGAGATTGATGGAGGAGAGAGAGAGAGAGATCGATGGAGGGGGAGAGAGAGAGAATGATGGAGGGGGAGAGAGTGAGATCGATGGAGGGGGAGAGAGAGAGAGATCGATGGAGGGGGAGAGAGAGAGAGATCGATGCAGGGGGAGAGAGAGAGAGATCGAGGAGGGGGAGAGAGAGATAGATGGAGGGGGGAGAGAGAGAGATCGATGGAGGGGGAGAGAGAGATAGATGGAGGGGGAGAGAGAGATAGATGGAGGGGGAGAGAGAGAGATCGATGGAGGGGGAGAGAGAGAGATCGATGGAGGGGGAGAGAGAGAGATCGATGGAGGGGGAGAGAGAGAGATCGATGGAGGGGGAGAGAGAGAGATCGATGGAGGGGGAGAGAGGGAGATCGATGGAGGGGGAGAGAGAGAGATCGATGGAGGGGGAGAGAGAGAGATCGATGGAGGGGGAGAGAGAGAGATCGATGGAGGGGGGAGAGAGATCGATGGAGGGGGAGAGAGAGAGATCGATGGAGGGGGAGAGAGAGAGATCGATGGAGGGGGGAGAGAGAGAGATCGATGGAGGGGGAGAGAGAGAGATCGATGTAGGGGGAGAGAGAGAGAGATGGATGGAGGGGGAGAGAGAGAGATCGATGGAGGGGGGGAGAGAGAGAGATCGATGGAGGGGGAGAGAGAGAGATCGATGTAGGGGGAGAGAGAGAGAGATGGATGGAGGGGGAGAGAGAGAGAGATGGATGGAGGGGGAGAGAGAGAGAGATGGATGGAGGGGGAGAGAGAGAGAGATGGATGGAGGGGGAGAGAGAGAGAGATGGATGGAGGGGGAGAGAGAGAGAGATGGATGGAGGGGGAGAGAGAGAGAGAGATCGATGGAGGGGGAGAGAGAGAGATCGATGGAGGGGGAGAGAGAGAGAGAGATCGATGGAGGGGGAGAGAGAGATAGATGGAGGGGGAGAGAGAGATAGATGGAGGGGGAGAGAGAGAGATCGATGGAGGGGGGAGAGAGAGAGATCGATGGAGGGGGAGAGAGAGAGATCGATGGAGGGGGAGAGAGAGAGATCGATGGAGGGGGAGAGAGAGAGATCGATGGAGGGGGAGAGAGGGAGATCGATGGAGGGGGAGAGAGAGAGATCGATGGAGGGGGAGAGAGAGAGATCGATGGAGGGGGAGAGAGAGAGATCGATGGAGGGGGAGAGAGATCGATGGAGGGGGAGAGAGAGAGATCGATGGAGGGGGAGAGAGAGAGATCGATGGAGGGGGGAGAGAGAGAGATCGATGGAGGGGGAGAGAGAGAGATCGATGTAGGGGGAGAGAGAGAGAGATGGATGGAGGGGGAGAGAGAGAGATCGATGGAGGGGGGAGAGAGAGAGATCGATGGAGGGGGAGAGAGAGAGATCGATGTAGGGGGAGAGAGAGAGAGATGGATGGAGGGGGAGAGAGAGAGAGATGGATGGAGGGGGAGAGAGAGAGAGATGGATGGAGGGGGAGAGAGAGAGAGATGGATGGAGGGGGAGAGAGAGAGAGATGGATGGAGGGGGAGAGAGAGAGAGATGGATGGAGGGGGAGAGAGAGAGAGAGATCGATGGAGGGGGAGAGAGAGAGATCGATGGAGGGGGAGAGAGAGAGAGAGATCGATGGAGGGGGAGAGAGAGAGATCGATGGAGGGAGAGAGAGAGAGATCGATGGAGGGGAGAGAGAGAGAGATGGATGGAGGGGGAGAGGGAGAGAGATGGATGGAGGGGGAGAGAGAGAGAGATGGATGGAGGGGGAGAGAGAGAGAGAGAGAGATCGATGGAGGGGGAGAGAGAGAGAGATCGATGGAGGGGAGAGAGAGAGAGATCGATGGAGGGGGAGAGAGAGAGAGATCGATGGAGGGGGAGAGAGAGAGAGATCGATGGAGGGGGAGAGAGAGAGAGATCGATGGAGGGGGAGAGAGAGAGAGATCGATGGAGGGGGAGAGAGAGAGAGATCGATGGAGGGGGAGAGAGAGAGAGAGATCGATGGAGGGGGAGAGAGAGAGAGAGAGAGAGAGAGAGAGATCGATGGAGGGGGAGAGAGAGAGATCGATGGAGCAGGAGAGAGAGAGAGATCGATGGAGGGGGAGAGAGAGAGAGATAGATGGAGGGGGGAGAGAGAGATCGATGGAGGGGGAGAGAGAGAGATCAATGGAGGGGGAGAGAGAGAGATCGATGGAGGGGGGAGAGAGAGATCGATGGAGGGGGGAGAGAGAGAGAGATCGATGGAGGGGGAGAGAGAGAGAGATCGATGGAGGGGGAGAGAGAGAGAGATCGATGGAGGGGGAGAGAGAGAGAGATCGATGGAGGGGGGAGAGAGAGAGAGATCGATGGAGGGGGGAGAGAGAGATCGATGGAGGGGGAGAGAGAGATCGAGGGAGGGGGAGAGAGAGAGATCGATGGAGGGGGAGAGAGAGAGATCGATGGAGGGGGGAGAGAGAGATCGATGGAGGGGGGAGAGAGAGAGAGATCGATGGAGGGGGAGAGAGAGAGAGATCGATGGAGGGGGAGAGAGAGAGAGATCGATGGAGGGGGAGAGAGAGAGAGAGATCGATGGAGGGGGAGAGAGAGAGAGAGAGAGATCGATGGAGAGGGAGAGAGAGAGATCGATGGAGCGGGAGAGGGAGAGAGAGAGATCGATGAGCGGGAGAGGGAGAGAGAGAGATCGATGGAGCGGGAGAGAGAGAGAGATCGATGGAGCGGGAGAGAGAGAGAGATAGATGGAGGGGGGAGAGAGAGATCGATGGAGGGGGGAGAGAGAGATCGATGGAGGGGGAGAGAGAGAGATCGATCGATGGAGGGGGGAGAGAGATCGATCGATGGAGGGGGAGAGAGATCGATCGATGGAGGGGGAGAGAGATCGATCGATGGAGGGGGAGAGAGATCGATCGATGGAGGGGGAGAGAGATAGATCGATGGAGGGGGAGAGAGAGAGAGATCGATGGAGGGGGAGAGAGAGAGAGATCGATGGAGGGGGAGAGAGAGAGAGATCGATGGAGGGGGAGAGAGAGAGAGATAGATGGAGGGGGAGAGAGAGAGAGATAGATGGAGGGGGAGAGAGAGAGAGATCGATGGAGGGGGAGAGAGAGAGAGAGATCGATGGAGAGGGAGAGAGAGAGATCGATGGAGGGGGAGAGAGAGGGAGATCGATGGAGGGGGAGAGAGAGAGAGATCGATGGAGGGGGGCGAGAGAGATCGATGGAGGGGGGAGAGAGAGAGATCGATCCATGGAGGGGGAGAGAGAGAGATCGATCCATGGAGGGGGGGGGAGAGAGAGAGATCGATCGATGGAGGGGGAGAGAGAGAGATCGATGGAGGGGGAGAGAGAGAGATCGATGGAGGGGGAGAGAGAGAGATCGATGGAGGGGGAGAGAGAGAGATCGATGGAGGGGGAGAGAGAGAGATCGATGGAGGGGGAGAGAGAGAGAGATCGATGGAGGGGGAGAGAGAGAGAGATCGATGGAGGGGGAGAGAGAGAGAGATCGATGGAGGGGGAGAGAGAGAGAGATCGATGGAGGGGGGGAGAGAGAGAGAGATCGATGGAGGGGGGGAGAGAGAGAGAGATCGATGGAGGGGGAGAGAGAGAGAGAGAGATCGATGGAGGGGGAGAGAGAGAGAGATCGATGGAGGGGGAGAGAGAGAGAGAGAGATCGATGGAGGGAGAGAGAGAGAGAGATCGATGGAGGGGGAGAGAGAGAGAGAGATCGATGGAGGGGGAGAGAGAGAGAGAGATCGATGGAGGGGGAGAGAGAGAGATCGATCGATGGAGGGGGAGAGAGAGAGAGAGAGAGATCGATGGAGAGGGAGAGAGAGAGATCGATGGAGGGGGAGAGAGAGAGAGATCGATGGAGGGGGAGAGAGAGAGAGAGATCGATGGAGGGGGAGAGAGAGAGAGAGATCGATGGAGGGGGAGAGAGAGAGATCGATCGATGGAGGGGGAGAGAGAGAGAGAGAGAGATCGATGGAGAGGGAGAGAGAGAGATCGATGGAGGGGGAGAGAGAGAGAGATGGATGGAGGGGGAGAGAGAGAGAGATGGATGGAGGGGGAGAGAGAGAGAGATGGATGGAGGGGGAGAGAGAGAGAGATGGATGGAGGGGGAGAGAGAGAGAGATGGATGGAGGGGGAGAGGGAGAGAGAGAGAGAGATCGATGGAGGGGGAGAGAGAGAGAGATCGATGGAGGTGGAGAGAGAGAGAGATCGATGGAGGGGGAGAGAGAGAGAGATCGATGGAGGGGGAGAGAGAGAGAGATCGATGGAGGGGGAGAGAGAGAGAGATCGATGGAGGGGGAGAGAGAGAGAGAGATCGATGGAGGGGGAGAGAGAGAGAGAGATCGATGGAGGGGGAGAGAGAGAGAGAGAGAGAGAGATCGATGGAGGGGGAGAGAGAGAGATCGATGGAGCGGGAGAGGGAGAGAGAGAGATCGATGGAGCGGGAGAGAGAGAGAGATCGATGGAGGGGGAGAGAGAGAGAGATAGATGGAGGGGGGAGAGAGAGATCGATGGAGGGGGAGAGAGAGAGATCAATGGAGGGGGAGAGAGAGGGAGATCGATGGAGGGGGAGAGAGAGAGAGATCGATGGAGGGGGGCGAGAGAGATCGATGGAGGGGGGAGAGAGAGAGATCGATCCATGGAGGGGGAGAGAGAGAGATCGATGGAGGGGGAGAGAGAGAGATCGATGGAGGGGGAGAGAGAGAGATCGATGGAGGGGGAGAGAGAGAGAGATCGATGGAGGGGGAGAGAGAGAGAGATCGATGGAGGGGGAGAGAGAGAGAGATCGATGGAGGGGGAGAGAGAGAGAGATCGATGGAGGGGGAGAGAGAGAGAGATCGATGGAGGGGGAGAGAGAGAGAGATAGATGGAGGGGGAGAGAGAGAGAGATAGATGGAGGGGGAGAGAGAGAGAGATCGATGGAGGGGGAGAGAGAGAGAGAGATCGATGGAGAGGGAGAGAGAGAGATCGATGGAGGGGGAGAGAGAGGGAGATCGATGGAGGGGGAGAGAGAGAGAGATCGATGGAGGGGGGCGAGAGAGATCGATGGAGGGGGGAGAGAGAGAGATCGATCCATGGAGGGGGAGAGAGAGAGATCGATCCATGGAGGGGGGGGGAGAGAGAGAGATCGATCTATGGAGGGGGAGAGAGAGAGATCGATGGAGGGGGAGAGAGAGAGATCGATGGAGGGGAGAGAGAGAGAGATCGATGGAGGGGGAGAGAGAGAGATCGATGGAGGGGGAGAGAGAGAGATCGATGGAGGGGGAGAGAGAGAGATCGATGGAGGGGGAGAGAGAGAGATCGATGGAGGGGGAGAGAGAGAGATCGATGGAGGGGGAGAGAGAGAGAGATCGATGGAGGGGGAGAGAGAGAGAGATCGATGGAGGGGGAGAGAGAGAGAGATCGATGGAGGGGGAGAGAGAGAGAGATCGATGGAGGGGGAGAGAGAGAGAGATCGATGGAGGGGGGAGAGAGAGAGAGATCGATGGAGGGGGAGAGAGAGAGAGAGATCGATGGAGGGGGAGAGAGAGAGAGATCGATGGAGGGGGAGAGAGAGAGAGAGAGATCGATGGAGAGGGAGAGAGAGAGATCGATGGAGGGGGAGAGAGAGAGAGATCGATGGAGGGGGAGAGAGAGAGAGATCGATGGAGGGGGAGAGAGAGAGAGAGATCGATGGAGGGGGAGAGAGAGAGATCGATCGATGGAGGGGGAGAGAGAGAGAGAGAGAGATCGATGGAGAGGGAGAGAGAGAGATCGATGGAGGGGGAGAGAGAGAGAGATGGATGGAGGGGGAGAGAAAGAGAGATGGATGGAGGGGGAGAGAGAGAGAGATGGATGGAGGGGGAGAGAGAGAGAGATGGATGGAGGGGGAGAGAGAGAGAGATGGATGGAGGGGGAGAGAGAGAGAGATGGATGGAGGGGGAGAGAGAGAGAGATGGATGGAGGGGGAGAGAGAGAGAGAGATCGATGGAGGGGGAGAGAGAGAGATCGATGGAGGGGGAGAGAGAGAGAGAGATCGATGGAGGGGGAGAGAGAGAGATCGATGGAGGGAGAGAGAGAGAGATCGATGGAGGGGAGAGAGAGAGAGATGGATGGAGGGGGAGAGAGAGAGAGATGGATGGAGGGGGAGAGAGAGAGAGATGGATGGAGGGGGAGAGGAGAGAGAGAGAGAGATCGATGGAGGGGGAGAGAGAGAGAGATCGATGGAGGTGGAGAGAGAGAGAGATCGATGGAGGGGGAGAGAGAGAGAGATCGATGGAGGGGGAGAGAGAGAGAGATCGATGGAGGGGGAGAGAGAGAGAGATCGATGGAGGGGGAGAGAGAGAGAGATCGATGGAGGGGGAGAGAGAGAGAGAGATCGATGGAGGGGGAGAGAGAGAGAGAGAGAGAGAGATCGATGGAGGGGGAGAGAGAGAGATCGATGGAGCGGGAGAGGGAGAGAGAGAGATCGATGGAGCGGGAGAGAGAGAGAGATCGATGGAGGGGGAGAGAGAGAGAGATAGATGGAGGGGGGAGAGAGAGATCGATGGAGGGGGAGAGAGAGAGATCAATGGAGGGGGAGAGAGAGAGATCGATGGAGGGGGGAGAGAGAGATCGATGGAGGGGGGAGAGAGAGAGAGATCGATGGAGGGGGAGAGAGAGAGATCGATGGAGCGGGAGAGGGAGAGATCGATGGAGCGGGAGAGAGAGAGAGATCGATGGAGGGGGAGAGAGAGAGAGATAGATGGAGGGGGGAGAGAGAGATCGATGGAGGTGAGAGAGAGAGATCAATGGAGGGGGAGAGAGAGAGATCGATGGAGGGGGGAGAGAGAGATCGATGGAGGGGGGAGAGAGAGAGAGATCGATGGAGGGGGAGAGAGAGAGAGATCGATGGAGGGGGAGAGAGAGAGAGATCGATGGAGGGGGAGAGAGAGAGAGATCGATGGAGGGGGAGAGAGAGAGAGATCGATGGAGGGGGAGAGAGAGAGAGATCGATGGAGGGGGGAGAGAGAGATCGATGGAGGGGGGAGAGAGAGATCGATGGAGGGGGGAGAGAGAGATCGATGGAGGGGGAGAGAGAGAGATCGATGGAGGGGGAGAGAGAGAGATCGATGGAGGGGGGAGAGAGAGATCGATGGAGGGGGGAGAGAGAGAGAGATCGATGGAGGGGGAGAGAGAGAGAGATCGATGGAGGGGGAGAGAGAGAGAGATCGATGGAGGGGGAGAGAGAGAGAGAGATCGATGGAGGGGGAGAGAGAGAGAGAGAGAGATCGATGGAGAGGGAGAGAGAGAGATCGATGGAGCGGGAGAGGGAGAGAGAGAGATCGATGGAGCGGGAGAGAGAGAGAGATCGATGGAGGGGGAGAGAGAGAGAGATAGATGGAGGGGGGAGAGAGAGATCGATGGAGGGGGGAGAGAGAGATCGATGGAGGGGGAGAGAGAGAGATCGATCGATGGAGGGGGGAGAGAGAGATCGATGGAGGGGGAGAGAGAGAGATCGATCGATGGAGGGGGAGAGAGATCGATCGATGGAGGGGGAGAGAGAGAGAGATCGATGGAGGGGGAGAGAGAGAGAGATCGATGGAGGGGGAGAGAGAGAGAGATAGATGGAGGGGGAGAGAGAGAGAGATCGATGGAGGGGGAGAGAGAGAGAGATCGATGGAGGGGGAGAGAGAGAGAGAGATCGATGGAGAGGGAGAGAGAGAGATCGATGGAGGGGGAGAGAGAGGGAGATCGATGGAGGGGGAGAGAGAGAGAGATCGATGGAGGGGGAGAGAGAGAGAGAGAGAGAGAGATCGATGGAGGGGGAGAGAGAGAGATCGATGGAGCGGGAGAGGGAGAGAGAGAGATCGATGGAGCGGGAGAGAGAGAGAGATCGATGGAGGGGGAGAGAGAGAGAGATAGATGGAGGGGGGGAGAGAGAGATCGATGGAGGGGGAGAGAGAGAGATCAATGGAGGGGGAGAGAGAGAGATCGATGGAGGGGGGAGAGAGAGATCGATGGAGGGGGGAGAGAGAGAGAGATCGATGGAGGGGGAGAGAGAGAGATCGATGGAGCGGGAGAGGGAGAGATCGATGGAGCGGGAGAGAGAGAGAGATCGATGGAGGGGGAGAGAGAGAGAGATAGATGGAGGGGGGAGAGAGAGATCGATGGAGGTGAGAGAGAGAGATCAATGGAGGGGGAGAGAGAGAGATCGATGGAGGGGGGAGAGAGAGATCGATGGAGGGGGGAGAGAGAGAGAGATCGATGGAGGGGGAGAGAGAGAGAGATCGATGGAGGGGGAGAGAGAGAGAGATCGATGGAGGGGGAGAGAGAGAGAGATCGATGGAGGGGGAGAGAGAGAGAGATCGATGGAGGGGGGAGAGAGAGATCGATGGAGGGGGGAGAGAGAGATCGATGGAGGGGGAGAGAGAGAGATCGATGGAGGGGGAGAGAGAGAGATCGATGGAGGGGGGAGAGAGAGATCGATGGAGGGGGGAGAGAGAGAGAGATCGATGGAGGGGGAGAGAGAGAGAGATCGATGGAGGGGGAGAGAGAGAGAGATCGATGGAGGGGGAGAGAGAGAGAGAGATCGATGGAGGGGGAGAGAGAGAGAGAGAGAGATCGATGGAGAGGGAGAGAGAGAGATCGATGGAGCGGGAGAGGGAGAGAGAGAGATCGATGGAGCGGGAGAGAGAGAGAGATCGATGGAGGGGGAGAGAGAGAGAGATAGATGGAGGGGGGAGAGAGAGATCGATGGAGGGGGGAGAGAGAGATCGATGGAGGGGGAGAGAGAGAGATCGATCGATGGAGGGGGGAGAGAGAGATCGATGGAGGGGGAGAGAGAGAGATCGATCGATGGAGGGGGAGAGAGATCGATCGATGGAGGGGGAGAGAGAGAGAGATCGATGGAGGGGGAGAGAGAGAGAGATCGATGGAGGGGGAGAGAGAGAGAGATAGATGGAGGGGGAGAGAGAGAGAGATCGATGGAGGGGGAGAGAGAGAGAGATCGATGGAGGGGGAGAGAGAGAGAGAGATCGATGGAGAGGGAGAGAGAGAGATCGATGGAGGGGGAGAGAGAGGGAGATCGATGGAGGGGGAGAGAGAGAGAGATCGATGGAGGGGGGCGAGAGAGATCGATGGAGGGGGGAGAGAGAGAGATCGATCCATGGAGGGGGAGAGAGAGAGATCGATCCATGGAGGGGGGGGGAGAGAGAGAGATCGATCCATGGAGGGGGAGAGAGAGAGATCGATGGAGGGGGAGAGAGAGAGATCGATGGAGGGGGACAGAGAGAGATCGATGGAGGGGGAGAGAGAGAGATCGATGGAGGGGGAGAGAGAGAGATCGATGGAGGGGGAGAGAGAGAGATCGATGGAGGGGGAGAGAGAGAGAGATCGATGGAGGGGGAGAGAGAGAGAGATCGATGGAGGGGGAGAGAGAGAGAGATCGATGGAGGGGGAGAGAGAGAGAGATCGATGGAGGGGGGGAGAGAGAGAGAGATCGATGGAGGGGGAGAGAGAGAGAGAGATCGATGGAGGGGGAGAGAGAGAGAGATCGATGGAGGGGGAGAGAGAGAGAGAGAGATCGATGGAGAGGGAGAGAGAGAGATCGATGGAGGGGGAGAGAGAGAGAGATCGATGGAGGGGGAGAGAGAGAGAGAGATCGATGGAGGGGGAGAGAGAGATCGATGGAGGGGGAGAGAGAGAGATCGATCGATGGAGGGGGAGAGAGAGAGAGAGAGAGATCGATGGAGAGGGAGAGAGAGAGATCGATGGAGGGGGAGAGAGAGAGAGATGGATGGAGGGGGAGAGAGAGAGAGATGGATGGAGGGGGAGAGAGAGAGAGATGGATGGAGGGGGAGAGAGAGAGAGATGGATGGAGGGGGAGAGAGAGAGAGATGGATGGAGGGGGAGAGAGAGAGAGATGGATGGAGGGGGAGAGAGAGAGAGATGGATGGAGGGGGAGAGAGAGAGAGAGATCGATGGAGGGGGAGAGAGAGAGATCGATGGAGGGGGAGAGAGAGAGAGAGATCGATGGAGGGGGAGAGAGAGAGATCGATGGAGGGAGAGAGAGAGAGATGGATGGAGGGGGAGAGAGAGATCGAAGGAGGGGAGGGAAAGATCGAAGGAGGGGGGAGAGAGAAAGATCGAAGGAGGGGGGAGAGAGAGAGATCGACGGAGGGGAGAGAGAGAGAGAGAGAGAGATCGATGGAGGGGAGAGAGAGAGAGATGGATGGAGGGGGAGAGAGAGACAGAGATCCATGGAGGGGGAGAGAGAGAGAGATCGACGGAGGGGGAGAGAGAGAGAGATCGACGGAGGGGGGAGAGATCGACGGAGGGGGGAGAGATCGACCGAGGGGGGAGAGATCGACGGAGGGGGGAGCGGGCGAGGTCGACGGAGCGGGGAGCGGGCGAGGTCGACGGAGCGGGGAGCGGGCGAGGTCGACGGAGGGGGGAGCGGGCGAGGTCGACGGAGGGGGGAGCGGGCGAGGTCGACGGAGGGGGGAGCGGGCGAGGTCGACGGAGGGGGGAGCGGGCGAGGTCGACGGAGGGGGGAGCGGGCGAGGTCGACGGAGGGGGGAGCGGGCGAGGTCGACGGAGGGGGGAGCGGGCGAGGTCGACGGAGGGGGGAGCGGGCGAGGTCGACGGAGGGGGGAGCGGGCGAGGTCGACGGAGGGAGGAGCGGGCGAGGTCGACGGAGGGGGGAGCGGGCGAGGTCGACGGAGGGGGGAGCGGGCGAGGTCGACGGAGGGGGGAGCGGGCGAGGTCGACGGAGGGGGGAGCGGGCGAGGTCGACGGAGGGGGGAGCGGGCGAGGTCGACGGAGGGGGGAGCGGGCGAGGTCGACGGAGGGGGGAGCGGGCGAGGTCGACGGAGGGGGAGCGGGCGAGGTCGACGGAGGGGGGAGCGGGCGAGGTCGACGGATGGGGGAGCGGGCGAGGTCGACGGAGGGGGGGCGGAGAGAGAGAGAGATCGATGGAGGTGGGGGAGAGAGAGAGAGATCGATGGAGGTGGGGGGAGAGAGAGGGGGGGAAGAGAGAGAGAGAGAGAGATCGATGGAGGGGAGAAAGAGAGAGATGGAGGGGGGAAAGAGAGAGATGAAGGGGGGAAAAGGGAGAAATGGATGGCAAAATGCTGTTGCTGAATTGAATTACTGTTCGCCGTTATCATTTAATTTCTGCTCTGTGCACAAAATGTTTGGATCTTTGCCTGCTCGTCTGGAAGACGTTGAAGACACTTATCATCGATGGATCTTCACAATTGAAGTCTTAACAACAATTCCTTGAGTCAGTGTGAAGAGATAAAGAGACAGGCAATTTTCTGCTGGCAGGCTGGGTCTGGGCAAAGCTACCTTTCAACTCACAAAGCAGCAGCAGAAAAAACTAGCCTCTTATTGGAATCAAGGAAGGGAGGCTTTTTTTGTCATATAAACACTGCTTTCTTTAGATTTATCTCTATGTTCGAATCATTAAATCTCCCATGGGACATAGAATTTCCTGCCCCGTTTAGAAAAAGGACATATTTCAGTCCAAACCTTGCTTTATAAAACAGTGTTTGGTGAAAATACTAAGCCACTGCAAGCTGAAAAGTGATTGTTAGTTGGTCAGACATTGTAACATTTAAGCTACAGGGTGTCCAATATCTTGATATATCTGTTACAGTAGTGGTTGGGGTAAATATACTACACTGATTGGGTGTTTTGAATCTTTGTTGTTTAAATTTAAACTGACATTGTCGGTGTGGCTTCAGTGCCACTGCAGAACAGCCAGAGGTGATTTTTTTTCCCATTATTGTTAAATCTTTGTATAAGGTTAAGCCTAGTAGAGATATTTCATCTTTGGTCATTTTTCCATAAACCTGGTGATTGATATAGTGGGAAGAGGATACAAATTGTACTGAGGAGTATTCAGGAGGGGTTTGGAACATAGTCGTATACCTAAGACAGAATACCTAAACCCATGACATCAGAGTCTGGCAGCTCTACAATGGGAAATTAAATCAATGGCAGGAGCCGGGGGAGCCATGTGATGAGTACCCGACTGGAAAGGCCCAATTTGATAAAGAAACCAGACACACTTGCTGGTTTCAACCCTGATGGAAGACTTGTCATTACAAATGACAGTTACCACTGTGATAGTCACTGCACTGTGATATTTAAATATAGGAAAGGATGAGAAGCCCTGAACGTTTAACAACAATGGAGCACAGTCTCAGAGTGACTGTCTAAATTAGATGTCAGCACACGGTGGGGAAGAGTGACACCCAGGTAATTTGCCAAATCCATTCGTATCTCGAAGGGAAACCTTGCCAGTGGTTTGCAGTTTGTCAAAGGAAAATTAGGACTTTGGAGGAATTCTTTTAATTGTTTCCTATATTCCAACAGTGACTACACTTCAAAACTACTTCATTGGTTGTAAAGCGCTTTGGGACGTCCTTAGATCGTGAAAGGCGCTTCGTGAAAGGCGCTACAGAAACGCAAGCTTGTGTGTACAATCTATGAGTAATTTAAAACATGAATCTAGGTCTGTTGTAGACCAATTGATAAACATTGAGTGCTAGGATTAGTCAACAATTCCATCATCATTGTATCTCGATGGTAAAAGGCGAACTAGATGAACTGTGGTCTTTTTTCATCCAGCAATTCCTATGTCAGTTCTTTCTTGCTTTCTGGAAATCAGGTTGGTAATAAAATTAAACAAAAATTTACAAGACAATCATTAAACTTACTCACATACAATAATATTTTGTTTGTTTAAAATGCCAACAATGTTTTCCGTCAGGCAAGTGCTCATCTGAGAAGCTGGAGATTTCAGTTCAAGGGGGTTGCCAAAACCTTATCTCAGCTGAAAAGACTCAACAAGGCAGTGTGCTACAGTTCCCACCCAGCATGCACTTGTGCCTAAAGCGCCGAAGATTTTTTTTATATGCGATATGCACAGGGTGAGCCAAGACTTCTTGTTTGAGCTCTGCCCCTACTTCACACCTATGTATGGATGGAAAATTACTGCAGATGAAAACTCCACATGAATCATTTTTAGGAAGGAACATGCATTTAAAAGCACCTTTATCAGATCACTGAGACATTCCAAAGCCCTTTACATACAATGATTTACTTTTGAAGTGCAATCACTCTGGTTATGTAGGGAAATGTGGCAGTCAATTTGCACACAGCAAAATATTACAAACAATAAATGAATGAATGGCCAAATAATCTGGTTTCAGTGGTGCTGGTTGAGGCAGGAATGTTGGTCAGGACACCAGGAGAACTCCATGCTCTTCTTCAAATAGTGCCGAGGGATCTTTTATGTCTACCTGAGCAGGCAGACAGAGATTCTGTTTCATGACTCATCTGAAAGTACTGCATTTAAGTGTTACATTAAATTATATACTCAAATCCATTGTGGTACATTGTGATTTAGAGTTGAGAGTGCTATCAGCTGAGCCAAGTTGACACTTACAGGAGCACTGCAAGCATCTGGAATTATTTTGTATACGTATCAAAACAAGGCAAAGCAAGAAGTCCACCTTTTTCCTCAAGTAACCGCCAAAACAAAAATGATGTAAGCTTTCTATCAGCTGATGTTCCACAAGAACGTAAATTCAGTAAGAGAGCTGAACACAGTAATGTATTCTAAATAGTTTAGATCCAGCTGTACTTATTTTCTTTGTATTTATCTCGAAAGTGAAAAACAACCAAGAACACAAAATGATTCTTGTATAAACATCGGTAAAGTTCTGGAAGGACTGTACCATTATTCAAATATGGAGGTAGGTTCTACAAAAAGTCCTGATTTCAGCATTTATTTGAGCAAGTACAGTTGTAGAGATACTTGATAGCGAAGGAAAATCCAAATTAGTTTAACTTTTTCTTCAGCTTTCTAAATTTCTTTGCTCTCTCTATAAATGCCCACACCCTAAACAAATGGAAAGCAATTGTGACACATGAGGAGAGTGCATTTATTTATCCAACTACAGTGGTGAGGAAAATACTAATTACTTATTTCCCAGGAACCAGTCATATCATCCTTACTTTACTGTGTCTGGCGACATCTCAGAAAGCTTTTTCTAAATTCTTTCAGTGGAGATGTGCACCCCCAACTTTCTAACTCAGTATGTATTAAATATTTGATGAATGAATGTGTTTTGAAATTCATCTAATACAAATGCATATTTCGGTGACAGTAAACTAGTTTTAAAAAGGACAAAGTAAGCTCATCGTTTTCAACATACAGAGAAACTTTTACACCAACAGAAAATACCTTTTAATAAAATATTTTAAAAAGCCAATTTCAACTCGAATTGTCCTTAGAATCTGTTCAAGAACAATTAGCCGCTAATTGACCCTGCAAGGTACGACAATTACACTTTTTGGCCTGAAAGGCACACTCAAGTTACACTCTAGCATCAGTAGAATATTTTGGGCCTCGCACAGCTGATAAAACAGCCGCTCATCCAGCCTATTATTAGTGGCATGAGAAACTCACGAGTAACCACAAAAAAGGGTGATTGTTCTCTTTACTTTGAAAGAAAAGTTTTAACATTTTGAAACTTCTCTAATGCACTGAGAAGCACCTATGTTGATCCACAGCTAGTGAAATTGGGCTAATCTGCAGATGATTCCTAACTCCAATTAACCACTTCACAGTTCCGTAGTTAGTTCTAAAATGATTTACATAAATTAAAATGGGGTGAAATATTTCTCTTTTTGGTCATGCTTCTGAACGACATTCAAAATGATTTACTATTTTGTTTGTTTGTATTTATTTGTTTTTTTTAAATATAATTGATTGTCTTTTTCTGTTCTAAGGTACATAAATTTGGTAACTAGTGTTTCCATATAATCATGTAGCAACTCCTAAACAGTAAGTGTATATAGGCCAACCAACATATTTGCTGATAATAATTGGCTCGTGACTCGGTCCCTGTGTTATAATTGACCTGTGACAATATTCGATTTTATAACACAGGCAAACTCAAAAGTTGCGTCATTTCTGATCAACTGGCTGAGATGAGCTTCCGACCCCATTTCCGCTCCATCACCAAGACCACATACTTCCACCACCATAACATTGCCCGTCTCCGCCCCTGCCTCAGTTCACCTGCTGTTGAAACCCCCATCCATCCCTTTCTTACCTCGAGACTCGCCTATTCCAATGCTCTCCTGGCCGGCCTCCCATTTTCCACCCTTCATAAACTTGAGCTCATCCAAAACTCTGCTGCCCGTATCTTAACTCGCACCAAATTCTGTTCACCCATCACCCCTGTGCTTGCTGGCCTACACTGGCTCCCGGTCCGGGAACATCTCGATTTTAAAATTTTCATCCTTGTTTTCAAATCCCTCCATGGCCTCACCCCTCCCTATCTCTGTAACCTCCTCCAGTCCTACAACCCGCCAAGATCTCTGCGCTCCTCCAATTCTGGCCTCCTGCGCATCCCCGATTTTAATCGCTCCACTGCTGGTGGCCGTGCCTTTAGCTGCCTAAGCCCTAAGCTCTGGAATTCCCACCCTAAACCTCTCCACCTCTTTTCCTCTCTCTCATCCTTTAAGATGCTCCTTAAGACCTAAATCGTACCTGTCCAAATATCTCATGATGTGGCTCGGTGTCAAATGTTGTCTGATAACGCTCCTGTGAAGCACCTTGGGATTTTTACATGGTAACCAAAAATGCAGTCTCATCTTGAATGTGTGGCAAGAAATGGACTGATGATCTGCAGAGCAGTATATCAATCATGTTATTGTCTTCCAGCTTTTTCCTCTCACGGGGTGTACTTTAGGGCCTTTCCCCTCCTCTGTGCATTATTTCAAATCATTTCTCGATGTACCTGCATTTTCCTCTATGTGATGCATCAGAGCAATAATTATTTTCAATGCAACACATCCTGGGCGGCATTGGATAGTCACATGTGGATCCCTTGAAAAGTATAGAGATTGCCGGAGTAGAGTTAAGAGAGAAATCAGGAGGGCAAAAAGGGGACATGAGATTGCTTTGGCAGATAAGACAAAGGAGAATCCAAAGAGCTTCTACAAATACATAAAGGGCAAAAGGGTAACTAGGGAGAGAGTAGGGCCTCTTAAGGATCAACAAGGTCATCTATGTGCGGAACCACAAGAGATGGGTGAGATCCTAAATGAATATTTCACATCGGTATTTACGGTTGAGAAAGGCATGGATGTTAGGGAACTTGGGGAAATAAATAGTGATGTCTTGAGGAGTGTACATATTACAGAGAGGGAGGTGCTGGAAGTCTTAACGCGCATCAAGGTAGATAAATCTCCGGGACCTGATGAAATGTATCCCAGGACGTTATGGGAGGTTAGGGAGGAAATTGCGGGTCCCCTAGCAGAGATATTTGAATCATCGACAGCTACAGGTGAGGTGCCTGAAGATTGGAGGGTAGCAAATGTTGTGCCTTTGTTTAAGAAGGGCGGCAGGGAAAAGCCTGGGAACCACAGACCGGTGAGCCTGACATCTGTAGTGGGTAAGTTGTTAGAGGGTATTCTGAGAGACAGGATCTACAGACATTTGGAGAGGCAGGGACTGATTAGGAACAGTCAGCATGGTTTTGTGAGAGGAAAATCATGTCTCACGAATTTGATTGAGTTTTTTGAAGGGGTAACCAAGAAGATAGATGAGGGCTGTGCAGTAGACGTGGTCTACATGGACTTTAGCAAAGCCTTTGACAAGGTACCGCATGGTAGGTTGTTACATAAGGTTAAATCTCACGGGATCCAAGGTGAGGTAGCCAATTGGATACAAAATTGGACTGACGACAGAAGACAGAGGGTGGTTGTAGAGGGTTGTTTTTCAAACTGGAGGCCTGTGTCCAGCGGTGTGCCTCAGGGATCGGTGCTGGGTCCGCTGTTATTTGTTATTTATATTAATGATTTGGATGAGAATTTAGGAGGAATGGTTAGTAAGTTTGCAGATGACACCAAGATTGGTGGCATTGTGGACAGTGAAGAAGGTTATCTAGGATTGCAACGGGATCTTGATAAATTGGGCCAGTGGGCCGATGAATGGCAGATGGAGTTTAATTTAGATAAATGTGAGGTATTGCATTTTGGTAGATCGAATCGGGCCAGGACCTACTCCGTTAATGGTAGGGCGTTGGGGAGAGTTATAGAACAAAGAGATCTGGGAGTACAGGTTCATAGCTCCTTGAAAGTGGAGTCACAGGTGGATAGGGTGGTGAAGAAGGCATTCGGCATGCTTGGTTTCATTGGTCAGAACATTGAATACAGGAGTTGGGATGTCTTGTTGAAGTTGTACAAGACATTAGTAAGGCCACACTTGGAATACTGTGTACAGTTCTGGTCACCCTATTATAGAAAGGATGTTATTAAACTAGAAAGAGTGCAGAAAAGATTTACTAGGATGCTACCGTGACTTGATGGTTTGACTTATAGGGAGAGGTTGGATAGACTGAGACTTTTTTCCCTGGAGAAGTAGGAGGTTTAGGGGTGATCTTATAGATGTCTATAAAATAATGATGTGGAGATGCCGGTGATGGACTGGGGTTGACAATTGTAAACAATTTTACAACACCAAGTTATAGTTCAACGATTTTATTTGAAATCTACAAGCTTTCGGAGGCTTCCTCCTTCCTCAGGTAAATGTCAGGAACTCCTCGAAGCCTATGCATTTATAAATCACAGAACAATACATGGTGATTACAGACAGCCTTTGCAACTGCCCGTTGCCAAGGCAATCACCGTGTTCAGACAGAGAGGTGTTACCTACAGAACCCCCGAATATACATTCAACAAAAAAAACAAACAGGAAAAAAAAGAGAGAGAGAGGCAGAAACATCCGGAAGGCAGAGAAAGGTCATTTGCTGGCTTTCTCTGCCTTCCGGATGTTTCTGCCTCTCTCTCTCTTTTTTTTCCTGTTTGTTTTTTTTGTTGAATGTATATTCGGGGGTTCTGTAGGTAACACCTCTCTGTCTGAACACGGTGATTGCCTTGGCAACGGGCAGTTGCAAAGGCTGTCTGTAATCACCATGTATTGTTCTGTGATTTATAAATGCGTAGGCTTCGAGGAGTTGCTGACATTTACCTGAGGAAGGAGGAAGCCTCCGAAAGCTTGTAGATTTCAAATAAAATCGTTGGACTATAACTTGGTGTTGTAAAATTGTTTACAATCTATAAAATAATGAGGGGCATAGATAAGGTAGATAGTCAAAATCTTTTCCCAAAGGTAGGGGAGTCTATAACGAGGGGGCATAGATTTAAGGTGAGAGGGGAGAGATACAAAAGGGTCCAGAGGGGCAATTTTTTCACTCAAAGGGTGGTGAGTATCTGGAACAAGCTGCCAGAGGCAGTAGTAGAGGCGGGTACAATTTTGTCTTTTAAAAAGCATTTGGCCAGTTACATGGGTAAGATGGGTATCGAGGGATATGGGCCAAGTGCAGGCAATTGGGACTAGCTCAGTGGTATAAACTGGGCGACATGGACATGTTGGGCCGAAGGGCCTGTTTCCATGTTGTAAACTTCTATGATTCTATGTTCCTCTCCATTAACTGTTGAAGCCAGTTTTTATAAATCGCAACTGTGCAGATCTTGTTAGAAGCAGATAGAAAATAGGAATGTTTCTGAACATTTGTACATCATGCACAGTGTAGGAAGTAAAAAAATAGCACCAAACTAGTGAGCGATGCAGTAACAAGCATAACTACATGGACTTTTAGAGTAAGGAATCCCTTGTTCCACTTGAAAAATATATGGATGTCTTATAAATTGAATTAATTTCTGATTATTGTATACTTAAAGTTGGGGAGATGTATAGGGTCACAGAACAATTACATGCATCAATATTAAAAATAATGAGTATCAAAAAGGCTGGTGCTTGTATTGTCCACTTAATTACATCATGTGAATAGGTGCAAGAAGCTTATTTTTGAATAAGTCTAAAGTCTTGATTTTTTAGTCTTGACTCAGTGGTAGCACTCTCATCTCTGAGTCAGAAGGCTGTGGGTTCAAGTCCCACATCATCTAGGCTGACACGTCGGTGCAGTACTGAGGGAGCGCTGCATTTTCGGAGGTGCCGTCTTTCAGATGAGACGTTAAACTGAGGCCCTGTCTGCCCCCTCGGATGGGCATAAAAGACCTTATGACACTATTCAAAAAAAAGCAAGGAGATCTCCCCAGTGTCCTGGCCAACATTTATCCCTCAACCAACATCACTAAAATAGATTATCTAGTCATTATCTCAATGCTGTTTGTGGGACCTTGTGTGAAAATGTCTGCCACATTTCCTACATTACAAAAGTGACTGCACTTCACTACACTTCAAAAGTACACTTCATTGGCTCTGAAGTGCTTTGGGACATCCTGAGGTCATGAAAAGCACTATATAAATGCTATATAATTTTTTTTCCTTTTATGTAAATTCAATTTGCTTTACCAACTATATCAAGGTTGCATTTACACTACGATCATCAAACCAATAAAAAGCAGTTTCATTTCGCACTGACACTGCAGTTATAATGCAGCCTGAATCCAGAGTCAGAACCTGACCTACCACCAGAGCTTCAGAATCAGTTTGGGCCGCAACACCCCAATAACACTCCACAAGATTAGTACCCATGCGATGCCAAAACTGCTTTGCAACTACACAAACGCACCCTTATACATAAGCTACTTATTTACATAGGGAGTTTGATCTTCGGGTGGATTACTATCCATTTATTTCATCAGAGTCTTCTTCTGATCAGGTTACAAAGCAGAATAGGCCATTTAGAGTGATAGCACATCGTCAGAAAAATAAATGGTACACAAATGCACAACTTAACGTTTTTCTTCACATTCTTAAAAGGTAGCAGATAAAATCCAGAAATCTAAATAACTGTACTAAGAAACTGGGCTAAGGGGTTGTTCTGCTTTTCATTTCAGTGGATTTGAAATCTTAATAATTATATGGAAAGGTACTTAATTTCTCCTACAAACCTGAATGTTAAATTTTTAAAAATCATATAATTGAAACCAAATACCTCCAAACCACGATAACAGGAAGGCAAGATGACCTAGTCCTAAGCATCTGTCAATGTCACTCTCACAAGCTAACCTTAAGATGTACAAGGACATCCCAGACTGATGCAGGCCAGTTTTCCATTGCTTCCACTTTATACTGTCTAATGGTCCTGCTGACATTAGCAGCTCACCGTATAGGGAACTGTGTTTCTAAGTCCACATCCTACCAATTTCATTGGACCACCTTTAAGAGGTTGGCTTCAAAACTTTGTTTCTGAAGACTTCATCAGTCCTTAAATGGTCAATAACAACAATGTAAATAATTTGGACAGAAAAAAAAGAAATCTTGGAATGGGATTGGATGTATTTTACAAAGTTTTTATACTTAAAGGCTTCAAATTTGATGTTTCCACTTGTGGGGGAGACGAAAACTTGGGGCCATAAATATAAGACAGTCACTCATAAAACCACTAGGGAATTCAGGAGACACTTCTTTACCCAGTGATAATAAAAGCAGAAAATGCTGGAGAAGTGCAGCAAGTCAGGCAGCATCTGTGGAGAAAAAAAGTTAACATTTCAGGTCGAAGACCTTCAGAACATTTTGACAAAAGGTCTTTGACTTGAAATGTTAACTCTCTTTCTTTCTCCACAGATGCTGCCTGACTTGCTGAGCTTCTCCAGCATTTTCTGTTTTTATTTCAGATTTCCAGCATCCGCAATATTTTGCTTTTTCTTTACCCAGTGAGTGGTTTGAATGTGGAACTGTTAAGGTGAATAGCATTGATGCATTTAAGGGGATGCTAGATAAAGACGTGAGGGAAAAAGGAATAGAGGTTACGCTGAAAGCGTTAAAGAGGGGTGGGGAGGAGGCTTGTGTGGAGCATAAACACCAGCATAGACCAGTTGGGCCAAACGGCCTATTTCTGCGCTGTCCATTCTATGTAACTCTATGTATGTAATTTCTTTGGGGGGGGTTTTGTAACATTACAAATGTAATGTAAAAAAATTAGAAGATTTTTCTGAAAAATAAAAGTGTCTTAACGGAGGGGTAAGCATTGCAGTATGGATTATAAACCTATTATTCACAGCTCCAGTCAACAGATAATATTGCAAACCTAATCTGACACTTTGCTCAACAATCAAATGTGAGCCACATCAACAGCTGGAACATGCCCTGCGCTTCCATTCACGTGAGGTTTCCATATGCAATGTCATTTCTGCTTGATGCTTTGGTAATTTGTTCAGTTCCATAGCTGGTGACTAAATCTGTCAAGAACCCCTTTCAGGGGTGCAAACCCATATAGAATTCTGAACAATCTATTTCTTGGGTGGTAATCTAGAAAACGCTTTTTGCGATTGTCCTTTTGTCTGACTATACTGCATTCACATCTGTCCAGTATTCTGGATTTGAAAACGCATACAAAAGAGAGAATATTTAGTCAACACTGGAAAATAAAACAGTTAAATAGAAACTTATTTTCCATCTTGGAAAGCACATTTACAGTACCACTTTACATTAGGCTAACATTCTGAGCATTTGTACATACTCTGCTGAGACAACTTTACTAAAACTCAGATATGCCTCCATGAAAGTCTGACAAGTACCCAACAATTCCATAAGTACTCCTTGTAAATACTTGAAAACTTCAGCGACATCACAAGCAAGATGCTGCAGTGGCAACAAAATCCTGAAAATCATACGCAACATACAGTACTAAGAGATGTTACAAAGCGATTAAACAAGTTAATGAGTTACCTCTTTTACCTTTAATTACCTTTCATCATTTTAATATTTTCCTCCAAGCTGATTTTATCTAACAAAACAAGAGACACTTATCCCTGGGGCAATTTAAGCTTCGCTAACTTATTTAAACTTATATTTGCCAGCCTTGTGTTGAAATCTCCGGTTCTGTGTGTTTTGGGGATTTAACAGATGAAAACACAGTTTAAGAAAAACAAGTTAAACTTCATCACAAAGAGAATGCTAGTCATCATTTATTTCAAAAACAGACATTCTGGCACCTTGTAGAAAGCATGAAAATTATAATTTAAAGTAAAGGCAAGCATTGAACATTCTTAGCTGTTCTTTGAGAACACAATCGGGTCAAATGAAAAAAAAGCAGATTTTTAAAAATTTAAAGTCACAGATCCAGTGAATTATTGACGAGATATACCGGTGTAGATATTTTTGTTCAGTCAACTCTGCTGGAGTCTGCATCTGGTTTTGAATAGAAAGCACTGAACCATAAAGCTGGCAACCAGCCACTTCTGAACAGAATCAGCAACCTAGGAAATAAAAGGAGCTTGTGCCTCTCCCTGTTCTTACCAAATGTCATGCCCCTAAAAGTTGGTTGGCAACATGCTCAGATCAGGGATTTCCTGACTGACCCCTATCTGGTTATATGATGCATTCTGAATGCTGGTGACTTTGAATATTTAATACAGCAAAGATGCTATTTAAACAAAATGAATTCTGCCTGAAATTAAAGTTGGCTTTGTTATTATCACTGTATTGTGCACCGCACAGATCAGCACCCAAAACACATGGAAACTAGTCAAGTGTTTCAGTGTCTACACATTTGCATTAATTAAAATCAATATTCACAAGCCTCAATAAGACTTGAGATAAGAAGATAGTGCTAATGATATACGGTTACCAGAAGGAACTGCTGCAATACGATAAATGGGATTTTTGGTTCCATATTTTAATGCTCTAAGCGTGAACATGATACAATACCTGAAAAAGAAGCAACAATTCATTTTTGAAAGTTACATTGAAGTGAGACACAAAATGGGCACAATTTTGGAATAAACAGGTACACACCTTTGTGGGTACCTTGTAATGACTTACATTTGAACTCAGATTGTTCTGAAGTGCAGAGTCTTTTTTTAGATTTAGAAACAAGGGGTCATTGTGGAAACAGAGTATGTGCAAAACCAGAAGGCAGAATCTTTCCTCCAGTTTCTCTGATATCAACAATTGCCAGTGTGCAATTGCATTATGGTAATTATGGGATTAAAAAATTGACACCTGGGTGCTACTAATTATACTATACAGAACACCATTAATATTCTACTGTACAGAATATCCCTAAAGCTCCCTCCACCAGGCTCCAATACCATGGCCTCGGCCACAATACCTTCATCCTCACAATGGGGCAATAAAAGAATAGCAACAAATGAATTGGAATGCTGAACACTAAGTTCTATTTCCTACACAAAATGGCATCTGAAAATACAATACCCTTAAGTTGATGTAATGGGGGTTTGGTCCACCGAGCTGTCAATCACAGTTACTGTGCTGAAGTGAATGCCTATCCTTTGATGTGCGAGTATGAGGCTCCCAGTGTCTGCTTTGGCTAAGCCCCTCATTGTGCAAAATGTAATAGGATGGAATGACACCTGGACCGTCAGGTGTCGCAAGGAGCAATCTTCTCACAACAACCGGAAATGTTTGAAATTATACACAATGATCCTCCCTTTGAATAGCTAACTAACACTTCAAATCATTATTGTGGGGACTAGTCCCAGGTTGCTGGCTTATTATTGAGAATACATGCTGAATCTAGCATTGCAGAAATATTCTAAGTTTAAAACAAATCCAGCTCAGGCAATCCAATTAGCCACAAACAATATTAGTGGTTTTGTTCAATATATGCTTGAACTAATCATGTATGTTGGGCAATGTGAACCACAGAACCACTGAGATCATGTTAGTTCATACTTCATTAATACAGTCTAAAATAGTCAATGCAGTGTTCAGTATGTGGCCCAATATACAAAAAAGTGCATTGAATAGGTTAGAAATGATGATTGATTCCTATAAGAGAATTATGGTAATATTCCAACCACATTGCTCAGATAAGGTTTTTTTTTTGGACATCACCTGCACCCCTTCACTGGATCACACATTCACCCAGATTTCTATTATCTTTTTGACAAACAGATGAGTTTTACATCTCTGTTCAGAGTATAATTTTTCAACGTGGCTTTGCCTTTTATTGGCTGATTGCCTTTCTAACTGAGAACTAGCGTCAATTTTGTAAAAATTGCACTATGATTCAGCACAACATAGCTCAGTGGTCTTAATAGTAAATACAGAAAACTGGATACACTAGAAAAGATAATAAAAGGCTCGGTCTGTATTTAGGGTTGAAATATATTTGTGTTCAACTGAATGTCACAAGGTTGACAATGCACTCAAGGAATTTGGATTTCATCAACACAGTTCTAGCTGTCCATCCTCCTCAAAATAGTACATTAAATGACCGGGGCTTCAGGCCTTTGAGTGAGTTTGTTCTCAATAACAACAACAACTTGCATTTATCTTGTACCTCTAATTAGTAAAACGTCCCAAGGCACTTCGCAGGAGCAATTACCAAACAAAATTTGACACCGAGCCACATAAGGAGATATCAGGACAGGTGACCAAAAGCTTGGTCAAAGAGGTAGACTTTAAGGAGCATTTTAAAGGAGGAGAGAGAGATGGAGAGGCAGAAAGGTTTAGGGAGGGAATTCCAGAGCTCAGGACCTGGGGGCTGAAGGCACAGCCGCCAATGGTGGAGTGAAGAAAACACAGGCTAACTTAAAATAATTTGAACCTCTGAATATTCAGATCTGATTCAGATAACTTTTTCGGTAACAGTAAATTCTACTACCAATTTTTGAATTCACAACATATTTTTGTTGATCAGCATTCCTACCATCGTGCCAAGGCCACCAATTTTAAATTATGACTGAGCTGAGACTGTAGCTACATAGTCCTGCCCACCTGCAGCCTGACCCAGTTCCCCCAGACACTGTGATACAGTAACATTCTCAATAGACTCACTACCACATGCCATTCTGGCGGATCTGAAGGAGTTTTGAGTTAGGAGTAATGATTTTCTTTCCCTATTAAATACCAGCCCTCAGAAACACGTGAGGGCATTTTTCACTCACTGCAAAATGGGGGATTTAATTCATGTGCAAATAGCCCCCCTTCCAAAAGAAAGGTTTCTGAAGAAAGTGGTCAGATCCAAATCACAGAAGAGACTAGGCATCTCCTCAAAAATAAATCAAAGGGAATCCTTAGAGTCAGTGAGTGAGGTTAGACTTCAGCAGTGCTTCAAATGGCTGTGTCCAGCAGTATTTGTACTGGTTTCTAACTCTAATTTTTGTATGTGCTGCTAAAAGTAAGGATTCATAAGGAAGGTTCACCCAACTTCAGAGCTCAATAACCTATCAGAACTTGGACACTACCTCTTTTTAATATACAAACCAGTCATGTGGCTCAGCCCATCACACTGACAGTTTTTTTTAATCTACCATTCAGGTTATTCTATTCATGGACATCCCATCCTCTGCAGCATTCAGTTTGATCACACACAGAAAATCCAGCATATATCAAAAGTACTCTGACTTGCTGTTCCAGAGTTAGAGCTAGCTGCATGGCACATCTAATATAGTTCATCAGGGTTAAAAATGCTTCCCAACACTGACATCCACTCCATATTCTGGTCATGATAAAACTTCAGATGGACCCACATCGCAGTACTCTGTCATGATGCTGGCATTCATTCCACATTTCTCATTGTTCAGTTTATACACAAACATTTAGGGGGGTTTAACTGAAGGAGGTCAAAAGTATGCCAAATTATGGTTAAATGAAAAATGTATCCTGTTTTTACTTGCATGTCAGAGAGAACTTTCAACTGGGCTCCTGTTCCAATTTTGTCAACTAAACAAAATGTCTGGAGAATAAAATACAATGAATAATTGAAGCAAGGATTTCCAAGATCTAAACTATGCTCATTATTTTCTATTTTAATATAAACAGAACTGAAGTTGTTTTGAGAAATTTCTAATGTAGTTTGAAGCTGCTTTTCCTGCTCAAAACTAAAATATGTAGCCTGGCACATCTACTACCATCACATCATTATTTATTTAACGTATCCTTCATCAATAGCTCCTGATATTAAAAAATTCTAATACTGATACAGCATCAAGGCCTTCCAATACACATTCTATATCAGAAGAATGCAGAGATAGATTTGTGTTTGGTCTTCTATAGTAGGAAGCATATTTCATGCTGAACTGTGTATCCTTATTTTCACTTCAATACCAGAAAGGCTCATTACTGCTGGCTGTATGTTAACGAGAACACAAAGAAGAAAGCTGTTGAGGTAAAATTGAAGAACACAAAGAACAGAAGAGTGACATTTACTCTCCAGATTTGCTTGCTATCCTTGCCATCTTAACCCAGCTGATCTCTGCTGACCCCTTCACTTGTCGTCATCTATACCGCTGTCATGGTAACCCCCACTATTCTACAGAATGCTATTGCTGGTGTCAGTCTGCGATTTAGCTGCCCTTCTCTCATTCTAATCAGGGTCAGGAATATTGAGAGCAATAGCAGGCCTTGGAAGAGCAGATGGCTCAAAGTTAGTTTGTCAATCTCTTCAGCAAAATCTTGTTCAAAGGGGGAATGATGACTTGCTGAATGCTGTATTTATTTCATTTTGCCAAATCTCATCTCTCCCTTCGCTTTATATGTTTGCTCCCTCCATCTTTGGCATGTGCCACAGGGTGACCTTTCACCAGCTCAAATGGCTACCCAGGCAATTTGGTCTCTGCCAATGCCACTGTTATACCAACTACACAGATACACATGTAGGGAGCATGGACTGAGTTAAGCACCCTCCATGAAAGCACCTGATTTTAGATCAACCAAACATCCTGGCTGAACTGGGGAACTTCTTATGCCGAACACACTGGGGGTTGACAGAGAGAAGGGCTGCATCCTTCTGCTCCGAAGCACAATGTTAGTGCACCGACATGCATGACTAGCCAGAACTTCATTTTAATGAAACCAATGCTCATTTGGAGAGAAAATACACAAGGAAATCAGCTGTTGCATCTTTGAGATCATTCCTGGCAAATAAATGTACCTGGTTCTACTAGTTATCATTACTCACTACATTCAAGCTATGGTATTTTTCCAAAAATCCATTTAAGTGCAGCAAGCAGACTACGACGATAAAAAGTAAATCACATTCAAAGTAGTGCTTAAAATTAATGTGGGGAAATGACTGTTTCTGCAAAAAGCATTTAAGACTAGGTCAGTACGAGAAATCAACAATAACAGTTTGCAAGTACCTGGGTTGTACATCATTACAGTTTATAATGGTAATTCAGGTCTAGCTGACCAGATATATCTAGAATACACAGCTAGATATATTATAGAACTAGCAATGCTCGGGACAGACCTGAATTGCAATGGCTATGGAAATATTTTACAACATATTAACCAGTCTCCTTGTGGATTAGTTCAATTTAAATCAGCACCCACAAAACTAACAATTAGGTTTGAGCCTGCACAAAATCAAGTGCAATCCAAATCTGCAAGTATAAATCAGCCAAAATATTATTTAAGACCATTGTATTCCTTCCTGCAGCACAAAATTCATACCTCAACGCTGTTGCCATATTTGAATTCTCCCCAGAAATGTGCACTTAGACCTACACGTTACATATATGGCTTCCGATATACACAGTATGCATGTGGTAAAAATAAAGCAATTTTCTTGTTAAAAAAACCACATGACACTAGCTGCTCAACAGGTAATTGAGGCAGTTCCATTCCATCAATGCTGATGTGTGCACCCACTGGACACAAAGTAGTTGGATGTTCTGTTAATTTACTTGAACCAAAACTCTGCAGAAGTAAAACACTTCTACTTATCTGAAGCTGCACAAGTAATACACTAGAAACTGTGCTGCACTGGAAGGTGGAACACAACACAGAAAGAGTTAACTGTTTTGATAGCACATTATGCCTGTTCAATGCACTCAGCTAGCTTCCCGCAGTCGTCCGCCCACACCCCCCCCCCCCATAAGGGGTCTGGGGAGGAATACCAATGAATATGCGGATCTGCATATTTAACTACACTGAAGGTGAAATACGAAGCACAAAAGTGTATTTTTAAAAAAATACAATTTTCTCTTCAAAACTCCTTCATATAAACAAGTAACATGCAGAGAAAAATAATCAGTGGAACCACAAACAATTCCTGATGCCAACCTAGACTAGTTTACAGAACTATTTAAAAAAAATAATCTGAATAGATTTCAAATTTGCCTCTCATGGATTCAATAACTAATAAAGACTTGCATTTCTACTGCGCCTTTCACAACCTCAGGACGTCCCAAAGTGCTTTACAGATAATGAAGCACTTTTGAAGTGTGGTCACTGTTGTAATAGGTTAAATTTACAAACAAAATTCTAACTGCCACTGATGTAGAAAAATCTAGAAAAACAAAATTCTAATGAGGACAGTTTTTTTATGGTTTCTGCTTAATGTTAACTGTTCATATAAACTGTTCTTTATTGGTTAAAAATGGAATGAGAACATCTAGTCTCAACAGAGGCTGCAGTGTGTACCATCCACAGGATGCACTGCAGCAACTCGCCAAGGCTTCTTCGACAGCACCTCCCAAACCCACGACCTCTACCACCTAGAAGGACAAGAGCAGCAGGCACATGGGAACACCACCACCTGCACGTTCCCCTCCAAGTCACACACCGTCCCGACTTGGAAATATATCGCCGTTCCTTCATCGTCGCTGGGTGAAAATCCTGGAACTCCCTTCCTAACAGCAATGTGGGAGAACCGTCACCACACGGACTGCAGCGGTTCAAGAAGGCGGCTCACCACCACCTTCTCAAGGGCAATTAGGGATGGGCAATAAATGCCGGCCTCGCCAGCGACGCCCACATCCCATGAACAAATTTTAAAAAAACAGTAAATGTTGCTGCTAAATTATCACAATGTTTTAAATACTATGGCTCAACATAATAAGTGATGCTTCAAAAACACTTGATTGGTTACATCGCTAATGCGATTTTATGTCTAAATACAGTGGAGTGACTTGTATGACAATGTGACTTATATACTCAATTTTATAGTTTGATAACACTGGTAGTCTGTTGCAAGTTGCCTGAGCAGATGTTGTAGATATGTGCCAGGTATATAGGCAGAAGGACCTGTTCTCTCCCTCCCACCACCATAAATTAAGACCATAAGAGATAGGAGCAGGAGTGGGCCATTTGGCCCTTCGAGCCTGCTCCGCCTTTTAATGAGATCGTGGCTGATCTGATTTTTACTTCAACTCCACTTTCCTGCCTTTTCCCCATATCCTTTGGCTCCCTTGCTGATCAAAAATTTGTCCAACTCAGCCTTGAATATATTCAATGACACAGCCTCCACAGTTTTTTGGGGTAAAGAATTCCAAAGATTCACGACCTGCTGGGAGAAGAAATTCCTCCTCATTTCCGTCTTAAACAGGCGACCCCTTATTCTGAGACTATGCCCCCTAGTTTTAGATTCCCCCATGAGTCCCTCAAGTTTCAGTATTCTTAAGATTATCCCTGATGTTACTAATTTACTATTATACAGCAAAAGTATTTAAAAGCCAATGTTAAGATATAAACATACGGCAATGTGGGAAGAATGTCTTACTAGGTTAAAACACTGTCCTATCAGATCTATGACCTGAGTTTTAAGCCAGTCCTAAGTGACGGGATGAAGTCTGTCTGCTGGATATTTTATTTGAAATGAGTTTGGACAGACTCATTCCCAGTTCCTAGTTGGTTCATATCCACAACACAAAATGACCCAGAATTGATATTTTCATTACAGCATGTATTAAGGCCAACCGATATAAGAAATGAAAGTGGTACAATTGGGGGTGTTCTTTTGAGGTTGCAGTGAAGTCACATTGCTGTTTCAATGGAGAAAAAAAAAAGTTTATGTTGCATCCAATCTTCATTTTACCTGACCTGGGAGGTCTTAGTGTTGACACTGGATGCAAAGAGTGGACAAGAATTCCATTCATCACTTCAGTGTGTACAGATTGAAATATACTCATCATTAACTTTTAGGATTCTTCCCTGCAACCTAACACACACACACCCTGAAGATAAACAACTTGACCAGTTTGGAAGTTTTTCAACATATTTTATCCAGTTTTACTGGGCTTCATACAATCATGCACCCTCAGCAAGGCACTTCATCCCACACTTAACATCTACAGACAACTCACTGTTTGCATGAGCCCTGTCAGTTGAGGCCAAGATTCAATGCCAGGTGCCCCAATCCAAGACGTACTGCTCCAACTTGCTTTTGACAATCGAGCCACTCTCAATTTACTTTGCCTTTAAAAAAAAATCTTGTTGCTCAAATGACATTCTAGAAACCAAAAAATGTAACACAATGCTCAAAGAGTTAACTATTTTGATAGCATGTTATGTCTGTTCAGTGCTCTCAGCAGTTAGGTCTCATGGAATATTCACATCAGTGGCTCTTATCCTAATCGGCGCAATTTATGCAGAATTTCAATTAGAACCCCGCTAAGACCACTTTTCATACTTTGCTTGGAATTGATTTTTTCCCCTTCTAATTTGAACTTTTTAAACTGAGTTGGAAGCAGACTGAGAAATCAGATGGGGAGCAGAGCTGAATTATATCCAGTATTGATCAGATATTAAAAAGCAAAAACTGGAAGCACACACTTCATGTTTATACTGTATCTAAAACATTGGTGGTTCCTTACCTGTTTGTGATTTCAGCTCTAACAAATAATTCCCCAGTGCTGCACACTATTCTCCAAACTATTAAATATACAGAGTAGGACACTGGAAATATTACATACTGTACTATTTGGTGTGAAAGATGAGATGCATATCAACTTCTGTATAACCACAGATGACGAACACATTTGCTTAAAAAGGCAGTGTCTTTTTATGTAAGGGACTGAATTTAATTTGTCCACCATTGTTGCACTATATAAAGTACAGGGATAACCTGTTGGCCACCTTGAAAGTATTCAATGCCTCTTAATAGAAATGTATTAACACTCAGGAGTTTGTGTAGGTACTGTAATCCCTTAAAGCAGCCTAAATGGTTACAACAATGACATCATCTGATGCTTTGAACTTTGAACTCAATAATACTGCAATAAAGAGTATCAATTTGAGGAATAAAGATAATCTTCACTCAGTTTCAAAAGAGCTGCAGTACAGAATGAGGGGCTGGGAAACATAAAACTGAGATACTACTGCACCATTAGTGGGAGGGTATAATTATGCATGACAAGTTTACATAGGCAATTTCCTTGTAAATATGGGCACAGGAATTCAAAATGGAATGAATTGCTGAAAATGCGACAACAGGAGTTAAAGTTCTATATACAGGAAGTGCACCAGTGTTAGATTTTTAAAAATATGTTATAGATGTATTTATTAATTTAAACAGTTTGAAATAAGGTCATGTTGAAACGTTAACTCGAAAGTTAGTTTGTAAATTGTACTATTTTCTCACGTAAAGTCTCTTTCCATTTCAAACCTACCTTCCCGAGGCAACAAGATAGACTTGAAAGCCGCTTCCTGTGCTCCAACAATGCTCTAAATCCAGCTTCGATAAGGCCAGAGTGGCTGACCCTCAAATTTACTCCCCATCCCCCTGCTTTGCAACTTCCCACAACACCACACCCGAAGTTTGGAATCACAGGTGCAAATCCACACTCTACTACTCCAAGGTAAACTTAATTGCTTCCTTTTAATAATCATGTTTTTTTATATAACCTTTAAGTAACCTGAAAAGAAGCTTCCAATATAGTATCTACTCCAATTACCAATCTGGACATTTCAGGATGCTTCCCTTACTACAACGATGTCAGTGTATTATTCTTGATCCATAGTACAATGCCAACCCAAGCAAAAGTTTTCCACACTAAAGAAGGAAAACAAGCCACATGGTAACTAATAAATTTCCAGGCCTAATATAGTCTGTTCTGGAATAGACTGTCCCCACTCATAAATTAATAAACTTTATATTTTAACCCCCTTCAAGGCTAAAATTCCTGAATTGCTAGTTTATGTGGAAATCAGTAATTGAAGTGATGTGCCTTTTGGGAGGTTCTGATCAGGAGCAGACGGGAAGAAAGAACTTCTTACTTTGATTTACAATATTAAGTCTAAAGGCCTATTATTAAACTTTACTTCCACTTAGTGTCACTTAAAGGTTATATAAAAAAAACATGATTATTAAAAGGAAGCAATTAAGTTTACCTCGGAGTAGTGGAGTGTGGATTTGTACCTGTGATTCCCAACTTCGGGTGTAGTGTTGTGGGAAGTTGCAAAGTAGAGGGAAGGGGAGTAAATTTGAGGGTCAGTCACTCTGGCCTTCTAGAAGCTGGTTATAGTGTGCTTAGTTCCACCGAGCCTTTAAGTAGTGACTTTTCTACGTTGCTGAAATGAGGGCCTGGAATTTCCTGCGTATTTGCGCCCAGAGACAGATGCAATCGGGGCGCAAATCAAATACACGGCCTAAAAGATGGCGGAATTTTGGGCGTGAGTTACGTGCATGTACAACACACCCAAATCCGTTCGATCTTTTATGATCACCTATTAATCTCTCCGCCTGAACACATCTCCGCCCATACAAATGGCCCCATCCAAGACACAGAATCATATACAAGAGTTTCCTGCAAATGAGCTTGCTCAGAGGCTTTCAAATTATGATGCGATTTTCAGATGCGGCAGGAAACAAAAGTCATTTTTATGGTATTTTACTTCAATTTATTTGAGAGTTTTAAAAAAAAATGTATCCTCACTGAGACCTGCTCTGTATTTTTTGTTTCTTTTAATGCATTTTTATGACATCAATATAAGTTACATTAAAATTTGAAAAGCTTCTCCAATTGCAGGTTCTTAAACATGCTGTGCCTAGTGTGCATGAATGACGGTTAAATGAGTTGAAAGTTTAATTTTCATACTAAAAAAAGGAATATATGGTGTGGGTTCAGTGCTTTTCTTGGCACCCGACTGTTTACACTGATTTACGTCCATTTTAAGTTCAGGCGTATCTTAATGAAATTCGCAGGAAGTTAGGAAGTTTGAGCGTAACTTGACATCGGCAGAACGGGCACATTTTCGGGTCCAACTTCCAGGTTATGCCCACAGTGGAAAATGCAGGCCAAAATCTTTAACATAGTTAGGTTTAATCTGAAGATATCGCAATCAAAACTCACTATTACAACAAGTACTTACTAAGGACTCAATGGTGAAATGAGACACATTACCCATTCACCTCTGAGCCCTTGGTTAGAACCTGATCCCGTTCTGATGAAATTCCCTCTCCTCTCTCATCTGACTGTAAATGTCTTGTGCGAAATGAACTTGGGCAATCTCAACTCAATGCCTAGTAGGCACTGAACATAATTCAGCATTAATTGCCGATCTCACCCATATGTCAGTGATAGCAGCAAACAACACGAGCTAAAAGAAAATAGATTCAGCCTGCACTACACATTGCATTTACACTCAGCCACTGGGAAGCAGGTAAGACATCCAATTTGGATAGCGGCATCCAATAATCAAGACCATTGCTAACCCACCTTCCCAAAGTCCTTTCAGTCTTCAACTGAAGTGGATTCAGGCCAACTTATTGAATGCCATCTGTCTTCTCTATAAGCACTGGTGTGGGGGAAGGGGAGGCATGACAGTTGCCTCCAGCATCCAGAGAAAGACACAGGGGAGAAAAAGAAAAATCTACCAAGGTTTCCACTCCTGATCACTATCCAATGGCCCCTGCCGGAAAGGTCATGGAGGTAGGCTCGTCTGGAGTGCCTTTCCATCTCAAAGGTCAAACAGGTTGGCCAGCACTCACTGACTAGGCACACAGGTGAAGAATGGACACTGCATGTGGCACCAGAAGGCAGCCAGCATCTGAGTAATCACCACTGGGATGCTACTAGGACTTGATGGTTTGACTTATAGGGAGAGGTTGGATAGACTGGGACTTTTTTCCCTGGAGAGTAGGAGGTTAAGGGGTGATCTTATAGAAGTCTATAAAATAATGAGGGGCATAGATAAGGTAGATAGTCAAAATCTTTTCCCAAAGGTAGGGGAGTCTATAACGAGGGGGCATAGATTTAAGGTGAGAGGGGAGAGATACAAAAGGGCCCAGAGGGGCAATTTTTTCACTCTAAGGGTGGTGAGTGTCTGGAACAAGCTGCCAGAGGCAGTAGTGGAGGCGGGTACAATTTTGTCTTTTAAAAAGCATTTGGACAGTTACATGGGTAAGATGGGTATAGAGGGATATGGGCCAAGTGCAGGAAATTGGGACTAGCTTAGTGGTATAAACTGGGCGACATGGACATGTTGGGCCGAAGGGCCTGTTTCCATGTTGTAAACTTCTATGATTCTATAACCTAGCATGTGTCAATGCCTTAAGGAATAAAGGGGAGAAAATTGGAGATTTTTTTTCAAACAAAAGAACTGCACATGCAATTTTTATTCCCCACATTAAAAAGTTAAAGAGTAGCCACAATGTCAACGAATCCAAAAGCATCTAGACCATAAGGATGACTGATGTGGGACAGGAGAAGTGAGTGTACTAGTGAAGTGGGGAGGGCTCTTCTGAGGATGGGACTAAGGCATATTCTGGGACAGTGTAAAGGAAGCTTTATTTTGCATCTGGCTTGTGTTAGAAGCAATTAGTGAATGCTCGATTCCAACACACAACTAAGATTCACCAAAAAGCAATGCACTTTTTCAAAGCACAACAGTGGAAAACTGGGAAAATAGTTCTTACCAGGGATGCAACCATTCAAGGTTTGAGTTTCTAAGACAATACTAGAGCTTTCACTAGGACAAAGTAAATCTGGTACAAGAGGCTTACAGTAATATTTTGTAGTATAATAAAGCAAAATCACATTGCAGACACAGTACCTATAACTGGCAGTGAGTCAGCAGAGATTAATTCCACCCAGTAGTTCTAATGATGTTATAAAACATGGACACAAAGCTACAGTCACCAAATAAACATCAGGTTTGAATTACTCCTGTAAACTCATACTCAGATATTTGTAATTCTTTCAAACAGGAGCTCTATTTGGTGCGGGGAGAGGGAGAAGAGAGGAGATGGAAGATAATACTTTCAGTATAAAAGTTCCCTATCCCACCAAATGCAAAACACAATTGTATTTAACACTTCTCCATGACATCACATATTGCTCAATGTGCCTATCACAAAACAGCTGCTTCACTGACCTCATCGATGGGTATCCAGGACTCGGAAAGATGCCGATTCCTACGCATTACCTTGGCAGCTGGCAGGAGGACAGTTAAGTGGGGCCAAAGTGGGTCAGCAGCAGCTTGCTTTTTGACAGGTACACATGAAATATCTACTCTCAGACAAGAGACATCTTGTTTTTTTAAAATATGAACAATCTTTCTCTGAAAGTACCCTCAAATTGAAAGTGCTTCCTTCCATCGGGGTGATTAACTTTAAATGACAGTTTATTTTAAAATAATGTTAATGTTTTAGATTTCTTACCATCAGTTATTGGACACGCTGACCATTGTTGAGCCAGCTGACCATAAGTGAAAGAGGAAAAAATATTAGTGACATAGGATGTTAAGATGTATGATATCACATGACTGGCACTATAACAACTTGCATTTATATAGCACCTGTAACATAGTAAAACATCCCAAGGCGCCTCAAAGGAGTGAAATCAGACAAAATTTGACACCGAGCCACATGAAGGGATATTACAACAGGTGACCAAAAGCTTGGTCAAAGAGGTAGGTTTTAAGGATTACAGCAATCCAATTCTTTCCCCCTCCTCAAATGCACACAATTACCAACCATATACTATGCCATTGCTTTTCTTAGTAACTGAAATTTCTAATGTCCAGAATAAGGTTTAAAACTAAGGTCCAAAATCAACATATCAAAAAAGTATAAATTTCATAACAGCATGATTAAATTTACCCAACGATTTGTCTGTCATATCTTATTTCACTGATGCTTTTACTTGAAGATCTCAATCTCTACAGAACAGATGAAGGGAGTTACCAACCACATCTATTGATTCTGAGCATGTGCAGTTTGCAGAATTTCCAAGCCAGCGTCAGTAGTTTCTTCTGAGTTGAGGTGTAAAGATGCCTGCCCTCATCCTCTGAGGATCTGTAACTTTTTTTTTATTTTGAAAAGACTTTCAAACAAACTGGAGTTCAAATTTTCAAAGCTTTATTTCATGCAAGTTTCACATTTAAAACATTAATAACTGTTTCTTTTATATTATGAATTGCAGATTTCTTCCCTCACATTTAGCCCCTGTGAACAACAGCTCCTATAGCTTCTTCTGTTGACATTTTCAGTTTGATTTTTGAAGTGATTTAAACCTAGCTGGAAGATGAGTCTGATTCATTAAGTACCTCCTAATTCACTGCCGTCCATAATCAGTTGCATCAAGTCATTCTCTTCAGCTCTAAATTCAGTCAAGAAAATCTTTGCCTTCTGAGAAAAGACAACAAATCGTATTTGGAGCTTAAAAGGTAAATTATGTTTTCTATAAAAACTTGGCAACTGTGCAAACAGGGAACATTAGGGTTTCATGAGGTAGTTTGTGTTTGTTCATCAGAATTTATGTTGATTAAAGATTGTCTCAGTTAGCAAACACACTAAATACTGTAAGGCAGGAGCTGGCTAATGACAGGGACAGAGGTGGTGAGGTGGAGCTGCTTTACGCACCCAAAAGGAGCCATGCAGGCAATGCAGTCGAGGGCTGGTCTGAAGGAGACATAAGAACATAAGAATTGGTAATAGGAGCAGGCCATACGGCCCCTCGAGCCTGCTCCGCCATTCAATAAGACCATGGCTGATCTTCGACCTCAACTCCTCTTTCCTGCCCTATACCTATTTCCCTTGATTCCCTTAGCATCCAAAAATCTATCGATCTCTGTCTTGAATATACTCAATGACGGCTGAACATCCACAGCCCTCTGGGGTAGAGAATTCCAAAGATTCACAACCCTCTGAGTGAAGACATTTTTCCCCATTGCGATCTTAAATGGCCTACCCTTATCTTGAGACTTTTTTTTTTTACACAGAACGTACAGCACAGAAACAGGCCATTCAGCCCAACTGGTCCATGCTGGTTTTATGCTCTAAGTGAGCCTCCTCCCTCCCTGCTTCATCTCACCCCACCAACATAGCCTTCTATTTCTTTCTCCCTCATGTGTTTATCTCGCTTCCCCTTAAATGCATCGATACTATTCGCCTCAACTACTCCTTGTGGTAGCGAGTTCCACATTCTAACCACTCTCTGGGTAAAGAGGTTTCTCCTGAATTCCCTACTGGATTTATGGCCCCTAGTTCTGGTCTCCCCCACAAGTGGAAATATTTTCTCTACCTCTACCCTATCAAATTTTTAATAATTTTAAAGGTCTCTATCTGGTAAGCCCTCAGCCTTCTCTTTTCTAGAGAAAAGAGCCCCAGCCTGCTCAGCCTTTCCTGATAAGTATATCCTCTCAGTTCTGCTATCATCCTTGTGAATCTTTTTGTACCTTCTCCAGTGCCTCTACATCCTTTACATAATATGGAGACCAGAACTGTGCACAGTAACTCTAAGTGTGGCCTAACAAAGTTATGTGGAAACCAGAACTGTGCACAGTGCTCCAAGTGTGGTCTAACCAAGGCAATAGAAATCACGGCCACATTTCTGAATAGATACCAGGAAACAAAAATAAAACACAAACAGAAAGACAGAAAGACTAATGACAATGAAGATGAAGTAATGCATTCAGATAACCCAAGAAACGCAAACTCTTCATACAGAACTGAGTGTCCCATGGAAGTTACTGGTCTTCCTGCAATCAACACTTAGCCCCACGTAGAGCAATTTCTTACCCTTCTGACCCTCGTTCTAGAATCTCCAGCCAGGGGAAACAGCCTCTCAGCATCTACCCTGTCAAGCCCTCTAAGAATTTTATATGTTTCAATGAGATCACCTCTCATTCTTCTAAACTCCAGAGAATATAGGCACATTCGACATAATCTCTCCTCATAGGACAACCCTCTCATCCCAGGAATCAATCTAACGAACCTTCGTTGCATCACCACTAAGGCAAGGATATCCTTCCCTAGGTAAGGAGACCAAAACTATACTCCAGGTGTGGTCTCATTAGAGCCCTATATAATTGCACCAAGATTCCTTACTGTTATACTCCAACCCCCTTGCAATAAAGGCTAACATACTATTTGTCTTCCTAATCGCTTGCTGGACCTGCCTGTTAATTTTTTGTGATTCGTGTGCAAGGATACCCAAAATCCCTCTGAATACCAACATTTAGTATCTTTAGTCTCTCACCTTTTTAAAAAATATTCTGCTTTCTATTCTTCTTACCAAAGCGGATAATTTCACATTTCCACACATTATATTCCATCCGCCTCTTTCTCACCCACTCATTTAACCTGTCTACATCCCTTTGCAGACTCTTTTGCATTCTCCTCACAGCTTACTTTCCCACCTAGCTTTGTATTGTCAGCAAACTTGGATACATTGCACTCAGTCCCATCATCTAAGTCATTGATATAGATTATAAACAGCTGAGGCCCAAGCACTGATCCTTGCGGCACCCCACTAATTACAACTTGCCAACCCAAAAGTGAGCCATTTATTCCTACTCTCTGTTTTCTGTCCGTTAACCAATCCTCTATCCATGCTAATATATTACCCCCAATCTTGTGTAACAACCACTTGTGAAGCACCTTATCAAATGCCTTTTGAAAATCCAAATATACTACATTCACTGGTTCGTCCTTATCTACCCTGCTAGTTACACCCTCAAAAAATTCTAATGGATTTGTCAAACACAATTTCCCTTTCATAAAACCATGTTGACTCTGCCTAATCATATTATAATTTTCTAAGTGCCCCGTTACTACGTCCTTAATAACAGATTCTACAATTTTCCCTGCTACTGTCAGGCTAACTGGCTTGTAGTTCCCTGTTTTCTCTCCCCCTCCTTTCTTGAATAGCGGGATTAGATTTTCTACTTTCCAGTCGTACTAGGATCTAGGGAATTCAGGAAGATCAAAGGCGTTTGATAAAGTGCCGCACAGTAGGCTTATCATCAAGACTGCAGCCTATGGAATAAAGGGGGCAGTAGCAACCTGGGTACAGAATTGGCTAAGGGACAGGAAACAGAGAGTAGTGGTGAACGGTTGTTTTTCAGACTGGAGGGAGGTGTACAGTGGTGTTCCCCAGGGGTCAGTGCTGGGACCACTGCTTTTCTTGATATATATTAATGACTGACTTGGACTTGGGTGAACAGGGCATCATTTCCAAATTTCCAGATGATACGAAACTTGGAAGGGTAGTAAAGAGTGAGGAGGATAGTGATAGACTTCAAGAGGATATAGACAGGCTGGTGGCATGGGCGGACATATGGCAGATTAAATTTAACGCAGAAAAATGTGAAATGATACATTTCGGTAGGAAGGAACGAGGAGAGGCAATACAAACTGGAGGGCACAACTCTAAAAGGGGTACAGGAACAGAGAGATCTGGGGATACATGTGCACAAATCGTTGAAAGTGGCAGGGCAGGTTGAGAAAGTGGTTAAAAAAAAGCATACGGGATCCTGGGCTTTATAAATAGAGGCATAGAGTACAAAAGTACGGAAGTCATGATGAACCTTTACTAAACACTGGTTCGGACACAATTGGAGTATTGTGTCCAGTTCTGAGCACCGCACTTTAGGAAAGATGTGAAGGCCTCAGAAAGGGTGCAGGAGAGATTTATTAGAAAGATTCCAGGGATGAGGGACTTTAGTTACATGGATAGACTGGAGAAGCTGGGGTTGTTCTCCTTGGAACAGAGACAGTTGCGAGGAGATTTGATAGAGGTATTCAAAATCATGAAGGGTCTAGACAGAGTACATAGAGAGAAACTGTTCCCATTGGCAGAAGGGTCAAGGACCAGAGGACATAGATTTAAGGTGATTGGCAAAAGAATCAAAGGTGACATGAGGAAAAACTTTTTTACACAGCGAGTGGTTAGGATCTGGAATGCACTGCTCAAGAGGGTGGTGGAGGCAGTTCAATCATGGCCTTCAAAAGGGAACTGGATAAGTACTTGAAAGGAAAACATTTGCAGGGCTATGGAGAAAGGGCGGGGGAGTGGGACTAGCTGCAATGCTCTTGCATAGAGCTGGCGCAGACTCGATGGGCCGAATAGCCTCCTTCCATGCTGTAACCTTTCTATGATTCTATGATTCAATGCATCCACTATCTCTGCAGCCATCTCTTTTAAATCCTAGGATGTAGGCCATCGGGTCCAGGGGATTTGTCAGCTTTTAGTCCCATTAATTTCTCCAATGCTTTTTCTTTACCAATCTTAATTACTTTAAGTTCCTCATTCTTATTAGGCCCTTGGTTCCCCACTATTTCTGGTATTTTTTTGTGACTTCTACTATGAAGACTGATACAAAATATTTTTTTTAACTTCCCTGCCATTTCCTTATTCCCGATTATAATTTCTCCTGTCTCTGCCTCTAAGAGATCCCCGTTTACTTTTGCTAATCTCTTCCTTTTTACATTCTTACAGGTCTTACAGTCTGTTTTTATATTTCTTGTTAGTTTACTTTCATATTTAATTTTCTCCCTCTTTATCAATTTCCTTTGCTGATTTCTAAAACTTTCCCAATCCTCAGGCTTACTAATCTTTTTGACAATGTTGTAAGCCTCTTCTTTTAATCTAATGCTATCCTTAACTTCTCTAGTTAGCCATGGTTGGATCGCTTTTCCTGTGGAGTTTTTATTCCTCAAGGGAATGTATAGTCATTGAGAATTACGAATTATTTCTTTAAATGTTCACCATTGCTTATCTACAGTCATACCTTTTAATCTAATTTCCCAATCTATCTTAACCAACTCGCCCCTCAAACGAATGTAATTGGCTTTGTTTAAATTTAAGACCCTCATTTCAGACTTAACTACATCACTCTCAAACTCAATGTGAAATTCTATCATATTATGATCACTCTGCCCCAGAGGATCCTTAACTATAAGATTACTAATTAACCCTGTCTCATTACATAATACTAGATCTAAAATAGCCTGTCACCGAATTGGTTCCTCGACATATTGTTCTAGAAAATTGTCTTGAATGCATTCCACAAATTCATCCTCCAAACTACTTTTGCCAATTTGGGTTGTTCAGTCTATAAGAAGATTGAAGTCCCCCACGATTAATGCATTAACTTTGTTACATGCTCCTCTAATTTCCTGATTTATACTCTGTCCAACACTATAACTACTATTAGGGGGACTTTAAACTACTCCCACCAGTGTTTTCTGCCCCTTGTTATTTCTTAGCTCCAACCTTACTGATTCTACATCCTGATTTTCTGAGATAAAGGCAGAAATGAGACTGGATCTTATCTCAACCTTTATTATCAGGGCTACACTTCTCCCCTACCTTTTCCATTTTGCCTATCTTTTCTAAAAGTCAAGTACCCTAAAATATTTAGTTCCCAACCTTGGTCACCCTCTAACCATGTCTCAGTAATGGCTACTGGATCAAATCCATTTATCTCTATTTGTGCCATTAATTCATCTAGTTACCAATGTTTCGTGCCTTCAGATAAAATGCCTTTAAATCATGACTCTGCTCTACAGCCTTGACTTTTCTCTTTAGACTTATAAATTTACCCTTACCTGAACCCTCCCCACCTCTTATTAGTTTAAAGCCCTATCTACCACCCTAGTTATTTGATTCACCAGGACACTGGTCTCAGCTTGGTTTAAGTGGAGACCAGTCCCAACGGAACAGCTCCCTCTTTTCCCAGTACTGGTGCCAGTGCCCCATGAATTGAAACCCCTGTCTCCCACACCAATCTTTGAGCCACACATTTAATTCTCTGATCTGCTTGACCCAATGCCAATTTGCTTGTGGCTCAGGAAGTAATCCAGAGATCATTACCTTTGAGGTTCTGCTTATTAATTTGGACCCTGGCTCCTCAAATTCCCTGAGCAGAACCTCATTCCTAGTTCTACCTATGTCGTTGGTTCCTACGAGGACCACAACAACTAGATCCTCCCCCTCCTCTTCAAGTTCTTCTCCAGTCGCGAGGAGATATCCTTAACCCTGGCACCGGGCAGGCAACACAGCCTTTGGGACTCCCGGTCACAGCTGCAGAGAACAGTATCTATCCCCTAACATTACCACATATCTTTTCACTCTCCCCTGAATGGCCCCCTGTACCACAGCACCATGGTCAATTTGCCGATCCTTCCTCCAGTCTTGGTTCTCATCCACACAGGCAGCAAGTATCTTGTATCTGTTCGACAAGGGCAAAGGCTAAGGTTCCTCCACCACTGACTAAAACTCTAAACCACTACCTAACCTAAGGGGTGTGACTGCCTCCTGGATCAAAGTGTCCAGATAACACTTCCCCTCCCTGATGCTTCACAAAATCGGCACCTCGAACTCCAACTCTTTTATTGGATGCTCAGGTCCGCTCTCCCCTCTCCTCTTTTATTGGTCCGCTCTCCCCTCTCCTCTTTTATTGGCCCCTCAGGTCCGCTCTCCCCTCTCCTCTTTTATTGGCCCCTCAGGTCCGCTCTCCCCTCTCCTCTTTTATTGGATGCTCAGGTCCGCTCTCCCCACTCCTCTTATTGCACGCTCAGGTCCGCTCTCCCCACTCCTCTTATTGCACGCTCAGGTCCGCTCTCGCCTCTCCTCTTATTGGACGCTCAGGTCCGCTCTCCCCTCTCCTCTTTTATTGGACGCTCAGGTCCGCTCTCCCCTCTCCTCTTTTATTGGCCCCCTCAGGTCCGCTCTCCCCTCTCCTCTTTTATTGGCCGCTCAGGTACCCTCTCCCCTCTCCTCTTTTATTGGCCCCTCAGGTCCGCTCTCCCCTCTCCTCTTTTATTGGACGCTCAGGTCCGCTCTCCCCTCTCCTCTTTTATTGGCCCCTCAGGTCCGCTCTCCCCTCTCCTCTTTTATTGGCCCCTCAGGTCCGCTCTCCCCTCTCCTCTTTTATTGGATGCTCAGGTCCGCTCTCCCCTCTCCTCTTTATTGGATGCTCAGGTCCGCTCTCCCCACTCCTCTTATTGGGCGCTCAGGTCCGCTCTCCCCTCTCCTCTTATTGGACGCTCAGGTCCGCTCTCCCCTCTCCTCTTTTATTGGACGCTCAGGTCCGCTCTCCCCTCTCCTCTTTTATTGGACGCTCAGGTCCGCTCTCCCCTCTCCTCTTTTATTGGCCCCTCAGGTCCGCTCTCCCCTCTCCTCTTTTATTGGCCCCTCAGGTCCGCTCTCCCCTCTCCTCTTTTATTGGATGCTCAGGTCCGCTCTCCCCTCTCCTCTTTATTGGATGCTCAGGTCCGCTCTCCCCTCTCCTCTTTATTGGATGCTCAGGTCCGCTCTCCCCACTCCTCTTATTGGGCGCTCAGGTCCGCTCTCCCCTCTCCTCTTATTGGACGCTCAGGTCCGCTCTCCCCTCTCCTCTTTTATTGGACGCTCAGGTCCGCTCTCCCCTCTCCTCTTTTATTGGACGCTCAGGTCCGCTCTCCCCACTCCTCTTTTATTGGCCGCTCAGGTCCGCTCTCCCCACTCCTCTTTTATTGGCCCCCTCAGGTCCGCTCTCCCCACTCCTCTTTTATTGGATGCTCAGGTCCGCTCTCCCTACTCCTCTTTTATTGGCCCCTCAGGTCCGTTCTCTCCTCTCCTCTTTTATTGGATGCTCAGGTCTGCTCTCCCTACTTCTCTTTTATTGGCCCCTCAGGTCTGCTCTCCCTACTCCTCTTTTATTGGCCTGATCAGTTTCGTTGTTCATCTGAGCTGCCCTCTTCCTCAAGGCTGCAAGACCCTGACCCCTCTCAATAGTCCCAGATCTCTTAAAAAATCCAGGACTGCCCTCCCCAGAACGTTCTGCTTAAAGATCCTGGGAACCCCCACCCAGTGCTCACAAACTTTTAGACGACCCTCCAAGTGCTCCCCGATCCTAGGACTGCCCCATATGCTGCCAAACCCAAGGATTTTCCTCCCCCATGCTACCAGACTCTGCTTCATTGTTCTCCAAACTTCTCTCTAAAGTGCTCCAAGTCCCCAGTGTTCCCCTCCCAGTGCGCCCAGAGTCCATTACGCCCCTCAAAGTTACTGGAAGACCCTGAAATCCCATCCCAGTACTATCAGATCTTGGGCACATTCCCATGCAACCAGTTCCCAGAGCTACTTTCAACATCGAAAAATCAATGCCCCCGACACTATTACTTGCCATTATACCTCAGATCTTATAAAACCTCCGGCTGAGGCAAAATGTGACACAGGACATCCACACTATGTCTATATAGTAGATCCCCTGTGATCTTGACTCACAAGTGAGTCAAGTATACTAAAGTGTCATATCTGAAGTGCAATAGAAATATGTGTGATGTTTAAAGGAAGTATGCGCTATACTCAATGTATATATCTATAATATATTAAAAATCTTAGGTCTGCAAGCACTTCCTATATGCACCACTTGATTTCCTGTTGTCACATTTTGTGCATTAACTTTTTCCCATTCTGACTTTGTGTTAGCATTTATAATGTTCTGCCTATGTAAACTTGTTACGCTGATTGCACAATATTAGGTAATTGTAAGGCAGCTTTTATGACAGCTCGGCCACCATCTTGTTCGTTTTTACAAGTGATTTTTCTTGGCAAGTAAGTTCTAACTTATAAAGTTTGGATTTGTGTTTTTGATATGAAATATCAATATTAATTTCCTTCAGATTTTCCTGCCTTTTTACCAAGAACTGCTCCTACCATTTACCCGACTCTGCTTCTCACCTCACCCCTGCTGTTTCACCAGACTAGCAGCTGTTTAAACCCATTCACCAAAGCCCATTCGTACTCTGGAGAAAGCTGTCTTAAATAACATGTAAGTACATATTGAAGTAGCCCTTGTTTCAGTGGCCGACTCACCATTTTGTTGGCCTTCTGCCCCGGATCTGTGTGCCTGCTCTCAAGTCTTTAGGCACCCGACCCCTACTCCCAAAATTTAGATCACCAATTTATTTTTTCTGACCCACTTTTTGACCCATTTCCATGATTGAAATTGTCCCTCTGTGAACAGAATCCCGGTCCCACCACAGTTCTTGGTCCACCTGCTGCAATCAGAGTCATGCCTCAGGATCTCCCATTAATTGATGGCTTATTTCTGCTTCCAGCACTGTTCTTCCCCCACTTCAGGACCTGTGTCTTGATCCTGGCCCCATTCTTGGCCTGCCTGTCACGATCAAAGTCACACTCCCCAATACTTATCTGAATTAGTGACATGCTTCCAGGAGCCAAGTCCCACTCTCCATCCTGTTATTCAGTGTTTTGGCTTTAGAAAGAGAAATCAGGTAGGCACTGGGAGAGTGGTTTGTTTGAGGTGCAGTGGAGAGAGTGAGAGAGACAGAAATAGGAGGAGAGACAGAAGGAAGAAGAGAGGCAGACCTGGAGAGAGAAATATGACAAAAAATTACTCAAGACACAGAGAGAGGCAGACGGGGTCACAGAGATGGGGAGGGCGGCGGAGAGCGCCAAGAGAAATCAGGAGACAAAAGAGAGAGAGATGAGAATATTAATATTTTGCCACAGTGAGATGCTCAGAGATATAATTAACAATATTAACAGGCTGCCACTAAGACCCAAGTCCTGCTCCCAGCCCCGCTCTTTGGCCTATTGGACCACCTTCACAATCAGAGTCATACTAGTTGATACCATCTTCAGTTTCTTTCAGGTCGCGTGAGATACAGAGATGAATGAAGACATTGATGATGAGACACAGAGATTGGGGGTGGGGGGTGGGGGGGGGTCGGGGAGGAGAGCACAACTTGTGAGAGAAAGACAGCAGAGCACATTATTGAAGTCACAGATATGGGGGGGGGGGGGGAAGAGAGAGAGAGAGGAGGCAGAGACAAAGAAAGGGACGCAGAGATGAAGGAACGACTGCAAAAATGGGAGACAAAAATTTGGGGGAGAGATGGGGCATTTTACTGCACAGAAAAATGGGGGGGGGGGGGGTGTTAGACAGAGATGCATACATTGGGGAAAAACACAGGAAAAATACCGAGAAGAAAGCCTAGAACACAGGGATAGGGGCAGGGTATTGTTGCAAACAGAGATGGGAGGAGAGAAACATACAGAAAAGATGGGGGAGTAGAAATATTTTGGGGTCCTGGGTCATTCATCGATATTTTTGACGACAGAGATGGGCAGGTGCCAGTAACAACAGTGGGGGTTAAAGGGACAGAGATGAAAGGAAACAAAAACATCTTCTCATACTTACTCAAACACAATGCAAGAGTCCAATTCACCTTCCAAAAAGCTCTAATCTGGCCCCATTTGTACCAACTCCCTGAAATCACTCTTTAAAAACAAGAGGATCTGTGAGAGCTGCATACTTGGGCCGATTCCAGCTCCACCTATGGGGTAATACTTTGCTGCAAACAGCAGCTGTTTATACTTACCTGAGGGACAGCAGGTGCCGTACAAAAGAGCTAAGCAATTCCGCACCTGCCGCTCCGACCACTGCTCAGGTAAATCAGTGTAACATGACCTTTGTTTGCCTGTCAGCAATGGCAGATGTTCAATGGAAGGCCAGTAGAGCCACTCCTACTTTTACTGGCTCAACCTCTGCCCTGCTCCGTCAAGCTGATTAGATGACAAACTGATTTGAGTGAAGCTAATTGGCAACTGATACGGCTTGCATTGTCATAAAGATCCACCAGCTAGAAATGTGATATTGTCTCGCAAGTATGACTTGCACCCACCCACTAGTTATAATTTTTTAGGAATATACATCACAATGCACTGTTTGATCATGAAAAATATTCATCCTTCCTTTAAACATCAAGTTTTCCATAATACGACCTTGCATTCAAACAGACTTTTCCTTCTTTCTGAGCCAGTCTATAGCCTATGCAGGAGACATCAATAAAAATAAAGGTACTTTCTTTAGTCCTCTAAATACACTATCAACTTTGGAGAAGGAGAAACTTCATACCTCAAAACCAGCCTTTGTCTCCAGCACACGAGTGCAAAAGACAAAGCTGAAGCGTTTGCCACCATAGTCAGCCAGAAGTGCCGAGTGGATGATCCATCTCAGCCTCCTCCCGATATCCCCACCATCACAGAAGTCAGTCTTCAGCCAATTCGATTCACTCCAGGTGATATCAAGAAACGGCTGAGTGCACTGGATATGGCAAAGGCTATGGGCCCCAACAACATCCCGGCTCTAATCCTGAAGGCTTGTGCTCCAGAACTAGCTGCGTCTCTAGCCAAGCTGTTCCAGTATAGCTACAACATCGGCATCTACCCGACAATGTGGAAAATTGCCCAGGTATGTCCTGACCACAAAAAGCAGGACAAATCCAAACCGGCCAATTACTGCCCCATCAGTCTGCTCTCAATCATCAGCAAAGTAATGGAAGGTGTCGTTGACAGTGCTATCAAGCGGCACTTACTCACCAATAACCTGCTCACTGATGCTCAGTTTGGGTTCCATCAGGACCACTCTGCTCCAGACCTCATTACATCCTTGGTCCAAACTTGGACAAAAGAGCTGAATTCCAGAGGTGAGGTGAGAGTGACTGCCCTTGACATCAAGGCAGCATTTGACTGAGTGTGGCACCATCTCTCTCGTGGTCAGAGTCATACCTAGCACAAAGGAAGATGGTAGTGGTTGTTGAAGGCCAATCATCTCAGCCCCAGGACATTGCTGCAGGAGTTCTTCAGGGCAGAGTTCTAGGCCCAACCATCTTCAGCTGCTTCATCAATGACCTTCCCTCCATCATAAGGTCAGAAATGGGGATGTTCGCTGATGATTGCACAGTGTTCAGTTCCATTCGCAACCCCTCAGATAATGAAGCAGTCCGTGCCCGCATGCAGCAAGACAGGGACAACATCAAGGTTTGGGCTGATAAGTGGCAAATAACATTCGCGCCAGACAAGTGTAAGGCAATGACCATCTCCAACAAGAGAGAGTCTAACCACCTCCCCTTGACATTCAACGGCATTACCATCGCCAAATTCCCCACCATCAACATCCTGGGGATCACCATTGATCAGAAACTCAAACTGGACCAGCCACATAAATAATGTGGCTACAAGAGCAGGTCAGAGGCTGGGTATTCTGCGGCGAGTGGCTCACCTCCTGACTCCCCAAAGCCTTTCCACCATCTACAAGGCACAAGTCAGGAGTGTGATGGAATACTCTCCATTTGCCTGGATGAGTGCAGCTCCAACAACACTCAAGAAGCTCAAAACCATTCAGGACAAAGCAGTCTGCTTGATTGGCACCCCATCCACCACCCTAAACATTCACTCCCTTCATCACCGGTGCAACATGGCTGCAGTGTGTATCATCCACAGGATGCACTGCAGCAATTCCCCATGGCTTCTTCGATAGCACCTCCCAAACCCACCACCTCTACCACCTAGAAGGACAAGGGCAGCAGGCACATGGGAACAACACCACCTGCACGTTCCCCTCCAAGTCACACACCATCCCGACTTGGAAATATATCGCCGTTCCTTCCTCGACGCTGGGTCAAAATCCTGGAACTCCCTACCAAACAGCACTGTGGGAGAAACTTCACCAAACGGACTGCAGCGGCTCAAGAAGGCGGCTCACCACCACCTTCTCAAGGGCAATTAAGGATGGGCAATAAATGCTGGCCTTGCCAGCAATGCCCACATCCCATGAACGAAGAAGAAAAAATCCTTTGTTGGCTGATTTTGGACATGAGATATTGACAGGTTAGCCTCATCAGAGAGTGTTAGTGCTGCATTATTACATTTCCCCATTGTTTCCTTTAGAGGAATGTTTCCACAATTTATTGAAGATGACTATAACCCAGCAAACACATTCCACCTTAGTAGAATACGAGCCCACTTGAAACGATCTTCAATTAAAATGTTAACACACCACGGAGCCAGGCTTTTGAACCAAATGGCCTTTCTTGAGAGGAAAAATAGAGACAAGCTTTAAAAAAAACAAGATGTTACTGACAAACCAGTTTGTGGGCAAATACGAAAAAAATGTTAGTGCATAAACATATTTCTAGGCAAGTAGGTTGTCAAAACAGAGAGAATAGCTTTTTAATCAGAGCGCGATGTTCCTGAGAGTTGCCAACTGTGACTTGGAAATATGCAATTTCTCGTCTATTTATTTCTCTGCAGTGTCAAGGGTTGGTCACAGCAACTTGCACATCACACAGAGCAACAAAGTTACAAGAGACAACTCAAAAGGAAAAACCAACAATATTATTCTGTTGAGAGGACTGAGTTTAGATAGTTGGGGGGGTGGGGGGGGGGGGGCGGGGAGGTGAGGGAGGAAGGGAGAAAGAGCAGTGTTTGATTAATATTTTCAATCAGCATTTTATGGATCATGTAATGCCTTGGCATGCGTTACAGCAACAACTTTTTCTGATGTTTAAAAAAACAGCTCTGGACAATGAAATGTGACACAATTTTTGAATTTTCAATTTCCAATGCTACCAATGAGGCTTCAATGGAGTCTCGTTCTTTTTAGCCATGATGATGGGACAAGACTATGAAGGTCCTGTCTCCAAGACACTAAACTCTCAGCCAAATGAAGGGCACGGGCTTTTATTGAAATACTGCATTCTCTTAAGAGGCTGATGTTACAAAAACACAAGATGGGCAGTGATCCTGTTAAATATGAGTACCGAGAGCTTGGAAATTATATTTTAAAACAAATATTTTGAAAAGATAAATCGATGTAAAATGGGAGTACTGCAGGCTTATTCGGTTAAGCCATCACATAATAAAGTAACATTGTGCTGTATTTCCAAATTACTTATAGCTTAGCTGCTCTGCTTGCTATAACATGTCCCATCACTAAAACAATACATGTAGTATCAATGAACAGATTTAAAAAAAAACTCCTTTCAATGGTCGATCCTGGTTTTCAGTAATGGAAGACAGTCAACAAAGTTTTGGGGCGTATTTCACCTGGAGTTTGTCGGTGCAGGGAGAGCTGACTAAGTTGCCATCCTATATGTGCTATTCATTTGGTATTAGCCGTGGCTCAGTGGTAGCACTCTCACCTGAGTCAGAAGGTTGCAGATTCAAGTCCTACTCCAGAGACTTGAGCACATAATCCAGGCTGACACATCAGTGCAGTTCTGAAGGAGTGCTGCATTGTCGGAGGAGCCGTCTTTCAGATGAAACGTTAAAGCGAGGCCCCGCCTGCCCTCTCAGTGGGACGTAAAAGATCCCATGGCACTATTTTGAAGAAAAGCAGGGGAGTTTTCCCCAGTGTTCTGGCCAATATTTATCCCTCAACCAACATCACTAAAACAGATTATCTGGTCGTTATCATATTGCTGTTTGTGGGACCTTGCTGTGCGCAAATTGGCAGCTGTGTTTGCTACGTCAGAACAACTACTACACTTCAAAAGTACTTCACTAGCTGTAAAGCACTTTGGGATATCCTGAGGCCGTGAAAGGCGCTATATAAATGCAAATTGGAAAACAAGCTGACCATCATGAAATGCTCTTAACTGAACTTATACCACGTGTGATGACATCTGCTTCTCAGTTGTAGGTTAGTCTTACCAATGAAACATAAATAAGCATTGCATTCGTCTCCAATACAAATGCTCCAGATTAACACCTTTAAATTTCTGTCAAGATTATGCATTTTTAATGTATTTATTCAGCCTACATAAAGCCATATTTCTGTTAGCCAAATAGTAGAGAAACTGAGCCACTGGGACAGGAGATAACCGTCCCAACGAATTCAGAGTAATAAATGGAGAATTGCACAATTGTGGGTGCCTTTGATCCTAACATTATTCTGAACAGGGGAAATTTCATTGAGAGAGATTTTTGGTGCCACCACATTTGTTAAGTGCTCTAAGATACTTGGTAATCACAATTGCTGAATATATGAAGCAAACTTGGCAGGTAATACTTTTTTCACAAATGTACAAGAGCAGCACACTCGAGTCCTCGTACCTTCAAGTGGACGAAATCTGATGACTGGTATGCCTTTTGCGCCACCTACTGGCAACAAAAATACTCATCAAGCCTGTGTGTGTGTGTGTATATATATATATATCTCTCTCTCTCTCTCTCTCTCTCTCTCTCTCTCACTATATTAACCTTTTGTACAGCTTCAAGTTCATCACCCATCCAGGACTAAAATGTATTTTTGTACTCAACTTATTTCTTGTGTTAATATATTTTAATAAATTCAAATTGTACATTCCCATAATATGTGCTCCAAGCTGACCCCACCCTATCGACAAGTCAACTTCATGCTGCCACGGGACCTCTGACTTTAATTTTGGACTCTCTTATTGTATCCTCCCTATTCTCCATTTACAATCAGGATATTTGCCATGCCTATGTAAATTGAATTTCCTCTGCGCCCATTCGCGTGCGTATTTTGGTTGCCCCCCCGGACCCGAGCCTATTATTTCTATCGCCCTTTTTCTTTCTCTTTTTACCCCTCTTGAGCCCTTCTCTCCTGTCTCCTCCACATCCTGTTGCCCAGACATGTCTCCTTGAATTTCTCCCCTCTCAGGTATTTTGCCCCCACGAAATCTGTACCCAACCCTTCATTATTCCTCTACCTTCCTACTCACCTGCCACTATCCCAGGCTTGACTCCCTCTTGGATAAGCCCACAGCTTCCTTCTATGCCACTCTTGGCATTCTCTGAAGGGCCCATCGAGGCACTTGTCGTTGCCTCCTTACAAGCAGCAACCCCAATTGCCCCATCTTGCGCTTTCATTGACGACCTCACCCAGCACGCTGCTGGGGGCTAATTTTGCCTACCTCTTTCAAGTCCTGTTCACCCAACCAACCACTAGCCCCGTTGACTTTGCCAGCGGATCAACAATCACCGTCCCTCTCTGAATCTCCCTCCAGAATGCCCGTTCACTTGTGAACAAGTCCCTTGCCATCCATGATCTTATTGTGGATAATTGCATTAACATCATGGTCTTGACAGTAACTTGGCTCACAGGTGATGACACCTTGTCCCTATTGAAACCTCCCCACCTGGCTATACTTTCCACCACTTGCCCTGTCCAGACCGCCATGGTAGAAGTGTGGCCCTTTACACCAAATGTCACCTTTGTCTTTTTTTTTATTCGTTCACGGGATGTGGGCGTCGCTGGCGAGGCCAGCATTTATTGCCCATCCCTAATTGCCCTCGAGAAGGTGGTGGTGAGCCGCCTTCTTGAACCGCTGCAGTCCGTGTGGTGAAGGAACGGCGATATATTTCCAAGTCGGGATGGTGTGTGACTTGGAGGGGAATGTGCAGGTTGTGTTGTTCCCATGCACCTGCTGCTCTTGTCCTTCTAGGTGGTGGAGGTTGCGGGTTTGGGAGGTGCTGTCGAAGAAGCCTTGGCGAGTTGCTGCAGTGCAGCCACAGTGCGCCGGTGGTGAAGGGAGTGAATGTTTAGGGTGGTGGATGGGGTGCCAATCAAGCGGGCTGCTTTATCTTGGATGGTGTCGAGCTTCTTGAGTGTTGTTGGAGCTGCACTCATCCAGGCAAGTGGAGAGTATTCCATCACACTCCTGACTTGTGCCTTGTAGATGGTGGAAAGGCTTTGGGGAGTCAGGAGGTGAGTCACTCGCCGCAGCAGACCCAGCCTCTGACCTGCTCTCGTAGCCACAGTATTTATATGACTGGTCCAGTTAAGTTTCTGGTCAATGGTGACCCCCTGGATGTTGATGGTGGGGGATTCGGCGATGGTAATGCCGTTGAATGTCAAGGGGAGGTGGTTAGACTCTCTCTTGTTGGAGATGGTCATTGCCTGGCACTTATCTGGCGCGAATGTTACTTGCCACTTATGAGCCCAAGCCTGGATGTTGTCCAAGTCTTGCTGCATGCGGGCTCGGACTGCTTCATTATCTGAGGGGTTGCAAATGGAACTGAACACTGTGCAGTCATCAGCGAACATCCCCATTTCTGACCTTATGATGGAGGGAAGGTCATTGATGAAGCAGCTGAAGATGGTTGGGCCAAGGACACTGCCCTGAGGAACTCCTGCAGCAACGTCCTGGGGCTGAGATGATTGGCCTCCAACAACCACTACCATCTTCCTTTGTGCCAGGTATGACTCCAGCCACTGGACAGTTTTCCCCCTGATTCCCATTGACTTCAATTTTACTCGGGCTCCTTGGAGCCACACTCGGTCAAATGCTGCCTTGATGTCAAGGGCAGTCACTCTCACCTCACCTCTGGAATTCAGCTCTTTTGTCCATGTTTGGACCAAGGCTGTAATGAGGTCTGGAGCCGAGTGGTCCTGGCGGAACCCAAACTGAGCATCGGTGAGCAGGTTATTGGTGAGTAAGTGCCGCTTGATAGCACTGTCGACGACACCTTCCATCACTTTGCTGATGATTGAGAGTAGACTGATGGGGCGGTAATTGGTCGGATTGGATTTGTCCTGCTTTTTGTGGACAGGACATACCTGGGCAATTTTCCACATTGTCGGGTAGATGCCAGTGTTGTAGCTGTACTGGAACAGCTTGGCTAGAGGCGCAGCTAGTTCTGGAGCACAAGTCTTCAGCACTACAGCTGGGATGTTGTCGGGGCCCATAGCCAGTGCACTCAGTCGTTTTTTGATATCACGTGGAGTGAATCGAATTGGCCGAAGACTGGCTTCCGTGATGGTGGGGATATCGGGAGGAGGCTGAGATGGATCATCCACTCGGCACTTCTGGCTGAAGGTGGTTGCAAACGCTTCAGCCTTGTCTTTTGCACTCACGTGCTGGACTCCGCCATCATTGAGAATGGGGATGTTTGCAGAGCCTCCTCCTCCCGTTAGTTGTTTAATTGTCCACCACCATTCACGACTGGATGTGGCAGGACTGCAGAGCTTTGATCTGATCCGTTGGTTGTGGAATCGCTTAGCTCTGTCTATAGCATGTTGCTTCCGCTGTTTAGCATGCATGTCGTCCTGAGTTGTGGCTTCACCAGGTTGGCACCTCATTTTTAGGTATGCCTGGTGCTGCTCCTGGCATGCTCTTCTACACTCCTCATTGAACCAGAGTTGATCCCCTGGCTTGTTGGTAATGGTAGAGTGAGGAATATGCCGGGCCATGAGGTTACAGATTGTGCTGGAATACAATTCTGCTGCTGCTGATGGCCCACAGCGCCTCATGGATGCCCAGTTTTGAGCTGCTGGATCTGTTCTGAATCTATCCCATTTGGCACGGTGGTAGTGCCACACAACACGTTTGATGGTGTCCTCAGTGCGAAGACGGGACTTCATCTCCACAAGGACTGTGCGGTGGTCACTCCTACCAATACTGTCATGGACAGATGCATTTGCGACAGGTAGATTGGTGAGGACGAGGTCAAGTAAGTTTTTCCCTCGTGTTGGTTCGCTCACCACCTGCCGCAGGCCCAGTCTAGCAGCTATGTCCTTCAGGACTCGGCCAGCTCGGTCAGTAGTGGTGCTACCGAGCCACTCTTGGTGATGGACATTGAAGTCCCCCACCCAGAGTACATTTTGTGCCCTTGCTGCCCTCAGTGCTTCCTCCAAGTGGTGCTCAACATGGAGGAGGACTGATTCATCAGCTGAGGGAGGACGGTAGGTGGTAATCAGCAGGAGGTTTCCTTGCCTATGTTTGACCTGATGCCATGAGATTTCATGGGGTCCAGAGTCAATGTTGAGGACTCCCAGGGCCACTCCCTCCTGACTGTATATCACTGTACCGCCACCTCTGGTGGGTCTGTCCTGCCGGTGGGACAGGACATACCCAGGGATGTCTGCCACCCCACTTCTCTGGCATCTTCTCCTCCTTTGAGCACCTCACCTCTCTAAAATTCTCATTCTCTACTACCCACCCAAACCCACCCCAAGTTTCTCACTAAGATATCCTCACTCCTTTCCTTTCTCAGCCTCTGGATCTTTTCATCCTCGGTGCTTTAAGCCTCTAAACTCACCTTTCCCTCTATCCTCTGAGTTCACTGCCTTCTTCCATATAAAGTCTCCTATCCATATTCATAGCTACCCCCTTGACCTTGCCATTTCATGTGGCCTCTCTATTCCCATTGTCTCAATCACAAAGCCATCTCTGATCACTTTTTTGTAACCCTCACCACTCACATCCTCTTCCCCCTTCTAACCTCATTTCCTTCTGCGTTCATCCCTGGAGAAAACTTCCCCCCACCCCCAAAATCACTTACAACGGCACTTTCAAACTCCCAACTGTCTAGTCTTCAGCCCTCTATTCGCCACGTTACATCTGCATCTATCGATCTGCTCAATGACACCCTCGCCTCCACTTTTGATGCCCTTGGCCCCAGTGAAATCCTTCCTCTCGCTCATCCTGGTCGTTTTCCTTGGTAGAGCCCTCATCTTCGCTCAGGAGCGCAGACTTGAATGTATATGGTGCACAACTGGTTTAGCCATTCATTGCCATATCTGGCTGGATCACATCAAACACTAAATGGCCCAGCTCTCATCTGCCAAAACTGCTCACTACTCCAGAAGTATCCTGGAATGCAAAGATAACCCCCAGTTGCTTATCTCCACTACCGCTATCTCCTTAAACACTTCTCCCCTTCCACCTCCATCCTCATCTTCAACAAGTGCGAGGAGCTCATGGACTTCTTTGTCACTAATATTGAGATCATCCATTGAGTGCCTATGCCACATCCCTCCTTTCTCCTAACCCACCAAGCCAATCTTCCTCCAAGGTTCCTCCCGGCCCTAGCCCTGATCTCGCATCTTTCTCGTCTCTCTCTTCTCATGGCAACTCCGAGCTCATCATGTCCATGAGACCCACCTCCCTTTCTCTCAACCCTATTCCCACTAAAATGCTGACCACCCAACTTCCCTTCCTGGCCCCTATGCTAGCTGATATTATAAACAGTTCCCCTTCTTAGGTATTGACCTCTTCTCTTTCAAATCTGTTGTCATCGCTCCCTCCTCAAAAATACACACTTGCAAACTACCGTCCTATCTCCAACCTCCCTTTCATCTCCAAAGTCCTTGAACATGTTGCCGCTTATCAAATCCATGCTCATCTTTCCCACAACTCAATGTTTGAACCCCTCCAATTAGGTTTCCACCCCTGCCACAGTTCTGAAATGGCCCTAATCAAAGTCACAAATGATAACCTATGTGACTGTGACCATGATAAATTATCCCTCCTCATTTTTTTTTATTCATTCATGGGATGTGGGCTTCGCTGGCAAGGCCAGCATTTATTGCCCATCCCTAATTGCCCTTGAGAAGGTGGTGGTGAGCCGCCTTCTTGAACCGCTGCAGTCCGTGTGGTGAAGGTTCTCCCACAGTGCTGTTAGGTCGAAAGTTCCAGGATTTTGACCCAGCAACGATGAAGGAACGGCGATATATTTCCAAGTCAGGATGGTGTGTGACTTGGAGGGGAACGTGCTGGTGGTGTTGTTCCGATGTGCCTGCTGCCCTTGTCCTTCTAGGTGGTAGAGGTCGTGGATTTAGGAGGTGCTGTCGAAGAAGCCTTGGCGAGTTGCTGCAGTGCATCCTGTGGATGGTACACACTGCAGCCACAGTGCGCTGGTGGTGAAGGGAGTCAATGTTTAGGGTGGTGGATGGGGTGCCAATCAAGCGGGCTGCTTTGTCCTGGATGATGTTGAGTTTCTTGAGTGTTGTTGGAGCTGCACTCATCCACTCATCTTCTCAAACCCTTTGCAACCTTTGACATGGTTGACCACACCATCTCCTCCAAATGCCACTCCTCCGTTGTCCAGTTGAGTGGGGCTGTCCTCGCCTGATTCCACTCTTACCTATCCTGTTTTAGCCAGAGAGTCTGCTGCAATGACTTTTCTTCCCACTCCCGCACCGTTACCTCTGGAGTCCTCCAAGGATCCATCCTTGGCCCCCTTCGATTTCTCATCGACGACATAACGTCAGGTTCCACATGTAAGCTGATGACCATCACCTCTCTCTGCCCTTGAGTTGCCAGGCTGATTGTCTGACATCCAATTTTGGATCAGCCGACATTTCCTCCAATTAAACATTGGGAAGCAATTGTTTTCAGACCCTGCCACAAATTCCATTCCCTCGCCAATGTTTCAGGCTGAACAAGAATGTTCCCAACCTCGGTGTCCTATTTGACCCTGAGCTGTGTGTCCGACCCCATATCCTCTTCATTACAAAGACTGTCAACTTCCACCTCCATAACATCCCCCGTCTCCATCCCAGCCTCAGCTTATCTGCTTCTGAAACCCTTAACCATGCTTTTGTTAGCTCCAGACTCGACTATTCTAATGGTCTTCTGGCTGGCCTACCATCTTCCAACCTCCATAAACTTGAGCTCATCTAAAACTTTGCTGCCCGTATCCTAACAATATAACACCTTTAATGTAGTAACCCGCACCAAGGTCCACTCATCCATCATCCCTGTACTTAGAGTCATAGAGTCATACAGCACGGATAGAGGCCCTTCGGCCCATCGTGTCTGCGCCGGCCATCAGCCCTGTCTACTCTAATCCCATATTCCAGCATTTGGTCCGTAGCCTTGTATGCTATGGCATTTCAAGTGCTCATCCAAATGCTTCTTGAATGTTGTGAGGGTTCCTGCCTCCACAACCCTTTCAGGCAGTGAGTTCCAGACTCCAACCACCCTCTGGGTGAAAAAGTTCTTTCTCAAATCCCCTCTAAACCTCCCGCCTTTTACCTTGAATCTATGTCCCCTTGTTATCGAACCCTCAACGAAGGGAAAACTTGCTGACCTACATTGGCTCCCGGTCCATCAATGCCTTGATTTTAAAATTCTCATCCTCAAAACCCTCCATGGAATTGCCCCTCACTACCTCTGTAACCTCCTCCAGTCCTGCAACCTTCCGAGAACTCTGCGTTCCTCCAACTCTGCCCTCTTGTGCATCTACCACTTCCTTCACCCCACCACTGGCAGCCGTGCTTTCTGCCATCTAGGCCCTAAGCTCTGGAATTCTCACCGTAAACTTTTCCGTCTCTCTATCTCTCTCTCCCCCTTTAAGACCCTCCTTAAAACCTATCTCTTTAAGCAAACTTTTAGTCACCACGCCTAATATCTCCTTCTTTGGCTCGGTGTCAACTTTTGTTGGACTATGTTCCTCTGAAGTGCCTTGGGATGTTTTCCTATGTTAAAGGTGCTATATAAATGTGAGTTGTTGTTGTTGTTGCTGCTGCTGCTGGAATCAGTACTACTCATTAGTATAACCAGCTCGTAACGATCATCTATTTCAATCATTTTGAAATATTAAACTGGAAAGTGTGCTGAGCTGAATTAAAGTAATTACAGTCGATCATCCATATCACATAATCACAAGCAATATCCATTAAATAGGTATATGTGTGCACTATTAGTAATATCTTTTGTAATCTCTGTGGAGAAGACAGATTGCTATGGAGAGAGGGGAAGAAACATCAAGTTTGAAAAGAAAGCAGCTTTAAAAATTGCTTTCAACTTCCCCTTCCAAAACAACATTGAAGAATTAATTTCCAATAACATCTTTTGAAACTGTTTAATAGTTGTTGGGTCATGCAGCTTTCAAAGTTCTGGGAGGAGCATGTCTGTTAAAGTCACTACACTTTTCCCTCCTATGGATTTGGGACGAGCTCTCCCTCCCAATTTTCCATTTTAAGGCCACACATTGCTTTAGATGGATATTCAAGTTTAAGCTCACCAAAGTAAGATCAAGGCCGATGAAAACACTCGGTATGACCAGGTATTAGTACGGTTACTAGTTACTTTTAGTGAAGGCACTCCCTTAAAGTGCAGAATATGTACATTTAGCAATTACCACCATTTAGGTACATCTGTCATTACAATATGCACAGCCCCCTCACAGCAAAACCAGATATAAATTTTAAGATACTTGTGTATAACACACATTATTTGAACTTGCTTTTTAAATTATTTTGTATGAACTGGCAGCCCATAATGTTTTTGTTGGTTCTTTAGGCTTACGAGTTCTTAAACTAACTCCTCAATCATATAACAAAAGGCAACTTTAGTGTTAAAGTTATTTATTTTGTGACAAGTACCAAAGTAATCTCAGCTTGCAATGAGTTTTAACTTTATCACGTTCTGATTATTGATATACGTCTAACTTGTTGCTCTGTTGTGAAATTTCAAACGTGCTTCCATTGAGTCACAAATTAAACCTTCCACTTAACATCAAAGTAGTTCAAAGAACATTACTTAAGAAGAAAAAACTTGTTTCTACTTTTCTGCATGGGAGTGGTGATATTAAGAAAGCCACTACAGCATTCACGTCTTGCTGTTCAACGAGCAGGTTCACTTGTCAGAAGTAAAGCACACAGGAACAGTGCTATTTTGCTCCAAAAATATATCTGCCCCCTCCTCCTTCAGATGCCACAAGTCTCAGTAAGCCAGTTCCAAAACAAAAACATGTTTATGTGGTTCATGTACCTCAAGTACAATGTGTAGCTGTGCCTGATATTTTCACACAACATAGACTCCACCCACGTTTGACAAGATATGTCTGCTGCATACTGACAGGAGGAGTCAGACTATGACCTTTCCCCTATTCTCAATCAGCCCCAGGACGGCACAAGTTGAAACAGTATGCTTATTCAAGAGCTGGTTACTGATACTTGGAGACTAAGTTACACTCTTCATTTTTAAGATTTAAACAGCAGGGCTCCCATCACAATGATCAGGTGGTTCTTATGTATTACTCTGTGCACATAAAGTGCAAATACACCAAGAAAAATGAGAGAAACAAAGCTGATTGCATACTTTTCATCACATATGTGTTTGCAAGAGAAAAAATTACTTCATGATTCTGACAAAGTGCATAATTTACTGTTTGTTTTCTTTCTTGCTGTTCTGTGCTTGTTCTATTTTCTAAGGCAGTATTTGAAAAGCAGGGAGTTCTCTCACTGCCCTGGCCAACATTCCTCCCACAACCAACAACACAAAAACAGATTAACTGGCCATTCACGTCATTGCTGCTTGTATAAAAAATAGCTCCCACATTTGCCAAAATAACAGTCACTGCATCATTATTCATGAAGAGCTTAAAGATGTTTGAGACATGTGATAAGGTGCGTTATATTAATGCCAGTTTTTTCTTTTCTAAGCAAATTCTTTGTATCTCTTATTTCACTCTTTTTCCACCTCTTTGTAATTTGCTCTCTAATGTTTGTATTCATAGTTCATTTATTAACTTAGATTCCCATAAGCCAACTGAGAATTGCTAAATAATTGTGCTTCACTCTTCGGTCAAGTGCACCAACAAACAGATCAGTCCTGGCTTCTATCTCACGTGCTGAGTTTGTCAATATTTGCTAAGTAGTGGTATCTCGCCAGCATATCTACCCTACTGTCTTCCCAGGTTAGTATTTTTAATATCCACCTGAATAGGTAGACAGAAACTTCAGTCTCATCTGGAAAAAGGCACTTATGACTGGTCAGCATTTCCTGGTATTGCACTGGAGTATCAGCCTAGACTATTCAAGCCTGTTCAAGTCATGGCATGGGGCTTGACCCCAATTATCAGATCCATAAGTCCAATACTATCAACTGAGCCACCTGAAGAGGAGTAGGAAAGATAAAATAACGTACCCCTCAAAAGATTATAAAATATTCTAAAATGTGTTAATTTAGTTTGTGGCTGTGCATTACGAACTAATATCCTCTCCGGTACTTCAAACTGCAGCATAATTCACTTCTCCCAGAGTGGTAGGGCTTAGGTTTGAATCTGGAATCCCCCACATGATCTCAGCCATTCTTGCAAGGCAATTACCACACAGAAGCTAGGTGCTTCCTCATGTGGCATGCAAGAAGACAGTGAGGGGCTAGGTTGTAGGGCTGTCATGAGGATGAAGATTTGAAATTTGAGGCATTGGGATACTGGGAGCTAACATCGGTCGGCGAATACTGGTGTGATGGCTGAGCAGGACTTGGTGCGGAATAGCATACGGGCAGCAGAGTTTTGGATAAGCTGAAATTTATGAAGGGTGGAGGATGGGAGGACGACCAAGAGAGCATTGAAATACTTGAGTCTGGAGGTGACAATGGCAGGGATGAGCGTTTCAGCAGCAGATGGACTGAGGTGCGTTGGGAGCAGGTGGTCGGGGGATTAATGTAGGTGGTCTTGGTGATCGAAAGGACATGGGTGGGAAGTTCTGCTTGAGGTTAAACAGGATGCCAAAGTTGCAAACAGTCTGTGTCAGCCTGAGACAGTAGCTGGAGAGGGGAAACAAACCAGTGGCAAAGATACAGAATCGACAGAAGGGTCAGATGACTTCAGTCTTCCCCAATATTTAGCTGGAGGAAATTATGGCTTCCTCTAAGACTGGATATCGGATAAGCACTCAGAGCACAGAGGCAGTGAAATTGAGAGAGATGGTGGAGAGGTTTAGCTGGGTGTCATCAGCGTACACGTGGAAGCTGACCCCATGTCGGCAGATGATGTTGCCAAGGGGTAGCATATAGATGATAAAGAGAAGGGGGCCAAGGATGGATCCTTGGGGGACATCCAATGTGACGGTGCAAGGATAGGAACAGATGCTATTGGAAGAGAAGCCACTGGTCAAGATGCTCCAGTTATGACTGGATGTGTAGAACCAAGCAAAGGCAGAATAATGAAAACCAAGCTGGATAATGAAGGAGAAGTAGTGGTGAAGGATGGGTGTGATTGACCCTGTCAAAGGGTACAGAGAAGGCGAGAAGAGACAATGTACCACGGTCAGAGTCACAGAGAATGTCGTTTCTGACTTTGGGTCGGTCTGTTTCAGTGCTGGGGAAGGGACGGGGACTTGATTGGAGAGATTCAAACAGGCAGTTGTGCGGGAGATGAGCATTTATCTGGGAGGTGACAACACATTCAAGTACTTGGCAGAGGAAAGGGATGCTGGAGATGGGGCTGCAGTTTGCAAGGACAGAAGGATTGAGGCAGGGTTTTTTGAGAGTGGTTTTAAAAGGGGGGAGGACAATTTGCAATGTCAGCCAGGAAGGGAAGTTGGATGGTAAGCAGTTTGAATATGATTATAACACATTAGTGCTAACTTGGGATGATTATTTTACAGTTTAAAACTTAAAACACAATGACAAATCATGAAAATGATGCAAATATGGAATTACAAACGACACAAAACTAGGTGGGATCGTGAGTTGTGAGGAAGATGCAAAGAGGCTTCAAGGCGATTTAGACAAGTTGAGTGATTGGGCAAATACATGGCAGATGCAGTATAATGTGGATAAATGTGAAGTTATCCACTTCGGAAGGAAAAACAGAAAGGCAGAGTATTATTTAAATGGTGATAGATTGGGGAATGTTGATGTACAAAGGGACGTGGGTGTCCTTGTACACCAGTCACTGAAAGCAAACATGCAGGTGCAGCAAGCAGTTAGGAAGGCAAATGGTATGTTGGCCTTCATTGCAAGAGGATTTGAGTACAGGAGCAAGGATGTCTTACTGCAGTTATACAGGGCCTTGGTGAGACCACACCTGGACTACTGTGTGCAATTTTGGTCTCCTTATCTAAGAAAGGATATACTTGCCATAGAGGGAGTGCAGCAAAGGTTCACCAGACTGATCCCTGGAATGGCAGGACTGTCCTATGAGGAGAGATTGGGTCGACTCGGCCTGTATTCACTCGAGTTTAGAAGAATGAGAGGGGATCTCATTGAAACATATAAAATTCTGACAGGGCTAGTCAGACTGGATTCAGGGAGGATGTTTCCCCTGGCTGGGGGGTCCAAAACGAGGGGTCACAGTCTCAGGATACGGGGTAGGACATTTAGAACTGAGATGAGGAGAAATTTCTTCACTCAGAGGGTGGTGAACCTGTGGAATTCTCAACCATAGAAGGCTGTGGAGGCCAAGTCACTGAGTATATTTAAGGAGGAGCTAGATAGATTTCTAGACACAAAAGGCACCAAGGGGTATGGGGAGAGGGCGGGAATATGGTATTGAGATAGAGGATCAGCCATGATCACATTGAATGGCGGTGCAGGCTCGAAGGGCCAAATGGCCTACTCCTGCTCCTATTTCCTATATTTCTATGTTACAAAAAAAATATATATATCTATACACACACATACGCACAAATACAAGTGTAGTTGTTACTGTCCAGTAAATGGAGAATAAAGTATGTGCGAGCGTCAACGGTCTGATCACAGTGAAAACATGACACTGTATATTTCACCCCTCAGCCAAAATGCGGCCCCTATTGCTTGATTTTGAGCATCACTGGCATCCAAAGTAGAGGTAGAGACTGTATGCTTTCCGCCCTCGCTTCTGACTGATGGTAAGATGCACAGTGGCTGTGTCTCTGTATATTTATACACGACTGACTGAGCGAATGCGAGAAATATCATACATGTAACTACAACACAACAAAGCATGCTATTTCAGGAGTCCACACATGATTGTGCATAGCATAATTGCAGGCAGACTGTCTGAAAAGGCATTTTGAAAAGACATAGCACAATGGCATTTTCATGGCAGAATAAACCCATAACAAATTGTGACTTGGAGGCAAAAAAGAAAATCACATTTTCTCACTATTTAAACCACAGTTTAAAGCACTTCAAACATCCAATACCCATAAGACAGCTTTCCTAACACTACATTACAAGGGGTGTTTGTGCACTAACAGACAAACTGCTGTTCAAAGTCAATCCAACCCGAGCTAAAGGGGGACAGAGGAATTAATGAGTGAATAGGAAGTAGCAGATGGTGCTGCTACGGTCTGCTCTGCATAGCCACCACCTCAAGCAATTTCTACATAAGCTAAGCCCCAGGGCACCACCTGGTATAGGTATAATTACCTAAACGTGCACTTCTGTTTCATTACACTTCAACAATTTCTACGCCTTCTGACTAAAGTATCCACAGCTTTTTAAAAAAATCTGTGTGCATGTGTAGACCTCTTTGGTTCAGAAGAATCAAACCAGTGAAATCTCAGCATCCTCTCCCTTTCTTTAACACTCTCCCCCGTTGAGCACACAGCAGCAAGCAAATCATTTGTTAGTTCACAAGGTGCCAATTGGGCCTGATGGAGATGGCGTCATCTTTACTGCACCAATAACAATGGCCCATAATGAGACTGTATGATCGCTACAAATCGCGACAGACACAGCATTGGTTGTGGCAGCTGCATCTCTGTTGCTGTGATCCGGTTTCTTTTGGATCGAGGAGATATAAAATTTACAAGCACAAGCTTTACTTCTTTGTCACCATCATTTTAATGTCAATATGTATGAGTGAGGGACTGCTGCTTCCCCAGCTGCCTCCTTCTATTTTATTTTTCAAGGGCAGATCAGAATAAGTGCCAGTGTGGCACAATAGCCTCGCCACAACTTGACAGGAAAAGCATCTGGAGGCATTAAAATCTAACTACAGTACCTTGAATGGAAACTCCAAACCTTACTCAAGCTGCAATTATCAGTTATTTCAATGCCTGTTGTTGAACCACAGAATAAAAATACTGAAGAACTAATTAACTGTATTCACTCTATAAAGCAGCCAAGAATGTAAGATCACAAGCTATGTTAACCTCCTTTTTTCAAACAACAGTATACAATACCTGTAATTGGTCCCTTTATCTTGAATCTGAACGAAGAAAGCCAAACATTCCAAATAAGGTCTTGTATTTGTAAACTGCCAAGCATTGAGATATAAGGGGTCATCTTCTGACTTCTCTCCTCTAAGGAAGAAGCCTCACCTGCCGAGAGCACAAACTTGCAGAGCTATGGGGAAAACACAGGGGCAGCGGGACTAATTGGATAGCTCTTTCAAAGAGCCGGCACAGCGGGCCGAATGGCCTCCTTGTGTGCTGCAAGAGTCTATTTTCTACGAAAATAAATTCTGTGCACAATGTTCTGACCATTTAAGACAAAGGTTGGAAAAATGCTCACAGCTCACCCCAGCAATTCCAATCTGCACTTTCGGTGGACAACACTCTCAAATGGAGCATGAAGTCTGAAGACTCTCCCTGTACACTGCACAGAACATAAAAGTGCTTTGGAAAACTCATTCTTTCTGTCTAATTATCAATGAAATCATCCAACACGTTTCATTCAGATTTATCACATTTCCCAGATTTCAGGGAACCAGGTTCCATGCGGGTGCATCGACATCAAGGGCAAAGGGTGGCGGGGATCTGGAACTCACTACCTGAAAGGGTGGTAGAGGCAGGAACCTTCATCACATTTAAAAAGTACTTGGATATGCACTTGAAGTACTGTAACCAACAAGGCTCCGGATCAAGTGCTGGAAAGTGGGATTAGGCTGGGTAGCTCTACTTCGACCGGCACAGACACAATGGGCCGAATGGCCGCCTTCTGTGCTGCAAATTTTCTATGTTTCTAAATTGGGGGTTCAATACTCTTTCATTCTGAGAATCCACATATGAAGATTAAAAATAAACCCCAAGCTCCAGGTGTAATTTTAAATTTCCTTGTTGCAGACATTTTTCTCAATTTTGTGGTTGACAGTAGATAGCCCCACTGAAGAGAATGGAACCAGGAAGTAGAAAAGGAACAGTTTTCCGCTGTGTTACGCCTAAACTCTGTCAAGTTACAACATAACATGATATTTTAACAGTGATGCTCGTCCTTTTTAAAAGCTTCCATCTCTGCTTCCAACTTTCCTTCTTAGTTTTTCGTTCCTTAAAGACTTCTCTCTTGAAGTTGACTCTTTATGTCACATGGTTCTATGGATGCCAACAGCCCTGTGCTGCCTCACTTTAGTGGCCAATCTGCATGTGAAAGCTTGCAAGTTATTCAACCATGGAAGTCATCACAGCAGAGCCTAATCCTGTCCTCAATTGATGATCCCCCCACTCAATGCACATTTTCAAGGGAAGGGAGGTGGTGTCACAGAATGAAAATCAGGAATAGATAACCTATTGATTTTTCCGTTTGTAACTTGGGGCACAGAGGCCAATAGTAGCATTCCAATGCCAACCGTACTTGCTTTGGTAACTAATACCCTATTTACGAAGGTATCACATCCCTCTGTGTTTTAAATTAGTGCCGAATTAAACCAGACCCACCTCAGTGGCAGATCTCATTCTGATGCCAATTCAGACACATGTAGCTATATTCCTGGTATAACCTGGAAAACCCCAATATAGAGGAGTCCCTCCATCTCAATATTTGCTCCCTCATTGCCCCTCCCTGATCCCCTCCATTTCTACTGCTAACTCCAACTGTTGCCAAATATTCTTTTCATCTGAATATCTCTGCGCGCGCACACACACACACGTATACATATGCATACATTATAGATGACGTAAGTATACATATTAATTGAAGAACAATACAGCACCTCCCAGAAATTCCCCACCTGTACAAACGTAAGAACCCCAGTCATCCATGTGCACATATTTAATTGCTGAGACAATACATCACTGCATCTCAGCACAAATGAAGTTTGTAAATTAAGGATTTTGTACTGAATTAGATAAGAGGGGCAGGCAATAAACTTTTGGCAATACTGTTGCACAGTTACTGACTCATTCTGCAAGCACTATCTCTAATCTCAAATTTCTGTGCAAGATATATATTATCAAGAGTTTTGTCTAACGAAAAACATCTTATAATGTTCTTGTGTTTTTTTAATTAATTAAAATTAATTACAAAATTAATTTGTCCCTCCTTTACCATTTAAATTTAAATCATGGATGCATTTAAAGGGAAGCTAGATAAGTACATGAGGGAGAAAAGAATAGGAGGATATGTTGATAGGGTTAGATGAAGTAGGGTGGGAGGGGGCTCATGTGAAGCATAAACACTGGCATGGACCTGTTAGGCCAAATAGAATTTACATCACAGAAACAGGCTATGTAATTCTATGTATCCACAAAGTTAATTATGCTTTACTTTTAATGAAATGGGATTGTGAACCCTGCCTGATGTGCGTTTATTTTGTACAACGCTGAGTACTTGTGAACAAATAGTCACACAGCAAGGACCTTCAAAATTCAGTTCACTGTACAGATACTGCACAGTTTTTCAATGCAACATAAACAACATCTTTGCAATCTATTATTCTACAATGATATAGGCAATTTCAAATATTATTGGACAAGAAATATGTTATGTAGAAATCCTAGAAACAATAAATTTCAAAAGCAGCTGATTAAAAGCTCAACGACAGCATTCTTTTTCCAAGAATGAAGGTCACAGAGAGCAAAAGGCCGAGAGTTCCAACAGACAACACCTCAGAAGTGCTAAGCGGGGAAGGCATAAAAAATGGTTAGCTGAGATAACTGTTCTGTCAAATAGTACAAGCCTTTTTTTTAAAAAAAGAAAAAAAGACAATCTGTTCGAAGTAAACAAGCCTCTTCTGTTCATCCCAGAGCAGTAGATGATAGGATCAGAGCAAAGGCACTCAGGCAGCTGGGTAGATAACTCGATACCAGAAAATAAGGATGAAAGTCAAGCGTAAAAAAATTACTCAGTACATGGTCATAATTAACACAATCCGTGGACAAGAGGGCATTAGTCATTAAGTCGAACCTAAGTAAGCTCAGCTCAAACAAACTCACTTTTAGTCTATGTACAGCAGAAGAACTATAAAGACCCCAGGCAACCAAAATGGATGTGATACAGAGAGGGTTCTCATTCTATATTTAGGCAGACTTCTCCAGAATATAAATTCTTGCTCATAAATTTGCACTTGTGTTGCTTGAAAATCTCTACTTCAGGAATCTGAACTTAACAAACAAGAGCCAATTGTGATTTTATCAGCACAGTCATCATACATCACATTTACATGCTTCAACTTAAACAGAAAAAGCCGCAAGAAGTTCTAAGATGAGTGAGCTCCAATGCCTGCATGCTTTTTGGGGGAATTTGTATAAATAGTTGAAATTGTTCTTCGTTAACAGTAGCACATTTATTCAGCACAATAGCATTGCTGGTGATTTCAATGTATTGAATTTAACACAGGCCAGAGAAAAGGTGCTGAACAGTGCCTGCTGTTTGGGGTAAATCTGTTAAGGTTCCTGTTCACTCCAGCTGAGGGCAACTCAAGGCCTCTGCAGTGTTTTGAAAGTGATCCTCGAGTGCGCTCAGACCAGAAGTGTGAATTTGTTTTATTCAGGGTCTCTGGACTTGTAAATGAAAAGCAAATGAAGGATATGTCACACAAACAAGCAATTTAAATTAAAACGAGGTGCACTTCAGTTGCAGATGAACTGCAACATCTCTGGAAATGTAATCTAAAAAGCAACCCAAATCCTGATGCCTACATCAATTTGTTAAAGCCAGCTTTGCCAACTACATATTTTAGTTAAAATAGACATTCATTTCATGCAGCCTTGAGTATAACATGAAAGGAACATATACTGTGCACATTACAATATTTATGTTTAACTACTATTGATCATAATCATTAAAAATTAAGCGTTATGGCGGCAGTTTTTAGATGTGATTGTGCTAATCTTTCTGTATCATTAAGCATCATTATGCTCATTTCCAGTCCAACAGAGCTCTGTCCCTTTATAGTGAAAATCATCACAACTGTGCTACAATGATAATATTTGCAGTTTACAAAACAGATAAATGCCTGTATTTATTACAATTCATGTAGGATTTCATTTATGAAATGACAAAAGTGATTTTTTTTAAAAATATCGCTCAGGATTTTGCAATAGAACCTTTTTAGGATTATATTGTTAATTTATGCTTTTTTTATTGGAGCAAACAGGTAACTTATACAATGTTCTGGACCCCCTCCCCCACATTACAATCATTAAAGAGAAAATGTCTTATGGATATTATGATCAAATATGCTGCAATTATACTGTCATACTTCTAGAGAAATGCATACCTGAACCAAGCCTAGAATTCGAATGTACCAGCTCCATTCATATTCTCTCCCATTACACAGATTTCCCGAACATGAGACACGTAATCCTTTTGACAGAGCACAACATTTTCTGATAATATCCCTTTCCTCAAGAAAAGGTTAAATGTGCTAAACATCCTCAATTCAATTATAGCAGCACTGGCTTGCCTTTCCCATATACGCTCTTCACAAACTAACTGTCCATTAACCTTTCAAATTGGGCATATATTCTCGATCATGCAGCAGGTTTAGAAACAAGATAACAATGCTTTCCCTTTTTTGGGAGGGGAATTAATAATTGTGTTCAAGATGTGGAATAGTAATATTGGGAAATGGAGGCAAAATCATCCACATCCCACGTGTCAGGTTCTAACACTTATCCTCAGTAAAACGACACACAACGTGACGTGTTTTGTTCGACACTAAGCTTGCAATTACAAAACAACTCTGACACGGTTAGCCCAAGAAGTTCATTTTCATTTTACCAACTGATGATCTAATTACATCATAATTAACCTTGCACTTAAATTGTTTCTGAACAGTTCTTCACACTCTCCCCCCACCCCACCAAGAAGTCTAATGAATATATTTTTAAAACAGTTCCTCCTTCTTACAGGAATCATTATTAATTCTATATCCACACATGTTGCTCACCATCATATATCATCCATCAGCCAGCTGGAGAGAAAGGTTGAATTACCGAGTTTTCTATGGACAGTGTCAATAATGCTTGGAATCCTGCACATTCAGCACCGTGTTGTGCAAAATTTGCACTGAGAAATCCACAGAAATAATCCATTGGAATGTCAAAATACTCAAGTTGTGTTTGTTTCTGATATACTATGCAACAGTGAAATTAAATTGTGTTAGTTCACCTGATACAGAGGTCTTTGTTTTCAAAGAAACACATTTAGGTTTATTTCATTTACATTGCTCTTACAATCATCTCAGCAGCAGGTATTCCATCTGGGGTGGCATGTTGGATATTTGAAATACACCACTATGAAAGCCACTTGGGAAAAGCTGTTTACGTATTTCAATTTTTTTTAAAGCTGCATGTGATTGATATTATGTACCTCATCCTTGACATTTTTCACAATAACAACTTGCATTTATTTAGCGCCTTCAACCTAGTAAAACATTCCAAGGTGCTTCACAGGAGCATTATCAAAACAAAATTTGACACCGAGCCACACAAGGAGATATTAGGACAGGTGACCAAAAGCTTGGTCAAAGAGGTGGGTTTTAGGGAGCGTCTTAATGGAGGAGAGAGAGATCGTGAGGCAGAGAGGTTTATGGAGGGAATTCCAGAGCTTAGGGTCTAGGCTGCTGAAGGCACGGCCACCAATGATGGAGCGACGAAAATCGGATAGGCGAAAGAGGCCAGAAATGGTGGCGCGTAGAGATCCCGGTGGGTTGTAGGGCTGGAGGTTACAGAGATGGGGAGGGGCGAGGCCATGGTGGGATTTGAAAACAAGGTTGAGAATTTTAAATTTGAGGCATTGCTGGACTGGGAGCCAATGTAGGTCAGCGAGCATAGGGGTGATGGGTGAACGAGACTTGATGTGAGTTAGGATATGGGCAGCACAGTTTTGGATGAGCTCAAGTTTACGGAGGGTGCAAGGTAGGAGGCCGGCCAGGAGACCGTTGGAATAGTCGAGTCTAGAGGTAACAAAGATGTGGAGATGCCGGTGATGGACTGAGGTGGACAAATGTAAGGAATCTTACAACACCAGGTTATAGTCCAACAAATTTATTTTAAAATCACAAGCTTTCGGAGATTATCCCCTTCGTCACCTGATGAAGGGGATAATCTCCGAAAGCTTGTGATTTTAAAATAAATTTGTTGGACTATAACCTGGTGTTGTAAGATTCCTTATAGAGGTAACAAAGGCATGGATGAGGGTTTCAGCAGCAGATGACCTGAGGCAGGGCGGAGACAGGCGATGCTACGGAGGTGGAAGTAGGCCGTCTTGGTGATGGGAGAGGATATGGGGTCGGAAGCTCAGTTCAGGATCAAATAGGATACCAAGGTTGCGAATAAATGAAAATGAACCACATTTCATCAGAATGTATCTTCATTTGCTCAAAAGCTGATATGGATAGAAGAGGAACCACCAGTCTAGTGAAGATGTACTATCTTCGAGAACCTTATCTTCACAAGTAATGAATCACTATCAACAGAAAGCAGTATAGTGGGACCATCAGAGCTAGATAATCTCCCTTCACTCTTACCACTGAAGAAAAAGTGAAATAGGGATGAGCTTTAAAGACGATCAGCACAAATTGTCCGTATGAATGTCTGGTGAGGAAAATGGAAAAATTCACTCACTTGCAATAGGATGTGCTGTTTTGAGGTTGAGGTTAAGCTTAGCACATTGTTGGACATCTGTACCTGGCCCATGCTACGTCTGCTCCATGAGTACATGATCCGGATGTCAGGTGTCCAAATTATAAAAGTATTCCGATACCCAGCAACAATATCCATTACCTTGACAAGTACAAATATTTCCAAAAACAAGGTGAATTATAATCAATTCACTTTGCCCCCATTTGAATCAAACAGGATTTCAATTTTATTGACATGTAATACGAATGGTGCACTATAAACAAGCTAACAGAAATTGTAAATTTACAACTAAGTACAGTGAATAATAGAACCATAGAATGATACAATGCAGAAGGAGGCTATTCTGTCCATTGTGCCTGTGCTGGCTCTTTGAAAGAGCTATCCAATTAGTCCTACTCCGCTGCCCTTTCTCCATATCTCTGCAAATGTTTCCCCTTCAAGTAAACCAATTCCCTTTTGAAAGTTATTATTGAATCTGCTTCCATCACCCTTTCAGGCAGTGCAATCCAGATCATCATAACTTGCTGCGTAAATTATTTTTCCCTAATGTCGCCTCTAGTTCTTCTGTCAATTATCTTAAATCTGTGTAACCTGGTTACTGACCCTTCTGCCACTGGAAACAGTTTCTCCTTATTTACTCTATCAAAACCCTTAATGATTTTGAACACCACTATCAAATCTTCCCTTAACCTTCTCTGCTCCAGGGAGAACAACCCCAGTTTCTCCACAAAACTGAAGTCCCTCATCCCTGGTACCATTCTAGTAAATCTCCTCTGCACCCTCTCTAAGGCCATGACATCTTTCCTAAAGTGTGGTGCCCAGAATTGGCCACAATACTCCAGCTGGGGCCTAACCAGTGATTTGTAAAGGTTTAGCATAACTTCCTTGCTTTTGTACACTTTGCATCTATTAATAAAGCCAAGGACCCCATATCTCTTTTTAACAGTCTTCTCAACTTGTCCTGCCACCTTAGATTCATGGAAAATTTACGGCGCAGAAGGAGTCCATTCGGCCCATCGTGTCCGTGCCGGCTGAGAAACGAGCCACCCAGCCTAATCCCACTTTCCCGCATTTGGTCCATAGCCCTGCAGGTCACAGCTCTTCAGGTGCGCATTCAGGTATTTTTTTTAAAAATGAGTTGAGGGTTTCTGCCTCTACCACCCTCTCAGGCAGTGAGTTCCAGACCCCCACCACCCTCTGGGTGAAAAGATTTTTCCTCATTTCCGCTCTAATCCTTCTACTAATCATTTTCAATCTATGCCCCCTAGTTATTGACCCCTCCGCTAAGGGAAATAGGTCCTTCCTATCCACTCTATCTAGGCCCCTCATAATTTTGTACACCTCAATCAAATCACCCCTCAGCCTCCTCTGTTCCAAGGAAAACAACGCCAGCCTATCCAATCTGTCATAATAGCTAAAATTTTCCAGTCCTGGCAACATCCTCGTAAATCTCCTTTGCACCCTCTCTAGTGCAATTACATCCTTCCTGTAATGTGGTGACCAGAACTGTGCGCAGGACTCAAGCTGTGGCCAAACTAGTGTTTTATACAGTTCCAGCATAACATCCCTGCTTTAAATACTATGCCTCGGCTAAGAAAGGAAAGCATTCCATATGCCTTCTTAAACACCTTATGTACCTGTCCTGCTACCTTCAGGGATCAATGGCCATGCACTCCAAGGTTCCTCACTTCCTCTACACCTCTCAGTATCCTCCCATTTATTGTGTATTCCTTTGCCTTGTTTGCTTTCCCCAAATGCATTACCTCACACTTCTCCGGATTGAACTCCATTTGCCACTTTTCTGCCCATCCAACCAGTCTACTGATATCTTCCTGCCGTCTACAGCTTTCCTCCTCACTATCAACCACATTTGTGGTTGGCCTATCTTTGTGCCATCCACAAATTTCTTAATCATGCCCCCTACGTTTAAGTCCAAATCGTTAATATATACCACAAAAAGCAAAGAACCTAGTACCGAAACCTGCGGCACCCCACTGGAAACAGCCTTCCAGTCGCAAAAACACCCGTTGACCATTACCCTTTGCTTCCTGCCACTGAGCCAATTTTGGATCCAATTTGCCACATTCCTTTGGATCCCATGGGCCATTACTTTTTTGACCAATCTGCCATGCGGGACCTTGTCAAAAGCCTTGCTAAAATCCATGCAGACTACATCAATTGCGCTATCCTCATCGATCCTCCTTGTCACCTCCTCGAAAAATTCAATCAACTAGTCAGACACGACCTCCCCTTAACAAATCCGTGCTGACTGTCCTTGATTAGTCCGTGCCTTTCGAAGTGACAGTTTATCCTGTCCCTCAGAATTGATTCCAATAATTTGCCCACCACCGAGGTTAGCCTGATTGGCCTGTAACTACTCGGTCTATCCTTCGCTCCCTTTTTAGAAAACGGTACAACGTTAACAGTCCTCCAATCCTCTAGCGCTACGCCTGTATCCAGTGAAGTTTGGAAAATGATTGTTAAAGCATCCGCTATTTCCTCCCTGGCTTCTTTTAACAGCCATACAACTCCAGGTCTCTCTGTTTCTGCGCCCCCTTTAAAATTGTGCCATTTAGTCCTGATTCTGATAAATGGTGATGTTCAGATTTCCCCTAATTTGGGCTCAAGGTGATCTTTCTGTACAGGCCTAATCCTGTTATGAAGTTGCACCCCCCAAGTCAACATGATTAGATACATTTGAAACATTCAACAGAGACCGTGGCCCTGGAATTGGATGGCTGCAATCCTGAGGTTTGTGCAGTGATAGCACTCACACGTGCCCTCCAACACTGATCCCACTGGAGTTTGCGGGGTCATTGGGAGGGGACTTCATTTACTTGAGCTTGGCGGGCCCAAGTACCATTTGGGGTGCTTCTTTGATGCCTATCTTTCCTAAACAACAGGGCCGATCCAGGAATTTTTTTGCACTGGATGAAGCACAGCTCTAGTCCAAAGTTCTTTACTAGGTGGCAGAGTGTGAGTTAAAACAAGCAAAGCCGAGAGGTGTAACTCTGGTCTTCTACCCTTTGTACTGTACAGCTATTGGTCTCAGACAAGCACAGTAGTGCAACTACAATCCAATACACAATAAATATTACAGATCATCATAATGAAGTATATACATATGGAACATGTCTATTTACAGTATGTTCTGAGAAAAATGCATTTGTTTGGCAGAGGCTTCTAACACTGTGCACTAAAATGCAACATGTATGAGAATAAAGCATGGATTTAAAATGCACTCAAAGAACTGTTAAAATCAGGAACAATTTTTAATGCTGTAATGTGATATATCGGCCTCATTTTTGCTGATCTGTACTTCATTATAATTTATGATATTATTTTGCCAAACAAATTTGATGTACATGCAGTTTTTTAGCCATGATTATTTTAGGTGTTTATGAAAGATACCAGATGTGACATTGCTTTGGAAAAATGAGAGATATTCTCTAGCACAAACTAAAGGGCGATGTCAATTTGCTGGCCAGAATAATAATGTGATTAGTGGCAAAGTTAAACAAAACAAAATTGAATTATACAAATATAAAAACAGCATTGTAAAGGTGTGCAAAGGCTCGATTTTAGCACCCGCGATCGGGTGCGTTCCTGGCCGGGGGGGGGGGAAATACGAAAATCGGGGATTCCCGGGGCTGGTCGGGAGCCCAGCTCCAACCCGCCCCATTTCCGGGTTCCCCACTGACGCGCTGACATGCGCACGCAGCCCTCGCATGTGGGACTCCCGCCGGCATTTAAAGCCAGCGGGGTGCCACTTAAAGTATTTATTTAGGTATTTCAGGTCGTTTAGAGACCTGATTAACAGGATATTTTAGGAGGGGTGGGATTTTGCAAACAACTGGGACTGTTTCCCGTACTGGGGGAAACACTCCCAGTTCAAATGGACGTGTTGCAGCCATCAGCCTGTGGCAGCTGCAAAGGTCCATTTGACAGGTGGCAGAGGGAGACCCTCACTCATTGCAGAAGGCCACTCTGTCACGTTGGACAAAGTTTAGCCTCCACCACCCTCCTCCTAACAATAAAATTCACCAACTTGCACACTTACCCAGGTGTCCAGACACATGTACCTAACCTTGCGGACCCCCTCAAATGTGCATCTTCCGGATGGGGGCCGCCGTAGCTGCAGTCATGACCTCCTCGGAGGGCGAACAGCATCACCAGCCTCGCCGTCCACCTCTGACACGTGGAGCTCCACAACACAGTGCAAAGCAGGAGGGAGGGCAACCGCAGAGAGAGATGCGTCGCAGAGGGCACTACCCTCGCCACAAGGTCCACAGACCGAGGCTCAGCTTCCTGGACCTCTCTGAGCAACAGTGCACACGGAGGGTCAGAGTCACTCGACATGTAGTCGTGGACATCTGCAGCCTCCTTCATGCCGAGCTGCTCCCGGCTGGCCCGAGCACCATCATCTTACCTGTCGCTGTCAAAGTCACCACTGCCCTCAACAACTTCTCCTCTGCATCCTTCCAGGGTGCCACCGGGGACATCGCCGACGTCTCTCAGTCGTCTGCACAAAAGATCCCTGCAAATACACCTACACCCACTCTGCAGTGACACAATGGGTGGCATCAGTTGTGGGTCTTCATTGTGATCCTCAGGAAAGGGCATTATTGCACAAACCAGACAAGATTCGCAAAGACGTGGCAGTAGTGGTGCCAATATAATATGTAATGTGAGTTGATCAGAAATTAAATATACGTAAAAATGATGACAAACCCTCAAACACCATTGTGCATCCCCTTCATGCTCACAACACGTTTGCCTTACGCTTCCTACTGCACATATGTGATGCATGCCCTGTGGCTGCAGCACAGGTAGTGGCAGGTTGAGTGAGGCTGACCGTGAAAGAGATGCACGAGAGGGTGAGTATGAGATAGAGCCATGAGATTGTATGAGGATTGGGTTGAGTGGTAGTGGCGGGATGAGTACTGGTGAGGTAAGTGCAGGTAAGATGAGGATGAGCCTTGAGTGGGTGTGAGGAGTGATGTGACAGAGTAGTGTTGGCTGTGCAGAAGGAGATGTGGGGTGGGGGCGGTGATGTGGCAGATGGAGTGTAGGGGAATGAGTAAGTGTACTCACTTTGGCTGACCTATTTAGGTCATTGCAGCGCCTCCTGCACTGTATGCAGGTGGGCGATATGTTGGTGGTGCAGGTGACCTAGAATCATAGAATCATAGAAGTTTACAACGTGGAAACAGGCCCTGCGGCCCAACATGTCCATGTCGCCCACTAAGCTAGTCCCAATTGCCTGCACTTGGCCCATATCCCTCTATACCCATCTTACCCATGTAACTGTCCAAATGCTTTTTAAAAGACAAATTTGTACCCGCCTCTACTACTGCCTCTGGCAGCTCGTTCCAGACACTCACCACCCTTTGAGTGAAAAAATTGCCCCTCTGGACCCTTTTGTATCTCTCCCCTCTCACCTTAAATCTATGCTCCCTCGTTATAGACTCCCCTACCTTTGGGAAAAGATTTTGACGATCTACCTTATCTATGCCCCTCATTATTTTATAGTCTTCTATAAGATCACCCCTAAACCTCCTACTCTCCAGGGAAAAAAGTCTCAGTCTATTCAACCTCTCCCTATAAGTCAAACCATCAAGTCCCGGTAGCATCCTAGTAAATCTTTTCTGCACTCTTTCTAGTTTAATAATATCCTTTCTATAATAGGGTGACCAGAACTGTACACAGTATTCCAGGTGTGGCCTTACTAATGTCTTGTACAACTTCAACAAGACATCCCAACTCCTGTATTCAATGTTCTGACCAATGAAAGCAAGCATGCCGAATGCCTTCTTCACCACCCTATCCACCTGTGACTCCACTTTCAAGGAGCTATGAATCTGTACTCCTAGATCTCTTTGTTCTATAACTCTCCCCAACGCCCTACCATTAACGGAGTAGGTCCTGGCCCGATTCGATCTACCAAAATGCATCACCTCACATTTATCTAAATTAAACTCCATCTGCCATTCATCGGCCCACTGGCCCAATTTATCAAGATTCCGTTGCAATCCTAGATAACCTTCTTCACTGTCCACAATGCCACCAATCTTGGTGTCATCTGCAAACTTACTAACCTCCTCTGCCACCTCGAGCCAGGCCTTCTTGGTGGCAGAGGCAGGCCGCTTCCTCCCGCCCGCCAGGGGGAAGATCTCTGTCCTCCCCCTCCTCCTCACCCCATCCAATAAGAGCTGGAGTGAGGCATCATTAACCTGGGAGCAGCCTTCCCCCTGGGCTGCTCCATGCTATAATTTTTGCTATTTGTTGCAGCGTCAGTCAGTGGAGGACTGCCCCTTTAAATAGAGCTCCTCCAGCTGACAGACCTTACTGCGCATGCGCAGTCCGCCCGCCGCGCAGCTGGGAACCCGGAACAACAGGTAAGTGGCTCCAATCAGCCTGTGATTGCGCGCGCAGACTGATTTCACTGGGCGCGTTACCCACGCGCCCAATCGACCCCCCCGCCGCGTACCCGCCGCCATGGTAATATCGGGCCCATAGTATCTGAGATATAGTACAATCCTCATCCAAAAACTGAGCAATCTTAACCAAGATGGCGGATGGTGCACTTCAGGCATGGAATGTGTGCATGCACACCGTTAACCATTTTGGATCCTTAGGCACCCGTTTTACACCAGTAAAATGGGTACAGTGCGATCCAATTTCGAGGCCATAATATCTGAGACAGTACAATCCTTATCTAGTATGTAAGCAGGCTGTTCCAGGAAACAAATCCACCCGCAAATTTGACAAATGCTTAATCTGGAAAACTTAGAACTGTAATTACAATTGGTAGCAGTTATTCACAAAATCTGCCTTTACTTAGAATAAATACAAATGATATTCACCTAAGTACCTCCCTAACCTTTCTACTTTAACAGTTTAGAAGCTTTCCACCAGGACAGGAATGCTGCGAACTTCAGGCTCTTCCAAAGGTATTGGTGCTTCTCTTAACAAGATGCCCGATAAGCAGCACCTCTGGATAAGAAAGCTATCTGGAGTCTAAAATCTTCTGTTCCCTTCCACCACGATAGCTGATGATATCTTCCATGTGTATTGGTAACAAGATGGAAGTGCTAATCTCAGCTGCTTGCCGTCAGATTTGCCATTTTATTCTTAGCATGAAGAATCTGAGCTTTTAGCCCACAGATCTTCAGGGTAAGGCCCACACAGGTCAGCAGTGTCATTGAGATTTTCACACTGTTGACCTGTACATGCCCTCCCCTTAATGTCTGTGGCCAGAATGACTGTTGCAAACACAACCTGGCAGTAACATTGCACGTGCACATCTTGCGCTGCTGTTCTGTGTTACTCTCAGTCCCCAAATCAATTCCATGGTGTAAGCAGATTCAGAACACAGGTAACATATTGAAGAATAGCTTTCACCAAAAGTCCACTTACAGATGTAAACAAGGCATTTGCAAAACAAAGTTGGGACCCAATGTAAACATAGTAACAGTTTCAGGCAGGAAAATACCTTCCATCCATCCAGCCCACGTAATAACCCTGAATCCCATTTGTTGACAAGAACCTACCTGGTTCCTCCTTGAAACCTATTATGGTTTCTTGTTCCACATGCCACTCTTTTAGTAAGTTGTAAATATGACACTCTTGTGCTTAAATTCTATACATGGCACACAAGCTTACAGGGATCCAATATGTCCAAATTTTTCATAATTTACACACCTGTATCATATCTCCTCTCAGTCTTTTTTCATGAGAGAAGAGGTTCAGGGTAGTGAATCTTTTCTTACACACTATTCATTTAGATTCTGGAATCAATCATGCTCTTGTCGAGGTGTTTAAAATGATAAAGGGATTCGACAGAATAGATAGAGAGAAACTATTTAGTCTGTGGGGGAATCCAGAACAAGGGGCCATAAATTAAAATTAGAGCTAGGCCACTAAGTAGTGAAATCTGGAGGCACTTTTTCATATAAAAGGTAGTGGAAATCTAGAACACTTCCCAAAAATGCTGTAGATGCTGGGTCAATTGAAATTTTCATGACGGAGATTGACAGACTTTTGTAAAGTAAGGGCATCAAGGGATATGGAGCAAAAACAGCAAAATAAATTGAAGCACAGATCAGCCATGAGCTAATTCAATGGTGAAACAGGTTCGAGGGGATGAATAGCCTACTCTTGTTCCTATGTTCCTTCTCTGTACTCCCTCCAACAACTGAATATTCTTTTTGAAATACGCTCAGTACTCCAGATGTGGTGCCACCAAGGTCAAATACAGTTTGAAAATGCCCTCTCTGGATTTATAGGTTATATCCCTTGCTGTGCATCCCAACATTTTGGTTGCTTTTTTTAAAAAAAATCAAACTGGGAACAGTGTTCTGATGGTTTTAGTGACATGTCCTGCTCTGATACCTCAAGTACATTCCAATTTAGCACGTAATCCACATCAACCTTCCCTCTGCCAAATCTCATAACCGCACATTTGTCTGTATTAAATTGCATTTGCTATTTCTACGCCCACTGAACGTGCTCGTCAAGATCCTTTTGAATTTGCACACATTGATGTTCACCATTTGTCACTGCTCCCAATTTGGTATCACTTGCAAATTTGGACATAATAAATGATTTAGACAAAGGAATTATGTCTTTGATCTCTCTTTTATATTAAGGAACCAATTTCTAATTCAAGCAATTCCACAATATGTGCCAGTTCCCACGGTTGCTATATTATCCTGCAAGCAGAGATGGCAACACCAGAAAAACAGTGCATGTGCAAATTACCACAGTCACATTTGCAAATTTGCCATCTTAGCTCAGATCTTCCCTGATGTCAAGGCAAATCCACAAAGGCAAGAAATGCGAAAATCATGTTGTAACAATTAAGAACCAATGAGTCAGTGGATGTATTTTTTTGCATAAGAAATGCAACAAATACTTAAGACAACATTTAATTTTTTGAAAATGTTTGGTGGACCTCATGCAGTGAGCCAGTATTGCCATTCAGCTTTGCTGTCAGAGGTACCCACAGATATTTCCTCCTGAGAAGGGGTCCCCTGCTGCAAACAGCACTGGGCTAAGCCCAGAGGCAACCCTGTACAGCAAAAAGAGGGAATGAATGCAAAGACCTGGATTCTAGCTTGAGGACTGAGCATAAGCGACTACCCAGAACGGACGTAAAAGACGACTGCAAGCTTTAAAACAGCTTGTCCTCAATATACAAAACAATCTTTGAATGTCTAGTTTCTAATACTAATTAATTTAATCATTTCACAAACACAATATAAAACAGTTTCAAAGTTGAAGCTTTCCATTTACCGAATAGCAGCCATTAACTGCTTCAGACAGATTGCTGTTAGTTGTTTGTCACCAAATGGAGGTGTGAGGAGGCTAATTGCTGTGATTCAAACATTAAAAACTATGCGTTCTCAATCTGTTTTTTTCCTCTGAGGCAAGAAAAGGATGGCCAAACTACTCCTTCCTTTTATCCATGAGCGAAAGCCCACTTTATGAAGTTCAACATAAAAACCCCTTCTACTTTCAGTATTCTAGTTTTCAACATTACAGCCAGGAGCACAAGAACCTTTGACATCAGCAAGTGGCAAAATACCCCTGCAAAGCTGTTACTGTCTCTTGTTAGGTGGGACTGAGGAGGTAGACCCACTGTCTGATATGATAATGAGTCAAGATAGGAAGGTTCTAGAGCTGACATCTGGTTTGAGTGAGTTATTTGATCTCACCCAGGACAGTGATAGGGCTGCTACTTCTCACATCTCTGGGCTTGGGAAGGGAAACATCAACTCGGTTTGCAGCTTCTGATCGCTATCCAATGATGAGAGAGTGAGATGGAGAGTGAACTCTGGAGCCAGAATTTTCAAAATTGCTCACTGGCCAACTAGAGAGGAAAGAAGAAAAAAAAAACATGCATATATATATAGCTCCTTATCATCTCTCAGAAATAATTCAAAACCACCTCACAGAAAACAAATTATTTTGAAGTGCAGCGTCTGTTGTTACACAGGTAAATATGGCAGCCATTTTGCACACAGCAAATTCCCACAAACAGTAATGAAATGGATAATTACTTACTTTGTATTAGTTGAGGGAGGAATGTTGGCCAGGACACAGAAAAAAACTCCCTGCTCTTGGATCTTTAATGTCCACCTGAACAGGCAGGTAGGGCCTCAGTTTAAAATCTCATCTGAAGGAATGCACCTCAGACAATGTTGCACACGAACTGTCAGTGTTGATTATGCAATCCAGTCAAGCAGTGCAATTTTAACCCATAATCTATTGACTCAGACGTGAGGGTACAACCAACCGTGCCATATTAACTAATGGAGCATATGGCCAGGGTGCACAGGGCCTCGGTGAGACCACACTTAAGAAAAGACATACTTGCCATGGAGGGAGTGCAACGAAGGTTCACCAGACTGATTCCTGGGATGGCAGGATTGTCGTATGAGGAGAGATTGAGAAGACTAGGCCTGTATTCTCTACAGTTTAGAAGAATGAGAGGTGATTGCATTGAAACATACAAAATTCCTACAGGGCTTGACAGGATAGATGCAAGGAGGATGCTTCCCCTGGCTGCGGAGTCTCGAACCAGGGGTCAAAGTCTCAGAATAAGAGGTAGGCCATTTAGGACTGAAATGAGAAGAAATTTCTTCATTCAGAGGGTGGTGAATCTTTGGAATTCTCTACCCCAAAGAGCTGTGGAGGCTCAATCATTGAGTACATTCAAAACAGAGATCGATAGATTTCTAGATATTAAAGGCATCAAGGGATATGGGGATGGTGCAGGAAAATGGCATTGAGGTAGAAGATCAGCCATGATCTTGTTGAATGGCAGAGCAAGCTCGAGGTGGGGATGGCCTACTCCTGCTCCTATTTCTTACCTTCTTATGTTCTTATGATGGATCCAAGACTAAATCAGGACCTTCAATACTTTTTATTTATATCTCTAAAGTTTTCAGGGTCCAATTGCTGGAAGGTTGATGCCTCAGTGTCACATTTTCTATTTACTCATATATTTGGCTTTCACAACAACGACAACAACTTATTTTTATATAGCACCTTTAACGTAGTAAAACGTCCCAAGGCGCTTCACAGGAGCATGACACCAAGCCACATATGGAGATGTTGGAACTGGTGACCAAAAGAGGCGGTCTTAAGGAGTGTCTTAAAGGAAGAGAGGTATGGAGACAGAGAGATTTCGGGAGGGAATTCCAGAGCTTAAGGCCTAGCCAGCTGAAGGCACTGCCACCAATGGTGGGGCAATTAAAATTGGGGATGCGCAAGAGGCGAGAATTGGGGGAGTGCGGAGATCTCGGAGGGTTGTAGGGCTGGAGGAGGTTACAGAGATAGGGAAGGGCGAGGCCATGGAAGGATTTGAAAACAAGGAGGGGAATTTTCAAGTCAAGACGTCCCTGGACCGGGAGCCAATGTAGGTCAGCAAGCACAGGGTTGATGGGTGAACGGGACTTGGTGCGAGTTAGGATGAGCTCAAGTTTATGGAGGGTGTAAGATAGGAGGCCAGCCAGGACAGCATTGGAGTAGTCGAGTCTAGAGGTAACAAAGACATGGATGAGGTCTAAAACTGCGCTATATACAGAATATATGAAGAGCAGCAATCAGATAGCCCAGTCATGGCACTAACCATAACTAATCCAGGACTTTGTGACTGTTAGCTTATCAGGTCAGTGCACTTACAGGTTTCGAAATCATAGCCATGGTCTGCATCATGTATCTTCCATCTAAATTACCTGGGATGGGAAACAAAGTGTGAAAATGTGGCCATATGTTGTATGCTATTCATTTGTTGGAACTGGGCTTCAGAGATTTACATTTGACTGATTCGGTGCATGGGATCTCTACAGGTTAGTTGAAGAACGCCTAAAAGTTTGCCATAAACAAAGTAATCTGACTGCGAGCTTGGGGACACACACTTAATCTGGGAGTGGCTGATTGTCGCAGTAAGGCCTGAACCGTGTACACAAATTTGAGAGGGAGTTGAGCACAAGAAACAAGAACTACTGGTTTATTTTCAAACAATCACGTCACATGATCCACATCATCAATCGCATCAACCAACATCTTTTAAAAAGCAACCAAATTGCTGGGTCAAAAAGTAGAAGAACAACTATTGTTCCTCATTCTAAAAGTAATAAAAGATTGAAAATCTAACGAAGTGCAACATTTTGTGCAGTCAGCACCACCAACCGTAATTCTAACATCAAGGCAGCATTTGACCGAGTGTGGCACCAAGGAGCCCTAGTAAAATTGAAGTCAATGGGAATCAGGGGGAAAACTCTCCAATGGCTGGAGTCATACCTAGCACAAAGGAAGATGGTAGTGGTTGTTGGAGGCCAATCATCTCAGCCCCAGGACATTGCTGCAGGAGTTCCTCAAGGCAGTGTCCTCGGCCCAACCATCTTCAGCTGCTTCATCAATGACCATCATAAGGTCAGAAATGGGGATGTTCGCTGATGATTGCACAGTGTTCAGTTCCATTCGCAACCCCTCAGATAATGAAGCAGTCCGAGCCCGCATGCAGCAAGACCTGGACAACATTCAGGATTGGGCTCATAAGTGGCAAGTAACATTTACGCCAGACAAGTGCCAGGTAATGACCATCTCCAACAAGAGAGAGTCTAACCACCTCCCCTTGACATTCAACGGCATTACCATCGCCAAATCCTCTACCATCAACATCCTGGAGGTCACCATTGACCAGAAACTTAACTGGACCAGTCATATAAATACTGTGGCTACAAGAGCAGGTCAGAGGTTGGGTATTCTGCGGCGAGTGACTCACCGCCTGACTCCCCAAAGCCTTTCCACCATCTACAAGGCACAAGTCAGGAGTGTGATGGAATACTCTCCACTTGCCTGGATGAGTGCAGCTCCAACTCAAGAAGCTCAACACCATCCAGGACAAAGCAGCCCGCTTGATTGGCACCCCATCCACCACCCTAAACATTCACTCCCTTCACCACCGGCGCAGTGTGTACCATCCACAGGATGCACTGCAGCAACTCGCCAAGGCTTCTTCAACAGCACCTCCCAAACCCGTGACCTCTAGCACCTAGAAGGACAAGAGCAGCAGGTACATGGGAATAACACCACCTGCACGTTCTCCTCCAAGTCACATACCATCCCGACTTGGAAATATATCGCCCTTCCTTCATCATCGCTGGGTCAAAATCCTGGAACTCCCTTCCGAACAGCACTATGGGGGAACCTTCATCACATGGACTGCAGCAGTGCAAGGCGGCGGCTCACCACCACCTTCTCAAGGGCAATTAGGGATGGGCAACAAATGCTGGCCTTGCCAGCGATGCCCACATCCCATGAACGAATAAAAAAAAGGTGATTAAGTATACAAGGTAATTGCATCTTAATGAGTGAACACCTGTTTCTGCCCGAAATACCGGGTGCATTTTGTAATTGACTATAATGGAAATAGAAAATGGTTAGTGTTTTTTGCCAATTTAAGCGATAGCCCGATCTAAACATGGGTGGTTTAAGTGGTGGACATGGAATACATTTTGGAAGTACGAATAAGTTAAGAAAATACAACTTAAATGGTAAGATTTTAAATGAAGAAGATGGATCTTTGTGTGCAAATGCACAGGTCACTAAAGTTGGCAGCACAAGTAGATAAAGCCATTAAAAAAAAGCAAATGGAATATTTGGCTTTGTATCTAGCGGATAGGAACAGGAGTGGGCCATTCAGCCCCTCAAGCCTGTTCCACCATTCAATTCGATCATAGCTGATCTGTATCTTAACTCCATCTACCCACCTTGGTTCCGGAACCTTTAAACTCTTGCCTAACAAAATTCTTATTAATCTCAGTTTTGAAATTTTCAATTGACCTACCCTCAAACAGCTTTTTGGGGGATAGAGTTCCAGATTTCCACTACCCTTTGTGTGAAGAAGTGCTTCCTGACATCACCCCTGAATTGCCTAGCTCTAATTTTAAGGTTATGCCCCTATGTTCTAGACTCTCCCACCAGAGGAAATAGTTTCTCTCTATCTAGCCTATCAACTTCTGCAATCATCTTAAACACCTCAATTAGATCATCTCTTAATCTTCTACTCTCGAGGGAATACAAACCTAGTTAATGCAACCTGTCCTCATAATTTTACCCTTTTAGCCCAGGGTATCATTCTGGTGCATCTGCGCTGCATCCCCTCCAAGGCCAATGTGTACTTCCTGAGGTGCGGTGCCCAAACCTGAACGCAGTACTCTAAATGGGGTCTAAACAGAGCTTTATATAACTAACATAACTTGCACCCCTTTGTATTTCAGCCCCCTTGAGATAAAGGCCAACATTCCAAAAGCAAGGAAGTAATATTGAACTTGGATAAGATCTTGGTTAGGTTGCAGTTGGAGTACAGTGCACAGTTTTGGGACCCCTAATGTCGGAAGGATATAAAAACAATGTGAAAGATGCAGTGTATATTCACTAGGATGCTAGCAGACTTGATGGGCTGAATGGCCTGTTTCTGTGCTGCAACATTCTATGATCATGGAATGTACACATGAATGAAACAACAAAAAGGAAACCAGGATACCCACCTTCATCACAGAATTTGCTCAATTTGTTAAAAGGAGTGCTTCCACAGTGTGAGTCACAGTCATCATGCTTGTTCTGCTACTATTTGTCAGGTGTATCATTCCCAAACATTATAGCTGTTCTTACATTGGGTTCAAGTAGGGTGCTGGTACTGCCAGCTCTGACGCACGGATCTTGCAAAGTGGGTTGCAGCCAAACTTGCCAGATTCGCTCATACCAGCCATCAGAATGATCCACTAAAAAATGGATCTTCATTACCAAAACCAGCAACACCACTCTGGGGTTGACATCAACTGTGCACATTCCATGGATCAGGAGCCGGCAGCATTAGCCTCCATTAAAACCAACATACAAGCAGCATAAAGTGTCTCACGGCTGAGACTGAGCATATCTAAAGCCAAATACCTGTATCGTGGACAACAAGCCTGAAAATATTATTGTGGTGCATCACATGATCTACTTATATTTTAAAAAATGAAGAGAAAAAAAGGTAGAGTTATGCAGAAGATTTGCAGAATTGATGAAATAAAATTCCTACAAATTTTACTACCGACTTCCTTCCAAAATAACATGTTTAAGAAAGAAATACATGCTCCATTCCAGCTCCTCAACCCTAACAAAAGCTGAGAATTGCTTTTTTACACTCTGGCAATGACAATCTCAAACTGGTAGTCATGATGTGGAGATGCCGGTGATGGACTGGGGTTGACAATTGTAAACAATTTTACAACACCAAGTTATAGTCCAGCAATTTTATTTTAAATTCACAAGCTTTCGGAGATTTTCTCCTTCCTCAGGCAAATGTTTCAAGATCTCCTTGAAGCCTACGCATTTATACATATTGAACAATACATGGTGTTTACAGACTGCCCCTGCAACTGCCCGTTGCCAAGGCAATCACCGTGTTCAGACAGAGAGGTGTTACCTGCAGAACCCCCGAATACACATTCAACAAAAAAACAAACAGGGAAAAAAAACAGAGAAAAAAAAAACACAGAGAGAGGCAGAAACATCCGGAAGGCAGAGAGAGCCAGCAAATGACCCATTATATTAAAAACAGATAACATTTGTTCGCTGGTGGGGTAACGTGTAGCGTGACATGAACCCAAGATCCCGGTTGAGGCCGTCCTCATGGGTGCGGAACTTGGCTATCAATTTCTGCTCGACGATTTTGCGTTGTCGTGTGTCTCGAAGGCCGCCTTGGAGTACGCTTACCCGAAGGTCGGTGGATGAATGTCCATGACTGCTGAAGTGTTCCCCGACTGGGAGGGAACCCTCCTGTTTGGCGATTGTTGCGCGGTGTCCGTTCATCCGTTGTCGCAGCGTCTGCATGGTCTCGCCAATGTACCATGCTCTGGGGCATCCTTTCCTGCAACGTATGAGGTAGACAACGTTGGCTGAGTCACAGGAGTATGAACCATGCACCTGGTGGGTGGTGTCATCTCGTGATACCACCATCACACGAGATGACACCACCCACCAGGTGCATGGTTCATACTCCTGTGACTCAGCCAACGTTGTCTACCTCATACGTTGCAGGAAAGGATGCCCCAGAGCATGGTACATTGGCGAGACCATGCAGACGCTGCGACAACGGATGAACGGACACCGCGCAACAATCGCCAAACAGGAGGGTTCCCTCCCAGTCGGGGAACACTTCAGCAGTCATGGACATTCATCCACCGACCTTCGGGTAAGCGTACTCCAAGGCGGCCTTCGAGACACACGACAACGCAAAATCGTCGAGCAGAAATTGATAGCCAAGTTCCGCACCCATGAGGACGGCCTCAACCGGGATCTTGGGTTCATGTCACGCTACACGTTACCCCACCAGCGAACAAATGTTATCTGTTTTTAATATAATGGGTCATTTGCTGGCTCTCTCTGCCTTCCGGATGTTTCTGCCTCTCTCTGTGTTTTTTTTTTCTCTGTTTTTTTTCCCTGTTTGTTTTTTTGTTGAATGTGTATTCGGGGGTTCTGCAGGTAACACCTCTCTGTCTGAACACGGTGATTGCCTTGGCAACGGGCAGTTGCAGGGGCAGTCTGTAAACACCATGTATTGTTCAATATGTATAAATGCGTAGGCTTCAAGGAGATCTTGAAACATTTGCCTGAGGAAGGAGAAAATCTCCGAAAGCTTGTGAATTTAAAATAAAATTGCTGGACTATAACTTGGTGTTGTAAAATTGTTTACAAATCTCAAACTGAAATGAGACACAATGGAGACATTCAAGGCTCTGGAGGTGGTGCATAGAAGAGGCACAAGACTGATCCCTAATGTCAGAGAATTGAGCTGTGCAGAAAGACTGGAGTAACTTGGGCTTACTTAACCCTCAAAAGTGGTGACTGAGTGGGAAATTGGCAAGCAATATAGAAAAGGCAAATCCAGAACTCCTTCAAATAACGGTAGGCCAAGGGGACAAAGGTTCAAGCTACCAAAATGCAAATTTAGGACTGATGTCAGGAAGCTCTTCTTCATAGGAAGTGAGAGCAACAAATGGATTAGATGATAGCGGAGGCAAAAATGTCGGAATCATTTGGGAAACAGCTGGGTGTTGTAATGAGGGGCGTAGCTTCTTTCTGAATGAATGAGCTGGATGGGCTGAATGAGCTGGTTGGGCTGAATGGACTCCCTCATCTGTATCCATCTTTTGCGGTGAAAACCTGTCATGTCAATGGACAGCAACTGATTTATTGAACTTCTACGGTAAGGTCCACATTTGTGAATTAATGTCAGAGTATTGTATTTATGTCATAACATTTGTGCTTAATATAGATGATGGAGTGATTACGTCCAACACACGTTATGTTCTGTTTGAAGTTCAGCCATGCACTGCTTTTTCCTCCCCTGTTCATTGCCTGCATTTTAACACAAAGACTAAATTGCAACATATTTGACAACTGACGTTGATCCACATAAACACACTCCTAATCCAATCGTATAATTTTACTGTAGCAACCTTCCTATTCACTCCTATTATAATTAATTCCTGTTCCAAGCAGAAAATGTTCCCCAATCATTCCGGTTTTCACTGTTCATTCACATTCACACACTAAAAGGACTGAAGTAAGGGACCAGGTTCTGCATTGTAGTGTTAAAGTGAGGTTCTGGTAAAGTGTGAGCAATTGGCTAAGGTCCAAATATAAAACTTTGTCTTTTTTTAAATATAAGCAGCTTACAGAAATCTTGATCCAAGTATTTTCTTTGTTGGCAAACTATTTATGCATTTATCAGGACTTAAGTTGCATTGTGGTAAATTTGCTACATTTTTGAGAAAAAAACTGCTGTACTTGAAAGAATGATGAATAGCTAAACATTTAATTTTTCAAAGAATTTTTTAAACTGGTAACATGCACACCATGTATTTGTGAAATAATAACATTGTAGAAATCATCGGTTTCTTTCCTGAAAATGCCATTTTCCCAGGAAAACATTCAGCCTTTACAAACTTTCAAACCAGAGACCAGTTCAGACTTCTTGTCTGCTTCAGTGCAAGCCTTACTATAGAATGAGCAGAAGTGCACCACCTCCAAAAATAATGCTGTACCAACACTTTGCTCCTCTTCCTTCAACACCAGCTAAGACATTAAGGCACCATATTATTAAATTATGCAGACAGGTTTGATTAAAGTGACAAGAAATGTTCTTCTGCTATTAAGCGCAGTTGGCAAAGCAAACTCTGTATCTGGAAGACTTCCTCTCAGACATAACATTTATATGAAATGACAACAATTTGTACTTACTGTAGACTTTAAGCCTACGAGGCTTTCCATATTTCAGAAGCAATTTAAGAGTTTTAAAAATTAGGAGGTTACTACATGAAGAATAGATGAAGAAGAGCCATAGAATACAATTCTACACCCTCCCTCTTCCAATTTTCTCCAGTTCTCTTGTGAAGGCACTGACTCTAGTACTTCACCAAGATAGCTACACTTCATGTGTAGGTCTAAGCAGCCTACTCATCCATGGAGGACGCGGCAGCTGAGACTAACTGTCCTCCCCAGTCATCATCCATATAAGCTTTGCAATGCAAGTCACTCAACAGAGATACGGAAATCTTGGATAATTTTGTTCTCCCTCAACAGCCCATTCAACACTACACCACATGGTGCATTTAGTCACTGCCCCTTTGATGGGGCAACCAAGAATCTGGAACTCACTACACTGGGACTTGAGAGTGCTAAAACACATCTCTCCAGAGGAGTATCAATACATTATGACACTCTTGCTGCGCTTTTTGAAGTGGGCCATCGAAATAAAGTAAAGCTTTAACACTGTGAATGAGAAACATTGGAATGAAATGGCAGCTTTTTTTTTGAAGGAAGGAAAATGCAACGTTAAAAATTAAATGTTCAATAGTAATGCAGTAGCCTCCACCAAGCACTTATGCAACAGAGAAGAATAAACTAAATAGCAAAGAAATCATTTTACAAGTTAACTGGCAAAGGATAGTATTGAGTTGAATATTCTCAATGTAATTCAGGCCTGCATGACAAGGCAAGGCAGACGTTAAAAAGTAGTACAATATGAGCAAGGTAGCTCAAGAGAGCTTTAGCCTTTAACCTCAAAAAGAGAATGGAGTCAAAGGATGATCCCTGGGTTAGCCATGTGAATAAGATTCCAGCCCACAGCAATTTAAGATTCCCAAATTTATAGTATAGTCCAGCTGCAACACTGTAATCTGCAAGCACACAAAATTTGTGCATCTATCCAATGGTTATTCCAAGTTTAACACATTGCATTTGCCATTCAATCTACTCACATCTAGGCGCACCATTTTATCTGTGTCCACAACTTGGTGCAATATTCATTGCATTAGCCAACAAAAACATGGTAACTTCATGATATGAAACATTCTGTCATGCTCAATATGCAGGTTCTCAGCTTCACGGCAGTATTTGGGCTTTCCCTGCAGTCATTTTTAAGAACACAAATATTCCTTCTTTCCTCACAGTGGGGCATTTAATTTTAATGTAAAACCTCACTTTGCATACTGCGGTGTAGCTATCAGAAATGACAGATTGGTACCATAATATTTAACTTGGATTGAGCATTTATGTTTTAATTCAAAATCAGCAGCTGAAAAGTTCAGACCCATTTAACCTGCAGCAAATCATAGTACCCACTTCCCTCCCCTGCCTCACAAAATAAGAAAAATCAAAGTACCTTGACAAGAGAAAATTGTAGCTTTTAACAACTGAAAGATCAATGACAGGAATAGATCTTCAATTATCAATGATGCCATGATACAGTTGAACTTAGGAGGAATACAAGCCCCCTTGCCCAACACAGCTCACTGGTTGTTTATACAGATATCAGCAGTTTTGTATCTGGAGTACGGAATTGTCGTAGGTGGGACATTCCCGTTACCTTGCACATGGAACACATAAACTGCTGAATACTTTGGCACTGGTCTCAGGTTGAAGACCAGCCATCATTTCTGGTTAGTAGTTGCAGAAATATTTTTCAGTTGCCTAACAGACCAGTGGATACTCAGATCAATGCACATTCTAGAAATGGTTCAATATCATCCTGGAATTCCCAGTGCTAATTCCACAGCACTGGTGGCAATTTGTAAATTTGCATAAGCAATCAATTGAAAGTCATGAATTGTAACTTTCATTTATGTTCGTGAGCCTCACGGTATTGCTGACCTTATGAGGGGCTGGTTGCTCAGCCTGACCACAGCACAAATGGCAGCTGACACTATTGCCTCAAAGAAAACCACCTCTGGAGGTTGTTCTCCATTCCTCTGCCACTCACTTTACATTATACTGCTGCTGCCAAAGTCAGACTTGTGTTCTAAGGAAAAGGATATCAGATATGGCCTACAGAAATATATTAATATCCTCATAATATTCTTTTCATTAATTTAAAAGTCTCTTCAGCAGAACAGTGATAAAACATTTTGGAACACCAACGCAACTTACCATGGAGTGGAGGGCTGCAAGTTTGATCTTCCCATTCTACCCACCCTCTCTGCCGCATGGGGAGAAAAAGCAGGAAAATTATAGAAATTTCAGACACTTGTTTAATAAAAATGTAACCAAGAAACAACCTAAAAAGTAATTTGAAAATGGGCATCAAGAAGATGGCTAGACAGTTAAAAGTATAAAAAGCAAAGACAAAAACCCAGTGAAAAGAAGAAAAAAGAGCTTCCATTTATATAACGCTTTTCACCACCTCAGGACATCCCAAAGCGCTTCCCAGCCAATAAACTACTTTTGAGGTGCAGTCACTGTTTTAAAATGGTGGTTTAGTAGATAAATATCAAACAATTTTAGGAACAGAAAAAGCCCCTTAGGTCCAACAATCCTGTCCCTTTTTCCTGGATTAACCCCAAGTACCTACCATCTCATTGCATCCCTCAATTCCTTTTCTCACCAGAAACACATGTAGTCATCTCTTGAATCCATTTATATTATCCACTTCAATGGCCTTCACTGCAATCTTATTTCACAAATTGAATACCCTTTGGCTGAAAAGGTTCTGCCCGACTTCTCCTCTTCATTCTAACATCCTCATTTTTAAATTTGCGTGACCTGGAATTTAAACCTTAAACAATCTGCCTGGTTCAATTTTTCAATTCTTTTCTTAACCTTGAAAACTTCATTACAACCACCTTGAAATCTCCTCTTTTCCAAAGAAAGTAGGGCCAACTTCCTCAAACTTAAATCAGTGGTGCCCAGAATCATCTTTGTCACTCACCTTTTCGCTCAAGTGCAATAATATCCTTTCTGTGATTAAGTGATTAGAATTACAGGCAGCACTCCACAAGGTGTGTCCACAACACTTCATTTGATTTGTGCTACTCCTGTACTAAATCTACTCAATACCTTGTACACTATATGCTATGATACTGAACCATATAGACCAGGAAAGTCTCAAGTTAAATGAGCATGTCAATTGGGATGGTAAGTGGGGACACTACATTCCAACTCAATATCCCTGGGGTAGTGAAATCAGATGGGGATCCCTCAACTTGATCACCATCCAGAGACTTTGCAGGAGATGGAGGGTAGAAGACTGCAAATAGGTAGCAAAATTGGGCTCAAATGTGATGCTGTTGATACTCACCATCTCTGCTCATTCATGAAGAATGGCTACTTGGGCAAACAACAAAGGTCTTGAGTAACTGGCTCGAGGAGAAAAAGAGAAAATGGGAGCAAATGAGGGAAAAGAAAGAAGAAAAGCCAGGAAGATAGGGATTGCTTATAGATCATAATTCAGACAGTCTCAAGAAAAATCAAGTTTGTCCTTGCAATTGAGAAAAGCCTTGTGCAAGTTTTCTGTTTGGTTATTTATTAAGGATAATATTGTGCTCGTATACATCAAAACTCTTGATATATAAATCATATCCAAGCTATTTATTATTCATTAAATAAGAAGTGACATTTGTACGGCCCCTTTCACGTAAGAAGAAATCCCGAAGTGTTTTACAGGAGGAGGGGTGGACCTCAAGGAGGAAGGTGACCAAAAACACACTCAAAGAGGTTCAATTTTGAGGATTCTAAAGGAGAGGGGTAAGTGAGGCAGAGGTTTGGGGATAGGCTTCACCCAGTTGATAATATGCACTAAAATTTAACCAGCTAAAGAATTACATAAAATTGATAAAAGAGGAGCTTAACAGGGAATTGTAATTATTTGCAGGCTGGTTTAGTACAACTGGTGGCAGCAGGAGTTCTAATTAGCTCATCGAAACATGATGTGGGTTTAAAATATCTGTTCTTCAAACTAATCGTCAAAGGAAATAGCTTCAGTGAGTACAATGTCGACCTTGTCTCCATAAGATATGAAAGGTAGAGGCATGAAAGGTTATATAAGGAGGATCTTTAAGACGATACTCCTCTAAATGAATGGACCGTACCAAAGAGTGATACTGGTCCTGCCCACTGATAATATTGTATCCCTACAAATGTTCCTTCTTACACTTCGGGCTCGATGTTACCAGGGCTGCGGGTTCGCGGCGGGGGGGCTAATGGGCGCGTGGGTAACGCGCCCGGTGAAATCAGTCTGCCACCCGCGCGATCGCAGCCCAATTGGATCCACTTACCTTGTCTTCCGGGTTCCCCACTGCTGATCTGCGCGTCGGGCGGGCTGCGCATGCGCAGTAAGATCTGTCAGCTGGAGGAGCTCTATTTAAAGGGGCAGTCCTCCACTGACAGAAGCTGCAACAAATAGAAAAAATTACAGCATGGAGCAGCCCAGGGGGAAGGCTGCTCTCAGTTTAATGATGCCTCACTCCAGGTATCAATACATGGGGTGAGGAGGAGGGGGAGGATAGAGATCTTTCCCCCGGCGGGCGGGAGGAAGCGGCCTGCCTCTGCCACCAGGAAGGCCTGGCTCGAGGTGGCAGAGGAGGTCACCTGCACCACCAACATATCGCACACCTGCATACAATGCAGGAGGTGCTCCAATGACCTCAGTAGGTCAGCCAAAGTGAGTACACTTACTCATTCCCCTACACTCCGTCTGCCACATCACTGCCCCCACCCCACATCTCCTTCTGCACTGCCAACACTACTCTGTCACATCACCCCTCATACTCACTCAAACCTCATCCTCATCTTACCGGCACTTACTCACCTCGCCAGTACTCATCCCGCCACGACCACTCAACCCAATCCTCATACAATCTCATGGCTCTATCTCATACTCACCCTCTCGTGCATCTCTTTCACGGTCAGCCTCACGCAACCTGCCACTACCTGTGCTGCAGCCACAGGGCATGCATCACATATGTGCAGTAGGCAGCGTAAGGCAAACGTGTCGTGAGCATGAAGGGGATACACAAGGGTGTTTGAGGGTTTGTCATGGTTGTTACTTATATTGAATTTCTGACCAACTCACATTACATATTATATTGGCACCACTACTGCCACGTCTTTGCGAATCTTGTCTGGTTTGTGCAATAATGCCCTTTCCTGAGGATCACAATGAAGACCCACAACTGATGCCACCCATTGTGTCACTGCAGAGTGGGTGTAGGTGTATTTGCAGGGCTCTTTTGTGCAGACGACTGAGAGACGTCGGCGATGTCCCCGGTGGCACCCTGGAAGGATGCGGAGGAGAAGTTGTTGAGGGCAGTGGTGACTTTGACAGCGACAGGTAAGAAGATGGTGCTCGGGCCAGCCAGGAGCAGCTTGGCATGAAGGAGGCTGCAGATGTCCACGGCTACATGACAAGTGACTCTGAGTCTCCGTGTGCACTGTTGCTCAGAGAGGTCCAGGAAGCTGAGCCTCGGTCTGTGGACCCTGTGGCGAGGGTAGTGCCCTCTGCGACGCATCTCTCTCTGCGGTAGCCCTCCCTCCTGCTGTACAGGTGGATGTGTCACAGCACTCTGTTGTGGAGCTCCACGTGTCAGAGGTGGTCGGCATGGATGGCGAGGCTGGTGATGCTGTTCGCCCTCCGAGGAGGTCATGACTGCAGCTACGGCGGCCCCCATCCGGAAGATGTACATCTGAGGGGGTCCGCAAGGTAGGTACACATGTGTCTGGACCCCGGGGTAAGTGTGCAAGTTGGTGAATTTCATTGTTAGGAGGAGGGTGGTGGAGGCCAAACTTTGTCCAAAGTGACAGAGTGGCCTCCTGCAATGAGTGAGGGTCTCCCCCCCAACCCCACCTGTCAAATGGACCTTTGCAGCTGCCACAGGCTGACTGCTGCAACAGGTCCATTTGAACTGGGAGTGTTTCCCCCAGTATGGGAAACAGTCCCAGTTTGCTATAAAATCCCACCCCTCCTCGCATAATCCCTTAATCAGGTCAGTTAATGACCTGAACAAGCAAAATAAATACCTTCAAGTGGAACCCCGCTGGCTTTAATTGCCTGCGGGATTCCCACCAGCGGGGGCTGCGCGCGCACGCCGGCGCGTCAGTGGGGAACCCGGAAGTGGGCGGGTTGGAGCCGAGCTCTGGTCCCGCTCCAGGATTCTCCGATTTTCGGAGCCCCCCCGACAGCAACGCACCCGATAGCGGGTGCTAAAATGATGCCCTATGTGTAGAATTAGAAATCAGGCAGACTCATTGTAAGTTGAAGTGATGCAGCACAATGATATCAGAAAGGATATGACAATAAAAAAATCTATGTTGCCGTGATTGTGACTACAGGAGCCATTCTGATTCGTTATTTCAGATTGCGTCTATTAGCAGCAGTGTGGCTTTTTGGGGAATTTGTACCATTTAGTATGCAGTTTCCTCCAGCACATATGTGAGGGGAAGGAACAGCTGTAGAGTCTAATCTGTTATGCCCAGATGTGGATCGAAAACAGTTCTACGAAAATCACATCTCATGGGTTGAGCAATGCAGCTCACAGTGTAAATATGTTAAAATTTTGATTTAAATCACAAACACCCATGACACTTAAGCCGACATTAAGGATTATGTGTCAGACTCAGTTGTTCCTAGAAGTGCCTAAAATTAATGGAATTAAATTGGGACTTAGTTAAAAATAGGCACATGACAATATTTATCTTGTTAATGTAAACTATGGAAGACCAGAAACTGCCAGTAAAATATTATATAAACAAAGATCTATATTCCAGGCCAGGTCTGAAGTGGTACTTCAGGTTGAAAGCATAATAAATGGACACTGCCATCAGAAATATTTTAAAGTAAAACAACTGATAAGTAGCCAAGAAAATTGTATGGACATTTGCTGCTGGATCTCGTCCAGGAGAACAAGGAGCCAGATTAGCAGAATATCACCATGTTAGATTAACAATATTCACATAGGATATGAGACTTCCCTGTGTGGCTTGGTGGATAAATGCACTACCTGGTGTGGTACAAAGCCATACCTTTCGGCAAGATCTTGGGTTCATTTCCTAGTCTGTGCGAAGATAGTTGACCTCAGTTGAGGTAGACGTGGGTGAACCAAATAGGCATCAACACCCCTGTTCCAGGGAATGAAGGGGAGTTACCCTCGCTGTAAAATGCATGACCGCACATGTTGGCTGAGAATATCAGCTGTGGTGTTACTGTTCAGAAATAATACTTCATATTTTTGAATATATGTGTGGGTGCCTAGGCTTTCAAAACCGTTCCATGTAACAGCTTGTCTGGAGAATTGACAAAATGTACTCAACTGAGACGAGTGAGTTTGAATGATTATCAATACTGGAACTCAAATGCATATTTCATCCATTCTCCTCAGGGGCTCAATATCCCAAATACTTGATGTATATAGCTTCACCATTAGCTCAGCAAGTTTATTTAATGAGCGGCTGAGTGATACAGACTTGATAGGCTCCTGTTTCAATCAGTCTACACTGAGTTAACTGATTTCAGCTGGGGGCATGGTAGGGGCACTATAACTGGCCTCAGTTGACCTGAAATAAGTGAGGGAAAAATTGGCTCGGAATTCTGCTCCTGATGGCTGTCCAATGACCCCTGCTCTCTGCATGGTCACCATGTGAGATCAGGCTCAGCTGCCCCATGGTCTAACAGCCTGCAAACACTCGCTGAGGGTGTGACCATCTGGGTGAGGTATTGGGGGCAGCTGGGGCCCGTGCAAATTTACCTGAGTAAGCAGTTCATGAATTTGGAGGGGAAAGGGAAGCAAATTGGTGGTAAAGGTAAAACTTTGCAGGGATGAGACAGTTTTTTTTTCTGTTGTGCCTCGTTTTACTTAACAGATTTCATCATGTACCTTAGCAATTACCTCCAGCTCTCCGCACCTCATGCAGCCTCCTCCACCCCACCCCCCAGCACTTTCCTCCGATACTGGGTTCTCTTGCTCCTTGTTTTTTTCCATTCCCTAGATCTCTCCACCTGGCCACCCTCTGCTTTCAAAACTCTTCTCTTTAATCATGCCTTTAACCACCGCCCCCCCCCCCCCCCGCAACAACCTCTTCTGTTTCTCCCCTGCTCAATGCTAGCTTTTCCTCCTCAATATAAAGTGATGAGCTGTGAAGAGTGCTATAGAAACATGAGGAATTATTGTATGTTTCTTTTCCTCTCTAATATCTTTGCTCCCCCCACCCCACTCCTTTCCTTGAGTCAGTGACTCGTGTTGTGGTACGGTTCCAAAGGTCCCAGAGCCTCTGGTATCTTGCCCATGTGGCCACTCTTCCTGTCAATGCCTAGTAGTGAGTGCCAGGTTATTCGATTGTGTGGAACACCACAACTAAACACAGTATTGTTCACACTTGTTTTCCCATGATTCACTGGAAAGCCATCAGATGCTAGAATCCTGTCTGATTTTTCCCACTCACTAGGTCACAGGTGCCCTCGCCGAGATCAGGTAACTCAGCCAAAACCTAGGACTTCCTCACTTATATACCTCAGTGTCACACCAGGCAGTCCTTTTGCCCAGTGAGCCATCTGGGTAGCGATGTATGTTCAATAAGATGAACACACATTCTCAGTTATTTTAGTTCACAAGATAAATACAGATAAGTAAAACCAATTTAGCCCACTGTAGTTCATCCATCCAGAAAGACCACAGTCTCCTCATTGTGGCATCCAAGTGTTTCTTAAATAATTCCAGGATTTTCCAGTGCACTATTCAACCCAGAAGTCAATTCCCTGCATTAATCATTCATTATGTGAACTTCCTGACATCAGCCCTAAATTTGCCTTTCGTCATTTTGAACCTTTTTCCACTTAGAAAGGTTACAGCACGGAAGGAGGCCATTCGGCCCATCGAGTCCGCGCCGGCTCTACGCAAGAGCAATCCAGCTAGTCCCATTCCCCCGCCCTATTTGAAAGCAAAACCACAGTCCTGCCTTGATGGTGTCTTAGCATCTTTTTAACTGATAACGGAATGATACCAGATTGATATCAGAATGATACTGGAGCTTAGAGGGTTAAATCAAAATGAAACCAGGGCTTAGAGGGTTAAATTATGAGGACAGGTTGCATAAACTCGGCTTGTATTCCCTTGAGTACAGAAGATCGAGGGGTGATCTGATTGAGGTGTTTTAAGATGTTAAAAGGATTCGATAGGGTAGATGGGGAGAAACTATTTCCTCTGGTGGGGGAATCAAAAACGAGGGGACATAATCTTAAAATCAGAGCTAGGCCATTCAGGAGGGATTCTGGAAGCACTTTTTCCACACAAAGGGCAGTAGAAATCTGGAATTCTCTCCCCCAAAAGGCGGTGGTTGTTGGGACAATTGGAGCTTTCAAGACTGAGACCAATAGATTTTTGTTAAGTAAGGGTATCAAGGGATATGGAGCAAAGGTGGGTAAATGGAGTTGAAGTACAGGTCAGCCATGATCTAATTGAATGGCAGAGCAGGCTCAAGGGGCTGAATGGCCTACTACTGTTCCTACGATTGGAAAGACAAAGTGTAGGGCCAAAGCCTCTAGTGCAGGACACCACCAGGGTCAAAAGAGCATAGGAAAAGATGAGGTGACGCACAAAGTAGTGATTAGGTGATATCAAATGTAGGTTTTAAAGTTTGAAGAATGCAGGAGGAAGATAATTCTGAGGGAACTGGTGGGTTCCATAATTTTGTGCTGCTGGGAATACTGATACTAATAAAGTTGTTCTATTCGATGAAAACCTGTTTATTGGATTCACTGGCCTCAGATGTCAACAGATAATATAATTTGCCAAAAATAAAGGATTCAAAACAAATCATATTTGGATGGATTCACACTTTCTAATCTCTTTAAAGAATATCACCTCCAGAAGCCTTTTTTTACAATCAGTTAAAGAACGATGGCTAATATTAAAAAAGTTTTGTTGAATTTTGACCAAGGTTTTTCTATTCTGCTAATGACATCACCAGGGGAAAATGCCCAGGATGAGTTACCGTGACGAACAGTCCGAGGGAATTGGATTGGTGTTAACATAGGGTGCTGGCTGGGAGGGGTTACTGAAGACGAACGTGTGAAGGGAGCTGGTTTAACATCAGAAGGGATACAGTCAGTGAAAAGGATGTTGAGTGTAAGGGGAGACTAAACCCAACAGTGATAGCCAGCAAAGAGCTAAGTCATCAAACATGGAGTAATTCAGCTTCAGTTGGACGTGTTGGTTCAGCTCGATCACAATGGAGGAAGATTTCCTCTCACATTACATGCAACAGAATCATGAGCCCATTTATGAAGAACAAATGCGCAGTTTTGTTAGATAAATCACACAGAGGAAAGTAGCGGAAATCTGGAACTCTCTCCCCCATAAAGTTGTTGAGGATGTGGGGGCAAGGGAAAATTTCAAAACTGAGATTGATAGACCCCTGTTTAAGGTAAGGGTATCAAGGGACACGGAACCAAGGCGGGCAGATGGAGTTAAGATACAGATCAGCCACGCTCGGACTGAATGGCGGAACAAGCTCGAGGGGCTGAATGGCCTACTCCTGCCCCTATGATGCTTGCCCCCGCTGAGGATCTGGCCTAGCAACCTCCCATAACATTGTCTGTATTCATTGTTTGAAAAACAAAATACTAGAAAGATCTTGTTCTACTCTCACAATTTAGTTTGAATTAATTTTCTGAATGTACTTTTCCTTACCATTTATTATCTTGTATACCTATAGAAGAACACCTCCCAGTTGTCTCTTTTTCAAGGCCAAAAAGCATGTTTCTCCAGCTTACCCTCATATCTCAGTCCTCTGGCTATTCTCCAAACTGCATTCGGGACTTGAATGTCTCCCTGGTCAGAACTGGACACTGTACACATGATATGGTCTGACCACAGCACTATACATTTTGAGCATGACTTCCTCTGACTCTATAAAAGAATACTTGTGCATTGTTTTAGCTATATAGTTCAACATTCTACATTTGATTCCTGCTCTGCAGTAGTTAAGTCACTGAGCATCAAGTCTACTTGGATCCCTCGATCTTTTTCAACTTTATCTGTAGTTATTTCAAACACCATGCATGGAGAATGTTTTTTCTTATGTGCTGTACTTTACAACTGTTTGTACTAAATTTCCCCACCCACTTACATAACCTGTCTGATTCATTTTGTATTTCCCAACCTCAGAATTTCTGAATTCAAGTTGCTGATGTAAATTGGAAACAGTCATGGTCCCTATAAAGATCTGTGGGGCACCCAACTCAGTACTTCCCTCCCGCGCCCCAACGTAATTCCTCTAATACCCACTGTTTTCTACCTTTCATCCAATTTCTTATTCATTCCCATCATGTTAAGCTTAACTATTCACTTTTCATGTGCAACTTTGTTAAATAATTTTCGGGAGTCTGGGTACACCACATTGTAGGGCTTTCCAGAGACCTCTTGGGTTGTCACTTTCTCATACAAGTCAGGGAGGTTGGTCAGGCAGGATCTTCCCTTTCTGAATCATGTTGACCTCGTTATTCTATAGATAATCCTCAAGTTTAGTCTTGATAATCAATTTCATTATTTTATGCAGTACTGAAGAAAGTCCAATGGGTCTGTAGTTATATTTCACTTCTGTCAGACTGGAACTTACAGATGTAATTGTCGAGACAAGCATAACATTCCCCTTCCCCAAAGGTCAATTTTTTAGCCACAAAATTCAACTTACTTCTCTTTACATAACTATAGGTGAATATACAAGGAAATGGCTGCCACAAAGTTAATCCGGAATGCAGAATATGAAGAATTTTTTTTTACTCCATTTAATAGCTTCTCAAGAAAATAGACTGTACTTGCAAAATTACTATGGCTTTTGAATGACAATGAAATATGTTCCGTATTAACCGGTGCAGTAATCCAGAATCTTACTGATTACAAATGCCCTTCCATTTGTGATTTATTATCTAAGAATTACTCAACAGCAACTCATTACGGCAAAATTATTCCATCCCAACAATCTGATAAACTATGTGCAATTTTTAAAATGAGTTTCAACTCTTTAGTAAAGCACATCAACACTCCAGTAGGTATTACTTGAATTAACTAATGTTCTTAAATGTTGTACGAGTAATTACATTTAATATTCCTTGTTTGATATAAAAATCACCTTCACTTCAACCATATTATATCTTACATAATTACAATTTTTGTTGACCTTCCAGAGATACATGCACCTGCCAAGTGAATCAGAATTGGGGCCTCACTATTGGCATAATGCCAGCATACTTAATTCTGCCTTAGAACTCTTTGGACATTTTTCTATGTTAAGAAATCAGCTAAACAAAAACAAATATAAAATAAAATCTCACATGTCTTTGAAACTCACAAACAGAAGGCTTTTTATCAAAGCTCCACTCCCTCCTTGTTTAGTTTTTTTTGTTGCAATACTTGTTTTTGACTACTATCCAATAATCTTACCTGTAAAGTAACTTTGTACTTACACAAAACAATCTACTTTAAGCTACTTGGACTGACGTCATTTGGGAAACAATTCCAGTGTCATGTCAAACCTGTCTTAAAAAGTGCTCAGCATGTACCTGGGCTCCCTAATTTAACTTTTACCCTCTGGGAAAAAAGCACTGGGCAGGACAATTGGAGCTCCAATCAGGCAATATAAATGAGCTAGTGCCTGGTTGTTACTGATACTGTAGCTTCTAATAGCTACACTATAAATGAAAGAAAAAAACAGGCTTGCACTTATATAGCACCGTATCATGTCCTCAAGACATCTCAAAGTACTTCACATCCAATAAATTACTTTTAAAGCGTAGTCACTGTTATACAGACCACAAAACGCCAACAATTAAATTCAAAGGTAACAGAAATTTTCTCTAACCACCTGAATTATGCTACTCTCCTGTACTTCAAACCTAGATATAATTTTTTATTGAGGCAAGTTGTCCTCTTACCCATCACAAGCTTTTATACATATATTCTAATCTGTTACATCAATGGTTCTCAAATTTCAGGCTACCTCTTTCACCCCACAAGCTGTGCGCCACTAGAGTCCAATAATTTCCTGTAATTCTGGACAATCATTACCCTGCCCTTGATTTTCTGTCCATTTTTCTTTTAAATGGACAGAAGATCAAGGACTGCATCTGTGCAATTTTACAGCATGAACATACAGGTGGAGACGCTCCACGCCAGGAGCACAGAATTGGAACATATTTACCCATGTGTATCTACAGATGTTGTGAACAGGATTGTATCAAACAGTTATTCAGTTAAAAAAATAATGGGCCAAATTTTGCTGCAGCAGGGCATCTAACGGCATCTGCCATTAGTTATACTCACCCTTGCACATTTAGATTTTAAATTTTTTTGTGTGGCAAGTTGCTGAAAATGCGAACTGATAACAGAAAACAGGGCATCTGGGACCTGAGTGAACAGGGCAAGCAACAGGGTATCTCCTTAACCAATCAGATTGAAGTATTGTGAAATTAACAGCGCAAGGCCTGAGAAGAAAGTGTAAATTAGAGTGGGTGAATTCAATATCAAATCAGGTACAGAAAGAAATAAAGAGAGGGAAAGAAAGATTGGATTAAGAGAGAGAGAGAAAAAGAGACAGAAAGGAAAAGTAAAAACATTTTTTAAATTTTACATTTTTAAAATCTCCAACAACAATTAAAATCTGAGGGAATGAGACTCCACACTTGTAATAGTTAATTTTCAGTGCCAGAGAGGTTGATTGGCAGTAATTAACACTTATGAGCTTGTTAAAAGGGCACTTAGACTGGAATGGACAAGGCTTACCTTTCTGTGGCGAGTTTAGTTCGTATCTACTGCGCAAATACAGCAGCTTCACGCCATTCAATGGTGAGGCGACAGCGAGATGCCATTTTCGCAAAGCTAATGGCACAGCGGAGTGGCGCAACTCGGACAGCAGCTTTTGGATATTGTCATTTAAATACGCATCTGGTCTTCGCCCGAAGTTGCTGTACCATTTACGGTTAAATAATGGCGAGCGCCATTAGCTTCATAGTTATTTTGACGGCAAAATCTGGGCCAATGTTCCTCGGATTTCAGAAAGCTATATGGGTTGTACATTACCTCTGTGTCAGTTTAAAAATCAAACTATTAAAATTTAGTTTGGTCAGCAGCAGCCTAATCGTCCACAGAAAGGGACAGTATGAACCGAACTGAATCCAGGGCCAATAAGTACGCTCAACATGTCCCCATCACATTTATATTCGGCAGCCACATTCCAACTTTGAACAAAAAACAGTGAGATTATGAAAGCTGCAGGTGAAAGGTGGAGCCAGAAGAAATGTTACAACAGCACATGCTCTTCATTCATTGTCGAGTGTTTGGAAATGAACAGATCCCTGGCTACGTTCCACTTGGGAGGTCTAAAAGGATATCCAACAACCTGTACACACCGGGGAGAAGACAGATTTAGCTGGTGTTCTCATGCATCACCTGCATTGGATCACACTGCTCTCACTCAGGATCTTTCGTTTAGTTCTTGCTATAGCACCCAATTCCTACATTGTTATATTGTTGCCTAGTAGCCACAAGTCAAAGCTCCCTATGTCAGCTTTTTGCTGCCTGGTGAGACAATATTTTTCTTTCCCTTGCCACACCCCGCAGTTTGAAAAGCGCTGTGCTAATTACAGTTCCATTCCATAGCAGGCTCAAGGAGCTGTATGGCCTACTGCTCCTGAGAGAGAACCAAAATTGTAAATGCCAGCTGCAGCAGTAGACACTTCATCAAATTTAATACCTTGGTGCTCTAAAGGGCAGAATTTGTGGTATGGTAAGGAGGATCATGGTTTAGAACTCAAACTACAATATCCATGATGTGGAGATGCCGGTGATGGACTGGGGTGGACAAATGTACGGAGTCGTACAACACCAGGTTATAGTTTTTTCACATCGTTCACCTGACGAAGGGGGAAGCCTCCGAAAGCTTGTGAATTTAAAATAAAATTGCTGGACTATAACTTGGTGTTGTAAAATTGTTTACAATTGTCAACCCCAGTCCATCACCGGCATCTCCACATCAGGTTATAGTCCAACAGCTTTATTTGAAATCACAAGCTTTCGGAGCTTTGCTCCTTCGTCAGGTGAGCAAAGCTTCGAAAGCTTGTGATTTCAAATAAAGCTGTTGGATTATAACCTGGTGTTGTACGACTCCGTACAATATCCATAGCATATCAAAGCAGCTGCCGCAGCTATTCATTGCTTTCATTTATTTCTTGGTAACTTTTTTTCTACTTTGACAAGGGTCCTTTCACTACTTTTTCCATTTCAACAACAACTTGCATTTATTTAGTACCTTTAACATTGAAAAAAGATCCCAAGGCACTTCACGGAGACAGAAGAAGAAAACAAAATGAACGCCGAACCAAAGAAGGTGGTTTTAGGAGGGTGACCAAATGCTTGGTGAAAGAGATGGGGTTCAAGGAGGGCCTTAAAGGAAGGGAGGGAGGTGGCAAGTTTTAAGAAATGAATTCCAGAGCACAGGGTCTGGGCGCCAAGAGTGGGGTGAAAGGGTGGGGAATGCACAAGGCCAGAGGGAGAAGAACGGAGAGTTTGGGTGGGGAAGGGTAGCACTGGAGAATGTTATGGAGATAGGGAGGGGCGAGGACATGAAAGGATGTAAACACGAGGATAAGAATTGTAAATCTGAGATGTTCGGGGCCTAGGACCTAACGTAGCGCAATGAGGAAAGGAGTGATGGGCGAACAAGACTTGGTGTGGGATAGAAGACAGACATCAGAGTTTTCTATGAGCTTAAGTTTACAGAGGGTGGAGGATGGAGGCCAACCACAAAGTGCATTGGAATAGTTGAGTCTGGAGGTGACAAAGGTACGATTGAAGGTTTCAGCAGCAGATGAGTTAAGCTCAGGACAGAGGCATGCAATGTTATGGAGGTGGAAGTAGGTAGTCTTGGTGATGGAGAGGATATGGGGTTATAAGCTCAGCTCGTGGTCAAATAGGATTCCAAGATTGGAAACAGCCTAGGTCAGCCTGGGATAGTGGCTGGGGAGGGTGGTAACAACGGTAAAGTTTCTGGAAGAGGCAAACGATGGTGCTTGTGGTCTTCCCAATATTTAGCTGCAGGAAATTACAGCTTATTTAACACTGGGTGTCAGAGAAGCAATCTGGCAGAACAGAGGCAGTTAAGGGGTTAAGAGAAGTGGTGGAGAGGTAGAGCTGATTGTCATTAGCATACATGTGGAATGTCTGAGGATATCATCAAGGGGCAGCATGTAGGTAAGGAAGAGGACGGTGTCAAAGATGGATCCTATAATGGCTCCCAAGGAGATGCAGTGGAGGAAGATTGTGTGGTCAACTGTATCAAAGGTTGCAGAGAGGTCAAGGAGAACAAGCATCTTCCAATATCTTTCTCATTTCATTTATTCGTAAGCTAGTTATTTTTCTCTCTTATTTAAAGTACTTGCCTAGATACTGTCATTATCAGTGCTCACCTTGGTTCATGCAGAGTTTTCCAGCCTACACTCAATTCTCTGATCCTCCTTTTGTGCATCCAATCTGCAATCTCTAGCCCATAGCCTTGTGTCCACCCCAGTCCCTGTCCTACTCTGCTGCTGATTTGCTGACACCAGATTCAATAGTGCTTCATCTCCCTCTCCAGTAAAAGTAGGCAGTGCAATCAACAGCAACTTGTATTTATATAGCGTCTTTAGCATAGCAGTTATCCCAGCCTCCATAAATTGTTACATGTGGATTCCTCAATGTTATTTCCCATGTGTTGAGATCCTGATTCTGGCAAGGTATGTTTGAGGAGATGCTGAGTGAAACCAAGGTTAATGTTACCAGGAGAACTTACAGTGTAGATCAGGGAGGTAAACTATTATGCTGTGACTTCCCCGCTTGACTTTCTACTATTCCTGTACTAGTCCAATACCTGCTGAAATCCAAACCATATAAAAACGTCACTGAAAGTGTCTGAAATTCTGAAACAAGATATACCGTCTATTATCATTAGATTGACAACTTCATGCAATTTGCAAACCAGCTGTCGTAACAACTAATGACAGACATCAATCTCTGGATAAGATCTGAAACATAACCAGGCATTTATAATTTAAAAAACACAAGGTGTAAAAGAAACGTGTCGCACTGTCATTTTGGACCCGTTTTCTTTGAGATTTGCACAATTGTATGATCAGCACCATAATAATGTTACAAGCCATAATAAGAATTACAATGGGCATGGTAGAACACAGCAAATTCCTCGCCAGTTGATAGGAATAAATTGTTTCCACTCATTGGCTGTTCTGAACCTTTTCAGTTCCTATGGCTAAAAAATTTTCATAATTCCAAGCTAGCAGTAGTTCCCACACGTTCTTTAACTTCTCCTTTTCCCACTAGAAAAAGGAATTAGAAGCAACAATTATCAGATTAATTTCAACAGCCCTTTAAGAGTTCTTTTTTTCCCCTTCTGCAGAGCTTTAGTTCAAACATGACTAATAAACGATCAAACATTTATCACTGTATTTTTCTGGATACTGGCCAAGATGGTGCAGTTACAAAATCCATATGCCAGTATTTAACCTTGTCCAGTCCAAGCAGGCCACACCATTCATTTTTCTGACTAAAAATACACATGCTGCTATGGAAGACTAAGAACAACATCCACTCAGACTCTCGCTACATTATCAGACACACTTGGATTCCCAGACTGTGAAGTCAGATTATGTATGCTCAAGAGCACTGCACTGATAGCATCATCATTGGATCCTTGTGTCAAGCTTTCCAGAAGTCCTGGGCTTAAGCAGGTTAAAGACAACATTCAAGTACATTTTCCGCCAACAAATATCGCTGTATGTATATATGTAATTATATCAAAATTAGCTTTTTTTTCTCTCGCTATTGTCATAAATAAGACAAGTGCAGCAATGGGCAACACAGGACAGCATCACTCTCAGTACCGTTTCTCAGCTGTAGGATGAACAATATGCTTTTTTAACTCACAAAAATCCTTGCTGTTGCAAGAAAATGCATTCATGTTTTATTTAAAAAGGGAAATACGGTTCACTGCATTTGAACACTAATACGGCAGAAGAGTGGCACAACCCTCGTGAAAATCCCGCACCCCCCCCCACCCCGCCACAGTGGACGAGCAGCACAACCCCTGTGAAATTCATCTCCCTCCCTCTCTAGCGGACGAGCGGCAAAACTCCCTTCAAATTCACACCTCCTCTCCAGCGAAACGGGCAGAGGGCAGAGATTACACAATCATTAGGAAAAAAACAGGCCAGTTTTTCATATCTTATTAGAATTCAATATTAATTACAACTGCTTACAGTAGATATAGCTTTAAGCTGCAGCAGGAAACTCCCGTGATGGTCTAATGGGTAAAGGCCCCATCTACTCTAGTCATAAGCTAAACAGGCACAATGGTCACAGGTTTGATTCCTGGTCACTGCTGACATACCCGATATCAGCTGAGGCATCAGTTTGGGGTCGACAATTGACCTACGCAACTGTTGGGAGTCAGAATTTCCCCTTGTGATCCCAGATGGAAAGTGCAGTCATGTAAATATCAGATGAGGATATCATAAAATTGCAATGAACAAATTAAAATAGTTTGCAGTCTGCAATACACAAATCATTTCAGTTTATCTGTTTAATTAAAAGTTATGCATCTGGTGCACACCTGATACATCTATATAGCAACAAGCCTGTAGGGCATAATGTGGAATTTGAGTCAAACAAAAATGCACAATCACAATCAAAGGTAGTGCATTACACTGTCAAAAAAATCACAATTCACAAAAAAGGAACTAATCACATCCCTGAAAAAAAAATTGAGTTCCTTTGAGCAGCCATGTCATATGTCCCAAGGTAAAATTTATAACATAATAAACATGTTAAAATTTAAACCACTAAAAAAAACATTTCCCATAAACCTGTCCGGCCTCCTACAACCTGTAACAATTTCCCTTCCCTTTCTTGGGGACCGATTCTGTTCCATACTCAGCATCAGGATTTCAGTTGGGCCATCCCACATGATGGATCCTACCACTCCATGCCTGCATGACCTCCGTGACTCTCAGTGCCAGTTTTCTGGGCCCATACACATGCACCAACTCAGCACCAGTCAACACTACTCACACAGGTGCAAGCTCCAGCCCAAGCTCACAGAAAGCAAATGAGATGGAGTAAGAAAGGGAAAGAGAACATCAGAGATGGGGAAAATGAGTACAAAGGGGCAGAGAAAAAAGCAGAGAGAAAACAGAATGTAAAAATGGTTTTGATAGAAAAGAGAGACAGAAAATTAATAAATGAGTCAGAGAGAAGCAGAGAGAAAATATGTGGCAATTAAACAAAATGTCTACAGCATACAGAGAGATGCAAAGAAAGAAGTACACTGAAAGAATGGAAGACATGAAAAAAGAGAGAGGAACAGAAAGAAATACACAGGGTGGAGGAAGAGATAGCCACAGATTGTTAAACTACTTTTCCCCCCTAAGCCACAATACAGAAGATTACCTAGTTTTATTTATTATGGAAGAGTGAACTCTATGATATCTGGTTTAGGCATTTTCTAGAGTGTAATGTCATTGATATAGTTACTGATCAAATGATTAATGACCTCATCTGGATCTGCCTTTTCAAAGAGCATGCAACTCAGCGGTCACTTACTCCAGTTTGTCTTCCAGCTAAAGTCTGTGCATGTCAGTTGACACTCAAAAGCTTTCAATGTTTATTGGTACATCACCGTCCAACTCTAAAATCGTCCACCACGTTTTGTGTCTACGTGTGCATACGAAGCGTCCTGGATTGTGATTACGTGAGTGAAAAGGCCAAGTGTCACATATGCCTGGAGTGCACCGGTTCCACTTTTGGCAATCGGACACCTTTATCTTTCCAGCAGATGAAAGCAAGGGAACGTTGCAGCGATACGGCTATCTTAACATCCACAGAGAAAGTGAAAGTGTGAGAGAAGGAAAAAAATACGAGAACACCAAGAAATCCCACAGTTGGGAAGAGAGTTACCAAAAACAAAACAGGAGGAGAGAGAAAAGTAAAAAAAAATTAATATCACTTCTATTCTCCACTTAAAGATGTAGTATTCGGTATTCAAAACAATGCACCCCAGAGCAATACGTTCACTGCCTGCCTGCATTATTGTGACACGAGAGGACACCACCCACCAGGTGCATGGTTCATACTCCTGTGACTCGGCCAACGTTGTCTACCTCATACGTTGCAGGAAAGGATGCCCCAAAGCATGGTACATTGACGAGACCATGCAGACACTGCGACAACGGATGAACGGACACCGCGCAACAATCGCCAGACAGGAGGGTTCCCTCCCAGTCGGGGAACACTTCAGCAGTCAAGGACATTCAGCCACCGACCTTCGGGTAAGCGTACTCCAAGGCGGCCTTCGAGACACACGACAACGCAAAATCGTCGAGCAGAAATTGATAGCCAAGTTCCGCACCCATGAGGACGGCCTCAACGGTGATCTTGGGTTCATGTCACGCTACACGTAACCCCACCAGCGAACAAAAGTTAACTGTTTTTAATATAACGGGTCAATTGCTGTCTTTGCCTTCCGGATATTTCTATGTTTGTGCCTCTCTCCCTCTGTTTTTTGTTGTTGTTCTGGCCGTTTGTATATTCGGTGGCCCTGTAGGTAACACCTATCTGTCTGAACACTTTGGTTGCCTTGGCAACGGGCAGTTGAAAAGACTATCTGTAATCACCAGGTATTGTTCAGTGATTTATAAATGCGAGAGGTTCGGGGATTTCTTGACATTCACCTGAGGAAGGAGGAAGCCTCCAAAAGCTTGTGAATTTTAAAATAAAATTGTTGGACTATAACTTGGTGTTGTAAAATTGTTTACAATTGTCAACCCCAGTCCATCACCAGCATCTCCACATCATGCATTATTGTAAATTGAGAAATTCAAAATAACATGTATGTGTGGTGAAATACATATGCAGACCACTGCTTGCTGATCTTTCACCATCAGCATGAATTTCAGTGACTGAATTTAACTGACCAGGGCCCAGAATTTGCTGCAGTGGGGCATCTCGCAGCGTGCCCTGTAAGTTAGACTTGCCCCTTCACCCTCAGCTCAAAAACTTTTTACCCTGTAAGTTGCTGGAAGTGCGAGCTGAGAGCGGCATGGCGAGGACATCAGGGACCTTAGTGAACAACAGGATCAAAAGTGTATCTCCTTAACCAATGAGATTGGAGGGAGAGTGAAATAGAGTGGGTGAATTCAATGTCAAATCAGGTACAGAGAGAGAAATAAAGAGAGGGAAAGAAAGGTTGGGTTAAGAGAGAGAAACAAAAGACACAGAAAGGAAAAGCAAGAAAAAAAATTTTAAAACTTAAAATTTCATTTTTAAAATCTCCAACAGCAATTCACACTACATGCAGGAATGAGACTCCATACTTTTAATTGTTCACGTTCTGGGTCAGAGAGGTTGACTGGCAGTAACTAACAATTGTCACGTTATTAAAAGAGTACTTACGCGATTAATTACTTGACTTAACTTTCTGTGGTGAGTTTAATGGGCAATTAATGTGCAAATGCAGCAACTTCATGAAACTCACGGGGAGGTTAAGAGCCAGATGCTGTTTTCGCGAGGCTAATGGAGGAGTGGCACAAAGCATCCAGCAACTTGTGGCGATTCATAATTTACGGGGCATCGCTTCCTCACCACAAGTTGTTGGTCAATTTGCAAATTAATAACAGCGTGCGTCGTTCACAAGCTGTTATTTTTACAGCAAATTCTGGGTCCAGATGGTTTGTTTCAATTATTAAATATGAAAAGTGGTATAAGAGGCACAATAGATTTTTTTAATCTTTAAAAGCTGCTTCACACCAGCTGATTTTATACTGTAGACAATGTCCACCCCCTAACTGTGAGAGATCACATCTTGCAGATGTTCATTTGCCCATTTACACTAGATCTTTGGTATTGGGTTTGCACTGATGCCAAGTATCCAGTAGTTCCCCCACCACTGAGGTTAAACTGACTGGCCTATGGTTGAACATATGAACTACGTTCCTAATAAATCAATCTTAGAACAATACGACCCTGTGTTGACAAAACACAAAATCTTATAGATTAAGAGCAAGCCAGCTGCCCATTTCTCATTTAGAAATTAGTTTATAATAAGTTCTCATTTAGACTTCTAACATAAATGGTACACTCCAGGAGTCACAAATTGAAGTGATTTCTCCAGAAAAATGGACACTAAGGCTGCAGTTATACTAGCACTTTTGTGTTAATGTGAAAGGGTTTTGGGTGGGAACTGATGCACAAGATACCATTACAATGTGGGTGTTAGGTCATGATCTGACATCTGAGCACATTAAAGCCAAGTGGTGTCAGACCCCCTTAAGGAGATCATCTTATGCTGCTTCATGTTTGCAACAGCTTAATACAACTTCAGTCTAGTACAAAACTGCATTTTAAAAAGAGTCCAGGCATTTCGTTGAACCTCTTGGTCAACTTTTAAAACTTGACGTTAAGAACAGAGCAACACTCCTACCCACACTCTTCGAACACTAAAAATAAGCTGCTGAGGGAGCAGAACCCTGCACATTAAGAACAGCACAATGCAAATAAGACTCAGGTCAATCTACTGAAAACTCCAGTCTGCTAACTATGAACTGCCGCTGTCAAACACCAGTCGCAGATAGTAATCCAATATAAATGCAGCCTTAATAAATCCTTCCTCTTATCAAGATTTCTACCAATACACACAAAATTGCTGCCCTATGTGCCCATGCTGTATTAAAGCATTTAAGTACAGTACTCAGAACTCTCTCAGTGACCTGCTGGATGAATGCACTATGTAGTGGGATACTAAAACATATAAAAAGGTCCCAGTTCAATCCTTGATCCAAGGATGTCCAAACTAGGACAGTAATAGGGGAGCCACAATTAGCTTTTGTCCATCTGAATTTGAAAGGGAGGGAAAGAATTGGGGATGGTTCCTGCTCTTAGTCACTAACCAGAGATTCTGCTGGAAATGCTCTATAGATATTGGTTGAAGGCAGGATTGAGTTCAGCTGCAACCCTCTCCCCCAGCCTGTGATCAAATAGCCCTCTGACACACTGTCGAGACTCACACATAAATAATGCTACCTTGGTCAAGGTACTGAAGGATGCCCAGCTTCAGCAGGTGTCAACAGCTTCAGGAAACAAAGCAAAGTGAGACAAAATGTGCTTATCTACTGCATTTTGATCTTGAAGTTAAACAGAAACAGTAAACAGTATGTGAAATTAGAGGGTGCATTTAGTCCAATCAAATTCAACCTTCAATACTCCAGTTATGTATTTCTATAGAGAATACATCACTATGATCCGTAGCTGGTGATTTTTAGGTAACAAATTCACTTGACCAAATAATATTGGTCAATTTGAAAAAAACAGCTGTGGGATTTGTTCACACAAGCATTATTGCCAATGTCAAATCATTCTGCCTTAAAAAAGCAAATGTTCTAAAGGGCGCGGAAGCTTTGTCACTGTTATTACAACATTATTACAACATTACTTCAAGGCTAACACATCCATGGAATTATATTCAAGACATAAGTTAGATTTATATAATGCTTCATCATGTCTCGTAGAACGTCCCAAAGTGCTTCACAGACAATGAATTATTTCTGAAGTGCAGTCACTTTTGGTATATAGGCAAACAGGGAAGCCAATTTGCACACAGCAAGGTCCCACGAACAGCACTGAGTCAAAAGAGTAAAGAAAACTATTTTTGGTCATGCTGGATTGTTCAAGTCAACTAGTTTGTGGTTTTTCAGGAAAAAGACAGAACGTAATTCACAAAATACTGATAAAAGTCTCAAAATCTCAACGAATAAAAACAAAATTTGGCTTATTCAGTCACTGAATACCAATAGCCCTGATTATATTTTTTACACAATAACTTCACAAACCAGAAGCACAGGATACGGGGCTGCATTCATTCTGCGGATAATTTAAAGTCTTATTATTTCACATGGTACATTCACTATGGAAAATAAAAAAACTGTTATTTTGTTACTTTTCCATTTTTAATCTGTCCTTACCAGCGAGATGTAACCAAGACTATAGCTGACAGATCCATAGTAGTTCAATGGTCAGTGAACAGGAGCTATAAGTTCTATATAGCAAAAAGGATGAAGGTTCTTCAAAATGGGTCCAGTGACCTGAATGAACTCGAGCAACACACATAGGCCACAACACTGGACAACAGTGACGTTATAAATAGAATACCAAGGATCAAGAATGAATTGTCCAAAACAGTTTAATGTACACACCCCAAACCAACATTGTACACTTCTCAAATTCCTCCCCTGGCCATCTGTTAAATACAAGCTCACACAAGATCATTATCTTCCTTGTCTCTGTTCAGAAAAATGGCCTGCATTGCATCAAAAGGAGGGTAACACATGGGCAGTGAAGCTGTTCAATACTAAACCAAATTTAATGAAGCGGACTGAAGAACTGCGATAACTGAAAATTTGATGGCCTCATTCTTTAGTGTTAAGATGTATGTAGGAATTATACAAAATAAAGACATCCAACTTCTTCAGCGGTGTGCATCAAATATGAGCAAGTACGATGTCTTGCTAAAAAGTCTTTCTTCCCCCAACAATTGCCAAATATAGGAATAATAAAGCAGCAAACTACTACAATATATTGCATTTCTAAAAAAAAAACATTCTGCAAACATTGGAAAGCAACAAAAAATGTAATCTTTTAAAAAAAAATCAGGAATAACATTTATAAACTGCACAAATGTATCCATACTTAAATTTTACCTTGGAAAGATTGGATGGCTCTGTCTACTAGCTCTTCGACCGAGTAACTGGCCAGGTCTCCTCTCGCATGCTTGGTCTTGCAGTACGTGCAAGCGTTCAGGCAGCTGTAGCAAAAAGAATAGTACAAATTTCACTCAAAAGGGTCACCAAAATTCACTGCACACTGACAGGAATCTAGGAGGGGAAACAGATATTTAAAGACTAAATATATTTTAAAGTCCTTTAAGTACATTTTAGCTGATTGCTAAAATGTTAATTAATTAAATGAATAGACACTTTGTAACATATGGAATATATTACAGTTTATTAAAAAATGATTATTTTAGCCAAATTGTTTTGCCTCAATAAATTTGACTGGGTACCAGTTTTATCCTTCAGCTGTGTGGGAACAAGATCAAGCTTATTAAACCTAAAGCAGCTACAACTTCACTCTCTCCACACGCACGCGCATGCACACGCGTGCACACACACACGCACACGCACACCCTCTAAAAGCAGCCATTTTACTTTTTGTGTATGTGGGGGGTGGGAGGGAAAGACATACTTTATGTTGAATGAATTATGGCTAAATTTCAGAGAAAACTTGCAGCAAATTATTTGTTTTAAATCATCATTTAAATTCAATCACCTTCGCAGCTGGATTCAGAAACTTCCATTATTTATACTACTCAAGGGGCTCATTAGCTGCTTGAGAAGTGTAAAGGGATCACTTTTACAGGCATGTTGTGATTGGCTTGGTTTTTTGGCATTCCACTAATAAGTTCTTATGTACAAAATTGACCATTTAAAAAGTTATCAGCTGACATTGTGATATATGGGTCATAAAAAAACAAAGATTTCTTCAATATGACTTTAAGAATATGTATTCACGTGTATTTTTATGAATCCATTGTGCACTAACAATATTTTTGGGAAGAATACAATGACACATTTAAGCTTCTAGGTCTGTGCTGAGCATTGCAGGTTTAAGGGTTGAACAACTTAAAAAAAAGTTTTTAAACCATTTTCACTGAATCACAGAAATTGACACAGACATTGACCCTTTGTGCCCTATCGACTCTAATCCCCGTTCTCTGCCGTTTCTCCTTATTATATATTTTCCCACCTTTTTTTAAAGAGAGAAAAATATAGCCCAGTGGTTACTTATTATTGCTTTCATACATGATCTTATTTGAAAAATGAACTTTAAAATGGTGTTTACATATTTATCTAGGATTGCATAATAATGTAGTTTTCTTTCTAAATTATAACCAAGAAATGATCAGATTTAAAAGTACAAAACACAAAATAGTTTAGAATCTTCAGATGGTTAACTGAATTATAGTGATTTCTCCAGCTCACAAAACACATATCTGCTCTTGTAAGCCATCTGATGCAGACTTACCAGTCTCCAGTTTAAACAAATCAGTGCAAAGCTTAAAATTCACAGAAAGTAACAAAAGAGCAGGGATCTTCCCCCTCAGTTCACACAAGTTTAGCGCAGGTGCAAAGCAGTTTTGGCTTCGAACAGATGCTAAACTTGGAGTATAAATCGGGTATCAAGGCCTGAACTGACTCTGAAGTAAAGCAGATACTGCCTCACCAGGATATAGAAAGAACTTGCATTTATCTAGCGCCTGTCATTACCCCAGGACGTCCCAAGGCACTTTTCAGCCAATTAAGTGCTTTTGAAGTGAAGTCACTGTTGTACTGCAGGAAACTCGCTCCTTTTCACTTTGGTGTCAAACCAGCCTGACTCCCGATGCAGATTGCATTTCCACTATAAACTATAGCATTGGAGAGAATCAGTAAATCTTGTTCTGTTGTCCCTTACCTACCACATTGATAGGGGTTCACCTCCCCAGCACCTATATATGGCACATTCTGGGAAAGGGAGGAGAACAATCTGACAATTACTGTTTTACAGAAATAAGCACATACTTATTTTGCACAATCACACTTTATCACTTTCAAACAAAATTAATTTGGTTGCAGTAAAATTGGTAATCCAGGTAAATTTAAATACATGAATAGTAACATTTATTTTACAGTAAAGAAATTCATAATTTATAGCAATTGGTGTGCACTATCACGGCTAACACAGAAAACACAAACACAGGTATCTGTGGTTATAATTTCTTTTTAAGTATCAAGTTGTGATAGTTTATCTCCTCTGCATAATACATTTTCAGCTTTTTTGTTATAAAAAATCTGAGCGATTTTTTAACTGAAGGCAAAACTGGGCTCATGTTTCTGCTCCTGTGGGAGTGGGCTAACGGTACTCTCTTTGGCCAGCTGCCTGAAGACATGAAGTACTGCTTAGATACGACATCTCTTCCAGCATCGAACACTCCAAGACAGGATACGAGAAACGTCTCTCCTTCTGAAGGACGATGCTTCTCTCACTTCCAGCCTCCAATCATTCTTCCTGCCAGAATACCTCACATATCCCTCTGTTTTTTTCGAAACTGTTAAAGTCAGTGCTCTTCTGAACTTTGCTCTTCTTTTCAGTCCAAACTGCAAACATGCCATGATGCACATTCTTTCCCCTCTCACACCTTCACTGTGTTGAAATCAAGACATTCTCCTACTCAAACTCATTCCTTTCTATATCCTCAATGCTTTTAAGAACATCTTACCTCCCTTGTCTTCTTGTTTTTCCTCCAATAATCTTCAGGCTTTAAAACCCAACATGGTATTTTTTTTATTCATTCATGGGATGTGTGCGTCGCTGGCAAGGCCAGCATTTATTGCCCATCCTGAACTGCCCTTGAGAAGGTGGTGGTGAGCCACCTTATTGAACCACTTTAGTCTGTGTGGTGAAGGTACTCCCACAGTGCTGTTAGGTAGGAAGTTCCAGGATTTTGACCTAGCGACGATGAAGGAACAGCAATATATTTCCAAGTCAGGATGGTGTGTGACTTGGAGGGGAACGTGCAGGTGGTGGTGTTCCCATGAACCTGCTGTCCTTGTCCTTCCAGGTGGCAGAGGTCGTGGGTTTGAGAGGTGCTGTTGAAAAAGCCTTGCTGCAGTGCATCCTGCAGCCACAGTGTCCTGGTGGTGGAGGGAGTGATGAGGCTAACCTGTCAATATCACATGTCCAAAATCAGCCAACCAAGGATTTTATTTTTAATTCGTTCATGGGATGTGGGCATTGCTGGCAAGGCCAGCATTTATTGCCCATCCCTAATTGCCCTTGAGAAGGTGGTGGTGAGCCGCCTTCTTGAGCCGCTGCAGTCCGTTTGGTGAAGTTTCTCCCACAGTGCTGTTTGGTAAGGAGTTCCAGGATTTTGACCCCGCGCGATGAAGGAACGGCGATATATTTCCAAGTCGGGATGGTGTGTGACTTGGAGGGGAACGTGCAGGTGGTGGTGTTATCATGTGCCTGCTGCCCTCGTCCTTCTAGGTGGTAGAGGTTGCGGGTTTGGGAGGTGCTATCGAAGAAGCCTTGGAGAATTGCTGCAGTGCATCCTATAGATGGTACACACTGCAGCCATGTTGCACCGGAGGTGAAGGGAGTGAATGTTCAGGGTGGTGGATGGGGTGCCAATCAAGCAGACTGCTTTGTCCTGGATGGTGTTGAGCTTAAGCGTTGTTGGAGTTGCACTCATTCAGGCAATTGGAGAGTATTCCATCACACTCCTGACTTGTGCCTTGTAGATGGTGGAAAGGCTTTGGGGAGTCAGGAGGTGAATCACTCGCCGCAGAATACCCAGCCTCCGACTTGCTCTTGTAACTACAGTATTTATGTGGCTGGTCCAGTTTAGTTTCTGGTCAATGGTAACCCACAGGATGTTGATGGTGGGGGATTCGGCGATGGTAATGCCGTTGAATGTCAAGGGGAGGTGGTTAGACTCTCTCTTGTTGGAGATGGTCATTGCCTGGCGCGAATGTTACTTGCCACTTAGCAGCCCAAGCCTGGATGTTGTCCAGGTCTTGCTGCATGCAGGCACGGGCTGCTTCATTATCTGAGGGGTTGCGAATGGAACTGAACACTGTGCAATCATCAGCGAACATTCCCATTTCTAACCTTATGATGGAGGGAAGGTCATGGATGAAGCAGCTGAAGATGGTTGGGCCTAGGACATTACCCTGAGAAACTCCTGCAGCAATGTCCTGGGGCCGAGACGATTGGCCTCCATCAACCACGACCATCTTCCTTTGTGCTAGATATGACTTGAGCCACTAGAGAGTTTTCCCCGATTCCCATTGACTTCAATTTTACTAGGGCTCCTTGATGCCACACTCGGTCAAATGCTGCCTTGATGTCAAGGGCAGTCACCCTCAACTCACCCCTGGAATTCAGCTCTTCTTTCCATGTTTGGACCAAGGCTGTAATGAGGTCTGGAGCCAAGTGGTCCTGGCAGAACCCAAACTGAGCATCGGTGAGCAAGTTATTGGTGAGTGAGTGCCGCTTGATAGCACTGTCGACGACACCTTCCATCACTTTGCTGATGATTGAGAGCAGACTGATGGGGCAGTAATTGGCTGGATTGGATTTGTCCTGCTTTTTGTGGACAGGACATACCTGGGCAATTTTTGTTGTAGCTGTACTAGAACAGCTTGGCTAGAGGCGCGGCTAGTTCCGGAGCACAAGTCTTCAGCACTACAGCCAGGACGTTGTCGAAGCCCATAGCCTTATCATCTAGTAACATCTGACTAGTACCACCTGATTTATTCAGTCATTTTTTTTTAACTCTTTTCAATCTTGGAGGTACGCTGTGGACCTTGGCTCTTAATCTTAGCTGCTTGCCTGCTTGTTACAAAACACCACAGCCTCCCCCCAGGGCCGACCTACTTATGTGACTCAGATTATACCAAGCAGATTGAGAGATTCAACCTGCTGTTACAATTCGAGCGAACTCCAGATACTTTTCTTTGTGCCCAATGGAAAAAGTCTGCTTCCACAGGCAAGCTGAAGCTCCCTATGAATGTAAACACAAAGTAATCTGGAATGGCAGCTACAATGCAAGCAAGCTAAAATTTCAGAGAAAGAAAATAGAGAATTCTACAAAATGAAACAGGACTCATCTCTGATCAGTCACCTGTGTCATCCCATTCCATGGCGCTTAGCGTTTCTACTCAACATTCAGTGCCACCAAAGACAAGAGCATGTATTTCTGGTATCTGTGGTTAGAATTTCTTTTCCTTAAAACTTGTTTTCTTGTCCCCTTCTCAGCATGTGCCACATAACCAAAACTGTTGTGCAGGTTATCAAAAGTCTATCAATGTTATTCCTCGGAAAGTTGACAGTTGAGAGACAGCAGAGCTGGATTTATTCATTCTCAGTCTATCTAACATAGGTTAACACGAAATCTAGATGGGCGGGACCACCCGGCATCAGACCATTCGGCACCGGACACGACAACGGCAAACCAAGCCCAGTCGACCCTGCAAAGTCCTCCTCACTAACATCTGGGGACTTGTGCCAAAATTGGGAGAGCTGTCCCACAGACTAGTCAAGCAACAGCCTGACATAGCCATACTCACAGAATCATACCTTTCAGCCAACGTCCCAGACTCTTCCATTACCATCCCTGTCCCACCGGCAGGACAGACCCACCAGAGGTGGCGGTACAGTGATATACAGTCAGGAGGGAGTGGCCCTGGGAGTCCTCAACATTGACTCTGGACCCCATGAAATCTCATGGCATCAGGTCAAACACGGGCAAGGAAACCTCCTGCTGATTACCACCTACCGTCCTCCCGCAGCTGATGAATCAGTCCTCCTCCATATTGAGCACCACTTGGAGGAAGCACTGAGGGTAACAAGGGCACAAATGGTTCTCTGGGTGGGGGACTTCAAAGTCCATCACCAAGAGTGGCCCGGTAGCACCACGACTGACCGAGCTGGCCGAGTCCTGAAGGATATAGCTGCCAGACTGGGCCTGCGGCAAGTGGTGAGCGAACCAACACGAGGGAAAAACTTACTTGACCTCGTCCTCACCAATCTACCTGTCGCAAATGCATCTGTCCATGACAGTATTGGTAGGAGTGACCACCGCACGGTCCTCGTGGAGATGAAGTCCCGTCTTCGCACTGAGGGCACCATCCAACGTGTTGTGTGGCACTTCCACCGTGCTAAATGGGATAGATTCAGAACAGATCTAGCAGCTCAAAACTGGGCATCCATGAGGCGCTGTGGGCCATCATCAGCAGCAGAATTGTATTCGAGCACAATCTGTAAGCTCATGGCCCGGCATATTCCTCACTCTACCATTATCAACAAACCAGGGGATCAACCCTGGTTCAATGACGAGTGTAGAAGAGCATGCCAGGAGCAGCACCAGGCGTACTTAAAAATGAGGTGCCAACCTGGTGAAGCTACAACACAAGACTACATGCATGCTAAACAGCAGAAGCAACATGCTATAGACAGAGCTAAGCGATTCCACAACCAACGGATCAGATCAAAGCTCTGCAGTCCTGCCACATCCAGTCGTGAATGGTGGTGGGCAATTAAACAACTAATGAGAGGAGGAGGCTCTGCAAACATCCCCATCCTCAATAATGGCAGAGTCCAGCACGTGAGTGCAAAAGACAAGGCTGAAGCGTTTGCAACCACCTTCAGCCAGAAGTGCCAGGTGGATGATCCATCTCGGCCTCCTCTCGATATCCGCACCATCACAGAAGCCAGTCTTCAGCCAATACGATTCACTCCACGTGATATCAAGAAACGGCTGAGTGCACTGGATACAGCAAAGGCTATGGGCCCTGACAACATCCCAGCTGTAATGCTGAAGACTTGTGCTCCAGAACTAGCTGCGCCTCTCGCCAAGCTGTTCCAGTACAGCTACAACACTGGCATCCACCCGACAATGTGGAAAATTGCCCAGGTATGTCCTGTCCACAAAAAGCAGGACAAATCCAATCCGGCCAATTACCGCCCCATCAGTCTACTCTCAATCATCAGCAAAGTGATGGACGGTGTCGTCGACAGTGCTATCAAGCGGCATTTACTCACCAATAACCTGCTCACCGATGCTCAGTTTGGGTTCCGCCAGGACCACTCGGCTCCAGACCTCATTACAGCCTTGGTCCAAACATGGACAAAAGAACTGAATTCCAGAGGTGAGGTGAGAGTGACTGCCCTTGACATTAAGGGAGCATTTGACCGAGTGTGGCACCAAGGAGCCCCAGTAAAATTGAAGTCAATGGGAATCAGGGGGAAAACTCTCCAGTGGCTGGAGTCATACCGAGCACAAAGGAAGATGGTAGTGGTTGTTGGAGGCCAATCATCTCAGCCCCAGGACATTGCTGCAGGAGTTCCTCAGGGCAGTGTCCTCGGCCCAACCATCTTCAGCTGCTTCATCAATGACCTTCCCTCCATCATAAGGTCAGAAATGGGGATGTTCGTTGATGATCGCACAGTGTTCAGTTCCATTCGCAACTCCTCAAATAATGAAGCAGTCCGAGCCCGCATGCAGCAAGACCTGGACAACATCCAGGCTTGGGCTCATAAGTGGCAAGTAACATTCGCGCCAGATAAGTGCCAGGCAATGACCCTCTCCAACAAGAGAGAGTCTAACCACCTCCCCATGACATTCAACGGCATTACCATCGCCGAATCCCCCACCATCAACATTCTGGGGGTCACCATTGATCAGAAACTTAACTGGACCAGCCATATAAATACTGTGGCTACGAGAGCAGGTCAGAGGCTGGGTATTCTGTGGCAAGTGACTCACCTCCTGACACCCCAAAGCCTTTCCACCATCTACAAGGCACAAGTCAGGAGAGTGATGGAATACTCTCCACTTGCTTGGATGATTGCAGCTCCAACAACACTCAAGAAGCTCGATACCATCCAGGACAAAGCAGCCCACTTGATTGGCACCCCATCCACCACCCTAAACATTCACTCCCTTCACCACCAGCGCACTGTGGCTGCAGTGTGTACCATCCACAGGATGCACCGTAGCAACTCGCCAAGGCTTCTTTGACAGCTCCTCCCAAACCTGCAACCTCTACCACCTAGAAGGACAAGAGCAGCAGGCACATGGGAACAACACCACCTGCACGTTCCCCTCCAAGTCACACACCATCCTGACTTGGAAATATATCACCGTTCCTTCATCGTCGCTGGGTCAAAATCCTGGAACTCCCTTCCTAACAGCACTGTGGGAGAACCGTCACCACACGGACTGCCGAGTATACTTTAGATTTTCCTTGCATTCCTGTGGGAGCACCTCTCCTCCATTCAACACCTCAAGACCAACTGGCTGAGAGGAGGAATCCCTGTGTGGGGAGTCGCAATAGGGATCATCACCTACACTAAGGAAGCAGTAGATAGGTCAATGCTAATACGATTTGAAACAAAAAAGGCCTTAACTAAACTATTCACTGTAAGTTACACAACCCTGCTTCTGAAATTCAAATGTGAAAATTCAATTCCCTATACTGCATTGTAAATCATTATTCCTAACCTTTTATCACATCAATGTTCCAATTAGTGTCACTGCAAGTTTCTTGTCATAGCTAAACTATTACAATGGAGAAGTTTTGAATGTAAATCTTGTACCATCTTCCTGCCCAACATGGCCTGCTCTCTCCAAGGCACCAGTGTCTCCTCAATCCAATACTCCAAGTCAACAAATAACAATTTGCATTTAAACAGTACCTTTAATGCATTCCAGAGCTTAGGGCCTCGGCAGCTGAAGGCACAGCCACCAATGGTGAGATGAAGGAGGTGGGGGATGTCCAAGAGGCCAGAGTTGGAGGAACGCAAAGTTCTCAGAGTATTTAGGGCTAGAGGAGGTTGCAGAGATAGGGAGGGGCGAGGCCATGGAGGGATTTAAACATGAGGATGAGAATGTTAAAATCAAGGTGGTGGTGGACCAAGAGCCAATGTAGGTCAGCGAGCACAGGGGTAATGGTTGAAAGAGACTTGTCGCGAGTTTGGATATGGAAAACAGAGTTTTGGATGAGCTCAAGTTCATACAAAATGGGAAGCCGGCCAGGAGAGCATTGGAATCGTCGTGTCAGACAGATATTGCATTAGCTGCAGGCTCACAGTGGGTATTTTTATTTAGTAAAATCTGGAACTGGGCCGGAAGAGCACTTGGCTCAAAGTTGAACACCAAATTTAAATAAAAACTTTACTAATGATGATTAGTAGAAGCTGTCAGTGATTCCGGCACTAAACTTTTCATTCAGGTAAGCACTTAGTATACCCTGGAACCTGCATTATCCAGAATGGCTCCCCAGTGGACTATGAAAATTGGCAGTAATTTTCAGCTCAGTGCCAATTAAAGATGTAACCTGGATCTCCAGCCCGACCTGAAGTGGCAGCCCAGTAGCCAAAAGCAGCTCAGAAGGTGCAAACCAACCTGCCTGAAGGATTCTGTGCAGCCCAATAATAAATGCAACCCAACCTGAAAATCAGCCTGACCCGAAGTGCACTTGCAAGTGTCACTGCAATATATGTGAGGCTCAACATGAGGTTGCAGCTTTACAGTTGAAAGATGCAATCTGACCCAAAACCATAACTCGCACTGGTCCAATTTGCAGATAATTGTGAATGCCGATAATAGAAAGGCTGATAATCAAGGTTCTACTGTAAGTGTGAATCACACATCAGAACATGCTTGAAGAAGTAACAACCCAAGTGCACATTTTGCAAACATAACTTAGCTACTTAGCAAAAATACCTATCTACATAAGAACATAAGAAATAGGAGCAGGAATAGGCCATGTGGCCCCTCGAGCCTGCTCTGCCATTCAATAAGATCATGGCTGATCGTCTACCTCAACTCCACTTTCCCACCCAATGGCAATCACAGCAAATGATTATATGTGCATTTACAACACAGATGGCACGCCCGGTAAATATCGCCAAAGTTGCTAAAAATGGTTACTTATTCATTGTCTACAGATATAGGCCAAAAATAATATAGTTCTTCTTTTATGCTTCAGTGAGATATCACACTATCCTTTCACCTTTGGGATCAGGGGGCAAATCCTGCCCGGACTGATAATGTGGAAATCTTTTCTCTCAGTTAATTATAAGAATTCTAAGTCTGCTCTCTTTGTTGGACATAATGGCCCGAAATGAAATAAATGAGTTTGTGCAATCTCAACCCAGTCTGTAGAGGGCACAGATCCACAGTGCAGCACTGTCCTTAACTTAGAACAAATTAACAATCGTATTCAGAGCAATCACAAGATGGCCCGTGAGAGAGCCAAAAATGTAACAATGATGGAGTCAGCGTGCTCCTGAGGTGGAGATTAAGGTACATTGTTGGAGCAGAGTAGAAAGAGCTTTACTCTGCATTTAGTTGTCCTTTAACTGACACAGCAGTGCTCAATGTTGACACAGGTGGAGGGGGGGTAGATTTTCAACCTGCCACCCGGGTATAAGGTTGGAGTTGGGGATCAGCCGCCCATTATAGAAACATCAGGCAGTTTCTATAATGGATGGTGTAACCGCATCATCAGTTTTACGCCCAGGCGGCAGGTTAAAAGTCTGCTCTTGGGTACTGAAAAGGAAAGCATGTTTGATTTCCCAGCTCTGCCATCCCTTAATCTTGATAAGCACAAAAGCAAAATCCAGCAAAGCATAATTCAGCAAACTGAAAGTGACTGACAAGTATGGAAATTTATGGCAACTAACAGACTGGCTCCACAGGATTCACCACCTGCCTGATACCAAATTGAGTGAATCTCTTTTAATGAAATGATGGCCTGGCAGGCTTCAGGGGGAAGCCCGATGATTGATAATTCTTTGATGGTGAAACTCTCCTCACAACTGAAGCTGTCGGATACTATAAAATGCTACCCCCTTCCAAATTGGTCGGAATACCAATCAAGCCCACATATCCTACTTGAAAGGGTAGATAACACTCTTGATTAATAAATTATGAATGCTAAGTACCTCTTCTAAAATGAATCTAAGATTCTTCCAAGATTTTCTTTTTAAAGTACATCAAAGATTGAAGGTGCAAAAAAAAAGTGGGGGAAAAATAGGTGGCTTACAAAATCAAGCAATCACAACCCCACTAACATCAACAAGTGGGCATACTCCAAGAGATTTCCCTGGTGGACATCAATGTCCAACTACATTATTGAGGTGATAAAATAGAGAGGCAAAAAAAACAGCCAGTGAAGGAACCGGTGCAAATGTGCTTTTTTTAAAAAAAAGTGTAAGTACCCGGAATTAATCTTGATATTCCTAATACTTCTCCATTAATGACCATTTCTCGATAAAGGTGATAACATTAACTTACTGTGGGAGCGTAGGGACTGCCAAATTTCAAAAATAAGCAACAGACCCATCACTTTCTTACAAAATAAGCATAAACTACAATGTCAAATAGGGAACAAACATTGCAATACTTACAAAGTTAGCATTTCTCAATCCTGCTTCACTAGAACAAAAAATACATGGTACCAACATAATTACATTGCAGCAAATATCGTGACAGCTATGTGGAATGATTAGTTAAAAAATAAATGGTTCTGCCTCAATGACGATATACTTTGACAGAGTTCGTAAATATAAAATATTTTCTTTGGTTACTGGAAGCGCACAGCAAATGATTGAGGTGTCAAGACTTTCTGCTAGGAAGTGAGTATATTTTTGTTCCTTAATTGACTCATTGATTTAGAAACTAACAACCAGAACTTTTGAGTGTTCCATCAACAGATTATGTTGCCAAACTGTGAGTCACAAAGTGATTATTGTTTGAACTTCTCGGAGTCGGTTGGATCAATTATGCTGTAATTTCTAGGTTATTTCCTTCCCTTTACAATACAATCAAATCGCCAAGATCTACTGTTGGAAACGTCACAAAAACAGAAGACAAGGAAAATAAAGTTGAAGTAACCAACTTCTGGTTCTGTCGTAGGTCTATACTGAAAATTAATTTCATTAAATTGAATTTCTGTAATTACACTTTTTAAAAAATATATATATTTTAATAGGATCTTCCTCAAGGCACAGAGTGATGACAAGTAAGTACACGTTTCTTTTCTATAACTAAGTGGCATACTATAGCACATAGTCAGAGGTATCTATAACAAGGGCAGTTTTCTCATGAAACTGACTGACATCTAGGATTAGTGGGAGGCTACCTGTACAGCCACTCACAAAATGGCAGGCAATCAGCAAACATCTCAGGGAGGGCCAGGTCAAAATGGCACATCAATTTCACTGTACCATGCTCACATTTGCACTGTTAAAATCCAAAAATAGCCAATATCCAACTGGAGGAGTTATGGATGAATTAGCACCTTCTTGCATATTTTCCAGGCTTGCTCCCCTTTCAACCACATTGAGTAACACTGGACCAAATGAACCAAGTTCACCATGAGACTTTTGATTATGCGTGACCTACTCTCTTGTCTACTTGGCCTCACTGCAGATCCTGTGATGCTCATTCTCCTCACATTCATCATACACTTAAGTATTCCAGTGACACGGCACTAAGTGGGCCATCTGTCATGATTCAAGTAGGTCCACATGGAAAACAGTCCACAGGCATGACAAATTCCTACAGATCTGATCCTCCTCTTCTTGCAGTACCAATAATGGCAGGCCCCTCAATCCTACTGGTTCAGCTTTATTGAAACTTTTTAGTGGAACTGGTGCCAGGGTGAGAGGGGTATTATTTAGCTATTTAGTGCAAATTGCAGAAAGGTCCAAGATCATGTTTACTTAATCATATCTGATGCTGTATTCAAGTTATAATCTAGCTGTGCAACAGATGCCTATTATGACTTCACTGCAGATTGAAATTGAAGGAGATGGGAAATTTTGGGAAAATATTTTCAGAACAAGCTATTTCCTGTCAGTGTTACTTTATTTCCTACCTGTAGGTCACATCACTGTTTTAGTTATTCATTTTTTCTTCAGTGAGCACCTTCACTTCAGGTCACTACACACATCTTTCAGAGTTGCTCTGGTGTCAAATGGTTTGGGAGTATTCCGTGCTAGTCCCAGTGGGGTTCCATTCACTTACACAAAAATTGGCACAGGTGTTAATACTGAGGCTTCCTAGCCAGTAAAAGCTAGCACACTGAAACATAGACTGGCAGCTCAACGTCCCTGGTTACAGGGTTTTCAGACGCAATAGAGAGGGGAATAAAAAAGGAGGGGGGGTGGCAATTTTGGTTCAGGAAACAATTACAGTTGTGAGAAGGGATGATATTTTAGAAGGAGCATGAAATGAGGCCTTATGGGTTGAGCTAAAAAACAAAAAAGGGGCAGTCACACTACTGGGAGTGTACTACAGACCCCCAAACAGTCAGAGGGAGATAGAGGAGCAAATATGTAGGCAAATTTCTGAGAAGTGCAAAAACAATAGGGGATTTCAACCACCGTAATATTAACTGAGATACAAACAGTGTGAATGATATAGAGGGCGCAGAATTCTTAAGTTGCATACAGGAGAATTTTTTTAGCCAGTATATAGCAAGCTCAACGAGAGGAGGGGGACAGTTCTGGATTTAGTTCTAGGAAATGAAGAGGGGCAGGTGGAAGAAGTAGCAGTGGGAGAGCATTTTGGTGGTATTGATCATAAAGCGCGGGAGAAGCGGCTGAGAGGAGCACATAACGCGCGGGAGAAGCGGCTGAGCACATAACGCGCGGGAGAAGCGGCTGAGCACATAACGCGCGGGAGAAGCGGCTGAGAGGAGCACATAACGCGCGGGAGAAGCGGCTGAGAGGAGCACATAACGCGCGGGAGAAGCGGCTGAGAGGAGCACATAACGCGCGGGAGAAGCGGCTGAGAGGAGCACATAACGCGCGGGAGAAGCGGCTGAGAGGAGCACATAACGCGCGGGAGAAGCGGCTGAGAGGAGCACATAACGCGCGGGAGAAGCGGCTGAGAGGAGCACATAACGCGCGGGAGAAGCGGCTGAGAGGAGCACATAACGCGCGGGAGAAGCGGCTGAGAGGAGCACATAACGCGCGGGAGAAGCGGCTGAGAGGAGCACATAACGCGCGGGAGAAGCGGCTGAGAGGAGCACATAACGCGCGGGAGAAGCGGCTGAGAGGAGCACATAACGCGCGGGAGAAGCGGCTGAGAGGAGCACATAAAGAGCGGGAGAAGCGGCTGAGAGGAGCACATAAAGCGCGGGAGAAGCGGCTGAGAGGAGCACATAAAGCGCGGGAGAAACGGCTGAGAGGAGCACATAAAGAGTGGGAGAAGCGGCTGAGAGGAGCACATAAAGCGCGGGAGAAGCGGCTGAGAGGAGCACATAAAGCGCAGGAGAAGCGGCTGAGAGGAGCACATAAAGAGTGGGAGAAGCGGCTGAGAGGAGCACATAAAGAGCGGGACCGACACTCTGAGACCAGCGGCAGAGTTCGGGGTGAGGTCACCAGTCAGAAAGTGACGCGGCACAGGGGAGGCAGCTGATTGGTGAGTAGGTTCAGGTGAGTATTTCTACCATTTTACTGTAAGTAAAGTAAGAAGAAAGGGAAGGTCTGCAGGTTTTAGAGCAGGTAGTGTTTATGTTAGTGAACCTAGGTCCCTAGTGTAGTTAACATTTTCTAATTTCAACGTAATTTAGAGGGGGTAACTAAGCTAAGGCAAGTCATGGCAGCAGACCTCGCACCCGTGATATGCCTCTCCTGCAAGATGTGGGAAGTCATGGACACTACCAGTGTCCCTGCCGACCATGTGTGCAGGAAGTGTGTCCACCTGCAGCTACTGACCGATCGTATCTCGGAGCTGGAGCTGCGGGTGGATTCACTGTGGAGCATCCGCGATGCAGAGAAACTCGTGGATAGCACGTTTAGCGAGTTGGTTACACCGCAGGTAAAGGGTGTACAGGCAGGAAGTGAATGGGTGACCACCAGGCAGAGTAAGAGGTGCAGGCAGGTAGTGCAGGGGTCCTCTGTGGCCATCCCCCTCTCAAACAGGTATACCGTTTTGGATACTGTTGGGGGAGATGGCTCACCAGGGGAAGGTGACAGCGGCCAGGTTCATGGCACCGTGGCTGGCTCTGCTGCACAGGAGGGCAGGAAAAAGAGTGGCAGAGCTATAGTGATAGGGGACTCGATTGTAAGGGGAATAGACAGGAGTTTCTGCGGACGCAACCGAGACTCCAGGATGGTATGTTGCCTCCCTGGTGCAAGGGTCAGGGATGTCTCGGAGCGGCTGCAGAACATTCTGGAGGGGGAGGGTGAACAGCCAGTTGTTGTGGTGCATATAGGTACCAACGATATAGGTAAAAAAACGGGATGAGGTCCTACAAGCTGAATTTAGGGAGTTAGGAGTTAAACTAAAAAGTAGGACCTCAAAGGTAGTAATCTCAGGATTGCTACCAGTGCCACGGGCTAGTCAGAGTAGGAATGACAGGATAGCTAGGATGAATACGTGGCTTGAGAGATGGTGCAAGAGGGAGGGATTCAAATTCCTGGGCCATTGGAACCGGTTCTGGGGGAGGTGGGACCAGTACAAATTGGACAGTCTGCATCTGGGCAGGACTGGAACCAATGTCCTAGGGGGAGTGTTTGCTAGTGCTGTTGGGGAGGGTTTAAACTAATGTGGCAGGGGGATGGGAACCGATGCAGGAAGTCAGTGAGAAGTAAAGTGATGACAGAAACAAAAGGCAGTAAGGGAGAGTGTACAGAACATGACCGGACAGATGGTCTGAGAAAGCAGGGCAAAGACCAAGGGAAGTCTAGATTAAACTGCATTATATCAAGTCTGATAGGCAAGGCAGATGAACTCAGGGCATGGATGGGTACATGGGACTGGGATGTTATAGCTATTATTGAAACATGGCTAAGGGAGGGGCAGGACTGGCAGCTCAATGTTCCAGGGTACAGATGCTATAGGAAAGATAGAGCAGGAGGTAAGAGAGGAGGGGGAGTTGCGTTCTTGATTCGGGAGAACATCACGGCAGTAGTGAGAGGGGATATATCCGAGGGTTCGCCCACGGAGTCTATATGGGTAGAACTGAAGAATAAGAAGGGAGAGATCACTTTGATAGGATTGTACTACAGACCCCCAAATAGTCAATGGGAAATTGAGGAGCAAATATGTAAGGAGATTACAGACAGCTGCAAGAAAAATAGGGTGGTAATAGTTGGGGACGTTAACTTTCCCAACATTGACTGGGACAGCCATAGCATTAGGGGCTTGGATGGAGAGAAATTTGTTGAGTGTATTCAGGAGGAATTTCTCATTCAGTATGTGGATGGCCCGACTAGAGAGGGGGCAAAACTTGACCTCCTCTTGGGAAATAAGGAAGGGCAGGTGACAGAAGTGTGAGTGAGGGATCACTTTGGGACCAGTGATCATAATTCCATTAGTTTTAAGATAGCTATGGAGAATGATAGGTCTGGCCCAAAAGTTAAAATTCTAAATTGGGGAAAGGCCAATTTTGATGGTATTAGACAGGAACTTTCAGAAGTTGATTGGGAGAGTCTGTTGGCAGGCAAAGGGACGTCTGGTAAGTGGGAGGCTTTCAAAAGTGGAGAATTTTAACTATGATGACAGATTGGATAGGCTGGGGTTGTTTTCTTGGGAATAGAGGAGGCTGAGGGGTGATTTGATTGAGGTGTACAAAATTATGAGGGGCCTAGACAGAGTGGATAGGAAGGACCTACTTCCCTTAGCGGAGGGGTCAATAACCAGGGGGCATAGATTTAAAGCGATTGGTCGAAGGATTAAAGCTGAAATGAGGAAAATAATTTTCACCCAGAGGATGGTGGGGGTCTGGAACTCACTGTCTGAGAGGGTGGTAGAGGCAGAAACCCTCAACTCACTTAAAACATACCTGGATGTGCACCTGAAGAGCCGTGACCTGCAGGGCTATGGTCCAAATGCGGGTCAGTGGGATTAGGCTGGGTGGTTCGTTTCCCAGCCGGCGCAGGCACGATGGGCCGAATGGTCTCTTTCTGTGCTGTAAATTTTCTATGATTCTATGACTGCTTGGGTACAGCTGAGAAAGGGATGGGGCTCCACCTCATATTGCTCAAGTATGGCTCAAAGCATGGCCCCCAAGGATTTACTGAAGAACTGTGCCCACAGGCTGGACCATATTGCCTCATGATAAGAGATAGTAAGTGTTCGAATGGAGTGTGGAGAGTTACATAATCGTAGCAAAAAATATGGATGATGTAGTACATTCAGTGCTGAACTGATTACTGTCAGAGGGTTCTTTTGTTTTTAGGAAAAGGATAGAGAAGGAATTCAAAGAGCACTTGCTCATCTAATGGCACCTTTCCCAACAAAATTAGAATTAATCAATTCGTATTCCTGATGAAAAAAACTTAGATTTCAAAAACACTAATATCACTTAAGTATAATTTTGTTTGGACCTATTGCCATTCCAAAAAAAATTAACTACCACCTCTTTCTTAGCTTTGATGGCTCCATCCTTAGTTTTCCTTGATCTACTAACATTCGTGACCTATTTCACCTGCCCTTAAAAGGAACTTCCATCGTTTTCAAGGGGTTTGCCTCCAAATTTACCCCCACTGTCAATAAGCTTGATTTCTTCTTTCTTGTTGAATATTTATTTTCTCCAAAACAACTCTCAACTCACTAACACGCAAGTCATCCAAGATTTGAATACTGCTCCCATATCTCAGGAGATTCTTATAGCATCGGAATTTTGTGGTATTCCCTCCCTTACCTCTAGTCACCAACCCCTTTCTTCCTGGCCTTCTCTGGTGTTCCCTGAAACATTCCTCTATTAGCTCTTCCAAGTTCCAAATGCACTTCCCAACCTGTGTTCCTCTTGGCTTCTATATTCCCACTGCATCAAAATCAAGACTGATTACAGTTTCCTGCTCTCATCATTCCTCCCCAGCATCACAATCTATGCAACTCATTATGTCCCTGTCCTTCGAAACATAGAAACGTAGGAAAATTACGAACAGGAGGAGGCCAATCAGCCCTCAAACCTGCTCTGCTATTAAATTAGATTGTGGCTGATCTATACCTCAACTCCATTTACCTGCTATAGCTCCACATCCCTCGATACCCTTAGCTAACAAAAATCTATCAATCAAAAAACTTCAATTGTCCCAGCGTCTACAGCCTTTTGGGGGTAGAGAGTTCCAGACTTCAACTACCCTGTGCGTGCAAAGGTGCCACCTGATTTCACTCCTGAATGGCCTAGCTCTAATTTTAAGATTATGTCCACGTTCTTGATTCCCCCACCAGAGGAAATAGATCCTCCGTGTCTACCCTTTCAAATCCTTTTAACATTTTAAACACCTTGATTAGATCACCCCTCAATCTCCTATACTCAAGGAAATACAAGCCAAATTTATGCAACCTATCCTCATAATTTAACCTCTGATAATTTAAGCCCTGGTATCATTCTGGAGAATCTGTGCAGCACCCCCTCCAAAGCCAATTTTTTCCTTCCTGAGGTGCAGTGGCCAAAACTGAACACAGTATTCCAGATAGGATCTGACCAAGGCTCTATACAACTGAAGCATAACATCCACCCCTTTGTATTCCAGCCCCCTTGAGATAAAGGCCAACATTCCATTAGACTTTTATACCTGTCTACTAGCTTCTAATGAGTTGTGTACTTGGATTGCCAAATCTCATTGCTCAGTTCTCACCATTTAAAAATACTCTGATTTATCTTTCTTGGGTACCTCAAGAAATTTAAGTTGGAAGTCTTTCCGTCTTATAATCTTCAGGCTTTTAAAATGCAAGTTTATCACTTAATCATTACTTCCTGCTTTACTTGGTGTTCTCTTTTACTCTTCTCAGTCTTGGTGGTGTCATCCACCAGAGGGTTTGGCCTTTCACCTCAGTTTTACAATTAAAAACACAGACCGAGCAAGCAGGGATTTTTTACAAGGTACCAACAGTTCTAATCTGTTAAGAGAAGGTTACTTTGCCACCTTTTCGCATCTCAAATCAGAAATAAAACAGTTGTGATTCATCTAATTACCACATAACTACATGAGGCATCAATTGCTGACAATAAAACCAGGAACCTGTTTGATTTGCAGCCAATTAAATCAAAGTGGCCCACCAGCATAGAAAAAAAATACCTGAAGGCGGGGAGCTTCCAAAGGCTGCATATCAATTTCAATGAAATAAAGAAAGGATTGCACTATTAAATATGAACATACCTACATGTAAAGATGGTAAACTATAGCTTTATGGTTTAACTGTCCAATAGCAATCAGTTTTGGAGGAGGCAGCCTGATGGCTTCAGTTGAATACTAGGCTCAGAAATCAGATCCCAGACATAGATTCCAACTCTGCTGCTCCAGTTTCTCTGGTTCCCAGGCTGGACCTTGTAACAGAGCAATACTGATGCGGTTGTGGAGATACTTGAGGTCCAAAATCCTGTATCTTGCTGCCAACAGGGGAAGGGATGGCAGTGGACCTGAACAAGAACGTGCACTGTTATAGTGCCTTTGACATAATAAGGGGCACAGAGGTGTCAACAGAACACTAAGTAGTGATCAGAGAAAACTCAGGTGAGGTGACCAAATTGGTAGGTTTTGTGGAGTCTCGCATGGCAGAGGATGTGGGGTTTGACAGCATTCCATCATGTGGGGCCAAGATGACTGAAAGCTCTACAGCCAGAGGTGGAACACAGAGGGAAGAGGGAATGTAAAGAAGGTCAGAGTCAGAAAGGTGGAGGGTGTATGCTTGCATTAGGGTAGGAAGAGGTTGCAGAGGTAGGGAGTTGCGAGGCAATGTAGGGACTTGTATACAAAGACTAGGATTTTGAATTTGAAAATTTGAAATTGGAAACAGGTTTGACCTGTTTTTTTTCTGGAATATTCTCATTGTACAATATCACCGAATTTACAGCACAGAAGGAAGCCATTCAGGCCATTATGCTTATTCCAGTGCTATCACTTCATTTAACCCCATATCCCTGCCCTTCTCTGTTCTTGAAAAGAGCCTCAATTTTTTGAGCCTTCCTTCGTAACGATAACCTTTCATTCCTGTATTATTTTAAGTAAATCTTCACTGTGCCCTTTCCATGATTTTAATATCTTTCCTATAATGGGGAACCCACAACTGTATGCAATACTACAACTGTGGCCTAACTAATGTATTGTACAAATTCAACATTACTTTGTTGCTTTTATATTCAATACTTATACATGGTTGTGAATTTTTTATTCCTCCTAAAAAGCAAACTGAAGAGTAACAAAACCTTATTATCCAAATGTACCAAATTTTCCTGATACTTTTCAAGATTATTAAAAACAAAACCAGACAAACAGCTCAGTGACCAGATGTCTTGATTTTAACATACTTATCCTAAAAAACCTCTATGACTTCGGGGAAGAACTGCATACATTCTAACGTACTAATTGGGGGACCGCCTGCATACATGACAGTCCACAAAACTTGGAAAAGCTAACCAACAGATTCAAAAAAAGCTGACTCAGCCCCAACAGAGTTGACAATTCAAAAAAAACAATGTATAATGAAAAAATGGCCTGGAATAAAGGCTTATGGCCAAGGCCACTACTTCAATGGTGAGCAAATAATTAAGTTTCTTTTTATTAAATTGGATTTCAGGATTTTTCTTCAGGGTTTTAGGATAACATAGCACAATTCAGTGTGTTTTTCTGTGAAAACTGAAACGGAACAGCCTCATGAATGTGTCGTTGCCAATCATACACTTCTGAAGTGGACAAACAATTTTCCAGTGCCCATTTGCTAGGGGGCTCTGAAAACAGCCGATTTGGGGACTATTCAATCCTCAGTGGTTCACTCGTTTCCACGTTATTGATGGATTCCTTTTGCTTCTGGTCGGCCTGCCATCCACCTTGGCTAGTGTGTATGCAGGAGTACAAGGGAGCACTCCTCCCTTGCAGCACAGGGAGGAGTGCTCACACACTCCTCCCTGTGCTGCAAGTCTGAGAGAAGCTTGTGCAGGTGTCGACATGCGCAGCAGCAGAGGGCTGCGTGCAGCAGCTGTTTGCTTAGGTTTGCTCTGTAAACCCAGTGACCGCTCACAGCTGGCTGTAACTGAACCACATCCCTCTATGCGGCTCTGTGCTGGTGAACTGGCATAGAATTACCCTGACGCTGTGAACTTGAGGAAGGCAGCTGCACCATGAAAAGGTGTTAGGAGAAAATATCAAGCTTTCTTCACGTAACAGGGATAGTGCCCCTCTATGGCAAAGTCACCGTCAATGGCTTTATCAGCACTCTAAGTGTGCTTATTCTGACAAAAAAAAAAAATCGAGAATTTTAAAATCGAGGCATTGCTGGATCGGGAGCCAATGTAGGTCAATGAGCACAGGTGTGATGGGTGAACGGGACTTGGTGCAAATTAGAATACAGTTTTGGATGAGCTCAAGTTTATGGAGGGTAGAAGATGGGAGGCCAGCCAAGAGAGCAAAGGAATAGTCATGTGTAGAGGTAACAAAGATATGGATGAGGGTTTTAGCAGCACTTGAGTTAAGACAGGGGTGGAGATAGGCGATGTTATGGAGGTGGAAGAAGAAAGTAACCTCCATTATATCCACACTTAACCTCAAAAAGGATCCCGAGGTTGAAAACAGTCTGCTTCAACCTGAGACAATAATCAAGGAGGGGTGTGGAATCGGTGGCGAGGGTACAGAGTTGGTGGGGGGGTGCCAAAGATGATGGCTTCAGTCTTCCCAATGTCTAACTGGAGGAATTTGTGGCTCATCCATGACTGGATGTCAGACCTGTAACCTGACAACACGGGGAAAAATGTACTGAAAAGCCTGGCACAGACTGAGCCCTGAGGGGAGTGCCTGCTCCAAAGTTCATTTACCAATAATATTCTTCTTACTTGGTGAGATAAATTTCAGACTTAATGGACACAGGACCAAAGGACCAAAGGATAGGCTGCACTTTGAAAACAGATGTTATTAACTCGTGCAAAACAGTGCAAGTGGGAGCTGGAAACACTGACCGTCCGAAAGCGGACAGTTAGCAACTATGTCATCTGCAATTAAAGGAGATGAAGCGCATGTGCGCACGCGCGAGCGTTTCTCACGCGTGGTGTCTCTCTCTCTCTCTGTGTAGGTCAGAAATCTTTGTATTCTGATTCTTTCCCCTTTTAATTAACAATTGCTCTCTTGGTGGCATTATCCACAATTGCAGGGTGAGCTTTCACATGTATGCTGATAACATTCAGCTCTATCTGTCTATCTCCACCATCGACTCCAAGGCTGTTAACAGTTCTTTCTGTCTTTCCAGCATCAAGGCCTGAATAAATCATGAGCAAAAAAAAATTGACATATTGGAACTCTCAAGTGGCCTTTTTTCATGTGTGAACCCAGATATTGAATGTTGGCAGGCTATTTTATCATGGAGGGTATCTGGCTGAGCTGAATCCTGTGCTCAATGCTGTTCTCTCTAAGCTGCGCGTGCGCAGCTACGCAGCAGTTTGTGGTGTGCCGCGCACGTAATCATTCCATCCGCACACCAAACCAGCGCTCTCTGGTGGAGATGCTGCTGAGATGACGTCAGCTACCATTCACTTTGCAGAAAGGGCGGGAGTTAAAGTTAGATTGGACGGGAGCGTCGTACTGCGGATGTCGGCCTCTAGTGCGGGTCAGTGATACAGCTGCTCAGAGAGCGGTGTCCGCAAATAGTATACTGTCCGATGGATGGATATATATTCGTTGGACAAATAGTGTAAATGTATATATATATATAAAGCAACAGTGTAAAAGTTTATAGATATTATATAAAAATATATACTAATTGGACAAAGTAAAAGTTTATATATATTATATAAAAAATACTAATTGGACAGTGTAAAAGTTTATATATATTTATTTATAAAAATATTGAATAAATAGTATAAACTTCATATATATACACACACATTTCCATCCCTTCATGATATAACTGATTTGAGTTTCCAAACAGAAAATTTCAGCGCACGAGGATTAAGTGTGAGGAGATGCATCCAATTTAATGAAAGCTTTGCACCTCGTGCGAATTGTAGAGAAATGTTATTTTAGTCTAAAGACAAACATATTTAAGGCATTGATAGCAAATAACATTGGAAGGAGTCTACGATTAGTGCAATTAACAGTTTTTGTCACCATCCTATTCGACGTTAACTTCTGAAGTAATTTACAAATGAACCCAAATTACATGACATATTGTAATAGTCGTTTATCAATTTCCATATTTCATATTTACAAATTAAGTAATTCTAACACAGATCATGTGTAATACGGTTATTAAAGATCCTTCTACGATTGTGCTAAAATATACTTTCCAATCACATTGGTACATTGAAATCAAAACAATGAAGTTGATTTAAATTGTTTTATACAACTGCTATCCAAAAGTCCTCAGCTGCCCCAAGGATGTCTCTTTATCCTTGTCCGTTGCCTCCCTCAGTTCAGATTCTTCATGACCAAACTGCTCCCTACCTTACATAGAGGCAGCCAAAACTAATGAGACCTGCAAGATGTACAATTGTAATGCACTAATTTTTTAAACCCTGCTGAGGAGTCAATGGGGGGAGGTCGGGGGAGCTTTAATTAAATTGCTCCCTATCCCCAAATTCACAATGACTGATTTGACAGCTGTTTTGTATTTCTGACTCAATTTAAAAATTCTGATTGCACATGATTTATTTCTGTTTGAATCAGAGTCAACATAAGAAATAGGAGCAGGAGTAGGCCATATGGCCCCTCGAGCCTGCCCCGCCATTCAATAAGATCATGGCTGATCTTTAAGCTGATTCAACAAAAAGCTGATTGGAATCGTTCGCATCAAATAACTTTTAATAAAATATAACGAGACTGGTCTGCCCAATCCTAGTACAACTTAAGAAATTATATAAATTATATAAATTTATCAGCCAATATAACATTAAACTGTTACAACTATACATTATTTTGTACATTTGTTCTGTTTGTTATATACCCTGAATAATATTTTCTAAAAAGATGTTCTATTCAAAGTTGTAATTTTTTTTATACGATGGCACACAACCAAATTTATTTTGCACATGGCCAAAAAAAATTAGAGGAAACATTGATCCTCAACACTGCCAGAAACAAAGTTATCCTCTTTGTTTCCTGTCAGCACCTATAATCCTCTGACATTGCTTCCATTAACTTTCCCTGTTGCCCACTCAGGCGGCATCCAGTTTGATCCGAACATCACCTAGATCTCATATCTTGCTAGATTGCTCTTTCCACCTCAGGAACATTGCCAATTCAATCCGCTATCGAAATTCTAATAAATGCCGTCATCACGTGAAGGATCGACTTCTCGAATGTCTTCCTCTCTGGCCTTCGTTCCTCAACACTTGACAACTTCATTTAATTCCAAAACTCTGCAGCTCAGGTCTTTTTGTGCATCAGATCACTCACTTACATTAGCCCGGTCCTTGCCAAAGTCTACTGGCTCCGTTTCCCCAATGTATTGATGCCAAAGTCATTGTGCACTTTTACATATTGCTCCATACCTTGCCCCTTCCTATCTTTGTGATATTCTCCAACAGTAAGTCCCAGCAACACACACTCCATTCCTCTGACTCGGGCTTTCTGCCAATTCCCTATTCCCTGCACTCCACCATGAGTGGCTGATCTTTTAGTCACTATACTTCTACCTTCTGGAACTCTTCCTGAATCAATCCACTTTGCCTCTTCTCTCATTTCCTTCAAAAGCGCCTTAAAAATCCATCTCTTTAATCATGCATTTGGTTGCTACCTCCCCCATCTCTTCCATCCTTTCTCCTCCTTGAATGCCTTGTGATGTCAATCTGGCTCAGTTGGTAACGCTAATGCCTGAGTCAAAAGGAGTGGGCTCAAACCCCACTGAGCCCATGCTGCCATCGTTCGGATGAGATGCTAAACCAAGACACTGCCTGCCTGCTCAGGTGGACATAAAAGATCCCATGGCACTATCTGAAAAGAAGAGTTCAACAAACCTCTGCTGTCTGTATCCTACCTGCATCAAGTCTCACTGGCCCATACCCTTGTTGTTGCTGACCTACATTGGCATTTGGTCCCCCAATGCTTCAAGTTTAAAATTTCGCTGTTTAAATCCCTTCATAGCTTCACACTTCCCTATTCCTGCAACCTGCGCCAACATGACATTACGCTCCTCCCCAAACTCTCCATTCCTTGGATTCTGATCTTTTGTGCATCCCCCTTCCTTCACCACATAATTGGTGGCCATGCCTTCAGCTGCCTAGGCCCCACATAGTGGAATTCCTTCCCTAAACCCCTTCACTCACCTCCTTTAAACCCCTCCATAAAACCTATTTCTTTGACCAAGTTTTTGCTCACCCCTCCTAATATCTCCTTCTTCAGCTGAGTGTCCATTTTTTTTATTGCAGCTCTGTAAAGTACGTTAGGACACGTTTCTGTGTTAAAGGTGCTATATAAATGGGAGTTGTTATTGTTGAGCAGAGAATTCTTCTACTGGCCTGGTTAACAATGTTTCCTCAACCAACATCACAAAAAATATAGATTAACCGTCAAATTATTCATTTGCTGTTTGTGGGGCAAATTGACTGCTACATAACAATGGTGAATGCCCTTCAAAAGGAATTCAGTGGGTGTAAAGCACTTAGAGACGTATTGGGGACATGATGAAGCCCTGCGTAAATGCACTTTCTTTCTTTATTTATACAAATTTAAGTTGTTTTGTTCTTTGCCACAGTTACTAGTTGGATAAATTTGCTGAATTATTAGAGGAGCAGCTCCAAGTATTCATTCAAGTTTCAGCTTTACTTCCCTCTTCTCAAGGTGATGCATGTTGGCGCGTAGTGCCAGAGGCAGCAGTGGCTCCCTAGAGCCATATCTTAGGCATTATTCTTCATGTGATAGCCTAGACAGTGCATGACAAACGACCGACTGAATCACGGGGTCATCACAGCAGAGCTCAATTCTCTCTTTTATTTCTCTTAAAACCTTGAAGCTACTAGTATTTTTTACTATTAGGTGAATGAGTCAATACAATTCAGCACTCAATTACAATCTCAAAGAGGAAACAGGTTGGTTGTTGTTGGGGGAGTGGGGGAGTGCTGTGAGGAATCATATTCCTGCAGTAGGGCCTGTTCTGTGATTGGCAGTGGGGGGGGGGTGGGTAAGGCATATTGCTCGGCCAGGGTTATGGAATCTTTTGCTTTGTAGTTGGATGTATCATGCCCAACTTGAGCATGCTAAATGTTGACACTGGGTGACAATGTGGAAAAAGATACATTCCAAAGCAACGACATGCATCACATATCTAAACACAAAAACAAACTGCAGCTAGCTCCAAAAGGTTGTTTTTTTAAAATCATGCTTGATTATGAATCATAAAGCACTCATTCTGTCTTGTAAAGGATCATAGAAAGTTACAGCGTGGAAGGAGGCCATTCGGCCCATCAAGTCCACGCCAGTTCTATGCACAAGCAATCCAGTTGGTCCCACTGCCCCGCTCTATCCCCGTAGCCCTGCATATTTTTTCGTTTCAAGTCCTTATCCAGTTCCCCTTTGAAGGCCATGATTCAATCTGCCTCCACCACTCCCTCGGGCAGTGCATTCCAGATCCTAACCACTCGCTGTGTAAAAAGGTTTTTCCTCATGTAACTTTTGGCTCTTTTGCCAATCACCTTCAATCTATGCCCTCTGGTTCTTGACCCTTCTGCCAATGGCAACAGTTTCTCTCTATCGACTCTGTCCAGACCCTTCATGATTTCAAACACCTCTATCAAGTCTCCTCTCAACCATCTCTATTCCAAGGAGAACAAACCCAGCTTCTCCAGTCTATCCACGTAATTTAAGTCCCTCATCCCTGGAATCATTCTAGTAAATCTCCTCTGCACCCTCTCTGAGGCCTTCACATCCTTTCTGAAGTGCAGTGCCCAGAACTGGGCAGAATACTCCAGTTGTGGCAGAACCAGTGTTTTATAAAGGTTCATCATGACTTCCTTGCTTTTGTACTCTATGCCTCGATTTATAAAGGCTCTATTATATCCCCAGGATCCTGTATGGTTTTTTAACTGCTTTCTCAACCTGCCCTGCCACTTTCAACGATTTATGCACATACACCCCCAGATCCCTCTGTTTCTCCACCCCTTTTAGAATTGTGCCCTCTAGTTTATATTGCCTCTCCTCATTTTTCCTAGCGAAATGTATCATCTCGCATTTTTCCGCATTAAACTTCATCTGCCAGGTGTCCGCCTACGCCACCGGAGTGTCTATGTCCTCTTGAGGTCTATCACTATCCTCCTCACTGTTCACTACCCGTCCAAGTTTTGTGTTATCCGCAAATTTTGAAATTGTGCCCTGTACTCCTAAGTCCAAGTCATTAATATATATCAAGAAAAGCAGTGGTCCCAGCACCGACCCCTGGGGAACACCACTGCACACCTCCCTCCAGTTCGAAAAACAACCGTTCACCACTACTCTTTGTTTCCGGTCATTTAGCCAATTCTGTATCCATGTTGCTACTGTCCCCTTTATTCCATGGGCCGCAATCTTAATAGCAAGCCTACCATGTGGCACTTTATCAAACACTTTTTGAAAATCCATATACACCACATCAACTGCATTGCTCTCATCTACCCTCTCTGTTACCTCATCAAAACACTCTATAATGTTCGTTAAACACGATGTGCCTTTAACAAATCTGTGCTGGCTTTCCCTAATCAATCCACACTCGTCCAAGTGACTGTTAATTCTTTCCCAATACCCGTTTCCAAAAGTTTCCTCACCACCGAGGTTAAACTGGCTGGCCTATAGTTGCTGGATTTATCTTTACATGCTTTTTTGAAGAAGGGTGTAACATTTGCAATTCTCCAGTCCTCTGGCACCACCCCCGTATCTAAGGATGTCTGGAAGATTATGACCAGTACCTCTGCAATTTCCACCCTTACTTCCCTCAGCATCCTAGCATACATCCCATCCGGACCAGGTGACTTATTTACTTTAAGTACAGCTAGCCTTTCTCGTACCTCTTCTTTATCAATTTTTAGCCCATTCAGTATCTTAACTATATCTTCCTTTGCCGAGACTCTGGCAGCTACTTCTTCCTTGGTAAAGACAGATGCAAAGTACTCATTTAATACCTCAGCCATGCCGACTGCCTCCATGAGCAGATCTCCGCTACAGTCCCTAATTGGCCCCACCCCTCCTCTTACTATCTGTTTACTGTTAACATGTCTGCAGAAGACTTTTGGATTCCCTTTTATGTTGGCTGCCAGTTTATTCTCATACTCTCTCTCTGCCCCTCTTATTTCCTTTTTCACTTCCCCTCTGAACTTTCTATATTCTGCCTGGTTCTCACTAGTGTTATCAACCTGACATATGTCATATGTCCCTTTTTTCCACTTCATCTTATTCTCTATCTCCTGTGTCATCCAGGGAGCTCTGGTTTTAGTTGCTCTATCTTTCTCCCTCGTTGGAATGTACCTTGTCTCCTCTTTAAAGGCCGCCCACTGTTCAAATACAGTTTTGCCTGCCAATCTATGATTCCAATTTACCCGGGCCAGATCTGTTCTCATCCCACTGAAATTGGCCCTCCTCCAATTGAGTATTTTTACTTTAGCGTGGTCCATGTCCTTTTCCATAGCTATTCTAAACCTTATGATACTATGATCGCTGCTCCCTAAATGCTCTCCCACTCAAACTAGCTTCACTTGGCCCGTCTCATTTCCTAGAACCAAATCCAGCAATGCCTCCTTCCTCGTTGGGCTGGAAACTTACTGGTCGAGAAAGTTATCCTGATCATATTTCAAAAATTCCTCCCTTCTTTCATAGAATCATAGAAGTTACAACATGGAAACAGGCCCTTCGGCCCAACATGTCCATGTCGCCCAGTTTATACCACTAAGCTAGTCCGAATTGCCTGCACTTGGCCCATATCCCTCGATACCCATCTTCCCCATGTAACTGTCCAAATGCTTTTTAAAAGACAAAATTGTACCCGCCTCTACTACTGCCTCTGGCAGCTCGTTCCAGACACTCACCACCCTTTGAGTGAAAAAATTGCCCCTCTGGATCCTTTTGTATCTCTCCCCTCTCACCTTAAATCTGTGCCCCCTCGTTATAGACTCCCCTACCTTTGGGAAAAGATTTTGACTATCGACCTTATCTATGCCCCTCATTATTTTATAGACTTCTATAAGATCACCCCTTAACCTCCTACTCTCCAGGGAATAAAGTCCCAGTCTGTCTAACCTCTCCCTGTAAGTCAAACCATCAAGTCCCGGTAGCATCCTAGTAAATCTTTTCTGCACTCTTTCTAGTTTAATAATATCCTTTCTATAATAGGGTGACCAGAACTGTACACAGTACTCCAAGTGTGGCCTCACCAATGCCCTGTACAACTTCAACAAGACATCCCAACTCCTGCATTCAATGTTCTGACCAATGAAACCAAGCATACTGAATGCCTTCTTCACCACCCTATCCACCTGTGACTCCACTTTCAAGGAGCTATGAATCTGTACTCCTAGATCTCTTTGTTCTATAACTCTCCCCAACGCCCTACCATTAACGGAGTAGGTCCTGGCCCGATTCGATCTACCAAAATGCATCACCTCACATTTATCTAAATTAAACTCCATCTGCCATTCATCGGCCCACTGGCCCAATTTATCAAGATCCCGTTGCAATCCTAGATAACCTTCTTCACTGTCCACAATGCCACCAATCTTGGTGTCATCTGCAAACTTACTAACCATGCCTCCTAAATTCTCATCCAAATCATTAATATAAATAACAAATAACAGCGGACCCAGCACCGATCCCTGAGGCACACCGCTGGACACAGGCATCCAGTTTGAAAAACAACCCTCGACAACCACCCTCTGTCTTCTGTCGTCAAGCCAATTTTGTATCCAATTGGCTACCTCACCTTGGATCCCATGAGATTTAACCTTATGTAACAACCTACCATGCGGTACCTTGTCAAATGCTTTGCTGAAGTCCATGTAGACCACGTCTACTGCACAGCCCTCATCTATCTTCTTGGTTACCCCTTCAAAAAACTCAATCAAATTCGTGAGACATGATTTTCCTCTCACAAAACCATGCTGACTGTTCCTAATCTGTCCCTGCCTCTCCAAATGCCTGTAGATCCTGTCCCTCAGAATACCCTCTAACAATTTACCCACTACAGATGTCAGGCTCACTGGTCTGTAGTTCCCAGGCTTTTCCCTGCCGCCCTTCTTAAACAAAGGCACAACATTTGCTACCCTCCAATCTTCAGGCACCTCACCTGTAGCGGTGGATGATTCAAATATCTCTGCTAGGGGACCCGCAATTTCCTCCCTAACCTCCCATAACGTCCTGGGATACATTTCATCAGGTCCCGGAGATTTATCTACCTTGATGCGCGTTAAGACTTCCAGCACCTCCCTCTCTGTAATATGTACACTCCTCAAGACATCACTATTTATTTCCCCAAGTTCCCTAACATCCATGCCTTTCTCAACCGTAAATACCGATGTGAAATATTCATTCAGGATCTCACCCATCTCTTGTGGTTCCGCACTTAGATGACCTTGTTGATCCTTAAGAGGCCCTACTCTCTCCCTAGTTACCCTTTTGCCCTTTATGTATTTGTAGAAGCTCTTTGGATTCACCTTTGCCTGATCTGCCAAAGCAATCTCATATCCCCTTTTTGCCCTCCTGATTTCTCTCTTAACTCTACTCCGGCAATCTCTATACTCTTCAAGGGATCCACTTGATCCCAGCTGCCTATGCATGTCATATGCCTCCTTCTTATTTTTGACTAGTGCCTCAATCTCCCGAGTCATCCAAGGTTCCCTACTTCTACCAGCCTTGCCCTTCACTTTATAAGGAATGTGCTTACCCTGAACCCTGGTTAACACACTTTTGAAAGCCTTCCACTTACCAGACGTCCCTTTGCCTGCCAACAGACTCTCCCAATCAACTTCTGAAAGTTCCTGTCTAATACCATCAAAATTGGCCTTTCCCCAATTTAGAATTTTAACTTTTGGGCCAGACCTATCATTCTCCATAGCTATCTTAAAACTAATGGAATTATGATCACTGGTCCCAAAGTGATCCCTCACTAACACTTCTGTCACCTGCCCTTCCTTATTTCCCAAGAGGAGGTCAAGTTTTGCCCCCTCTCTAGTCGGGCCATCCACATACTGAATGAGAAATTCCTCCTGAATACACTCAACAAATTTCTCTCCATCCAAGCCCCTAATGCTATGGCTGTCCCAGTCAATGTTGGGAAAGTTAAAGTCCCCTACTATTACCACCCTATTTTTCTTGCAGCTGTCTGTAATCTCCTTACATATTTGCTCCTCAATTTCCCGTTGACTATTTGGGGGTCTGTAGTACAATCCTATCAAAGTGATCTCTCCCTTCTTATTTTTCAGTTCTACCCATATGGACTCAGTGGGCGAACCCTCGGATATATCCCCTCTCACTACTGCCGTGATGTTCTCCCTAATCAAGAACGCAACTCCCCCTCCTCTCTTACCTCCTGCTCTATCTTTCCTATAGCATCTGTACCCTGGAACATTGAGCTGCCAGTCCTGCCCCTCCCTTAGCCATGTTTCAGTAATAGCTATAACATCCCAGTCCCATGTACCCATCCATGCCCTGAGTTCATCTGCCTTGCCCATCAGACTTCTTGCATTGAAATAAATGCAGTTTAATCTAGACTTCCCTTGGTCTTTGCCCTGCTTTCTCAGACCATCTGTCCGGTCATGTTCTGTACACTCTCCCTTACTGCCTTTTGTTTCTGTCACCACTTTATTTCCCACTGACTTCCTGCATCGGTTCCCATCCCCCTGCCACATTAGTTTAAACCCTCCCCAACAGCACTGGCAAACACTCCCCCTAGGACATTGGTTCCAGTCCTGCCCAGATGCAGACCGTCCAATTTGTACTGGTCCCACCTCCCCCAGAACCGGTTCCAATGGCCCAGGAATTTGAATCCCTCCAGCTTGCACCATCTCTCAAGCCACGTATTCATCTTAGCTATCCTGTCATTCCTACTCTGACTAACCCGTGGCACTGGTAGCAATCCTGAGATTACTACCTTTGAGGTCCTACTCTTTAGTTTAACTCCTAACTGCCTAAATTCAGCTTGTAGGACCTCATCCTGTTTTTTACCTATATCGTTGGTGCCTATATGCACCACGACAACTGGCTGTTCACCCTCCCCCTCCAGAATGTCCTGCAGCCGCTCCGAGACATCCTTGACCCTTGCACCAGGGAGGCAACATACCATCCTGGAGTCTCGGTTGCGTCCGCAGAAACGCCTGTCTATTCCCCTTACAATCGAGTCCCCTATCACTATAGCTCTGCCACTCTTTTTCCTGCCCTCCTGTGCAGCAGAGCCAGCCACGGTGCCATGAACCTGGCCACTGCCACCTTCCCCTGGTGAGTCATCTCCGCCAACAGTATCCAAAACGGTATACCTGTTTTGGAGGGAGATGACCGCAGGGGACCCCTGCACTGCCTTCCTACTCTTCCTCTGTCTGTTGGTCACCCATTCACTATCTCCCTCAGTAATTTTTATCTGCGGTGTGACCAACTCACTGAACGTGCTATCCACGACTTTCTCAGCATCGCGGATGCTCCAAAGTGAGTCCATCCGCAGCTCCAGAGCCGTCAAGCGGTCAAACAATAGCTGCAGCTGGACACACTTCCCGCAGGTGAAGGAATCAGGGATACAGGAAGGAGCCCTGAATTCCCACATCCCACAAGAGGAACATGACACGGCGCTGGGATCTCCTGCCATGACTTAACCCTTAAATTAGCTTAAGAACAACTACAATGTCAAGAGAAAAAAAAAGGAAAGAAAAACTACTTACCACTCCCTTTAAGGAGTTTACTCCTTTAAATTGTTCTCAATTTAGAGAATGTTAACTACACTAGGGACCTTGATTCACCTTTGACCTTTATATTATTATTATCCCAGCCTGTTAGGATAGTTGAAATCCTCTGTTATCGCTACCCTATGGCTTTTGCACCTCTCTGTAATTTCCCTGCAAATTTGCTCCTCTATATCCTACCCATTAGTTGGTGGCCTATAGAATACTCCCACTAGTGTAATGGCACCTCTATTGTCCCTTAACTCTAGTCAAATAGATTCTGTCCTTGACCCCTCCAGGATATCCTGTCTCTCCAGCACTGCAATATTCTCCTTAATCAATACTGCCATCCCCCCCTCCATCTATCCTGAACACCTTGTATCCAGGAATATTTAGTACCCAATCCTGCCCTTTTTTGAGCCAGGTCTCCATTATTGCCACATGTGGCTATTTGTGCCTGCAGCTCATCAACTTTGTTTACCTTGTTTTGATTGCATACTTACTAATAAATGTTTGGTAGGTGCTGCAGTGCATCCTGTGGATGGTACACACTGCAGCCACTGTGCGCTGGGGGTGAAGGGAGTGAATGTTTAGGGTGGTGGATGGGGTGCCAATCAAGCGGGCTGCTTTGTCCTGGATGATGTCGAGCTTCTTGAGTGTTGTTGGAGCTGCACTCATCCAGGCAAGTGGAGAGTATTCTATCACACTCCTGACTTGCGCCTTGTAGATGGTGGAAAGGCTTTGGGGAGTCAGGAGGTGAGTCACTCGTCACAGAATACCCAGCCTCTGACCTGCTCTTGTAGCCACAGTATTTATATGGCTGGTCCAGTTAAGTTTCTGGTCAATGGTGACCCCCAGGATGTTGATGGTGGAGGATTCAGTGATGGTAATGCCGTTGAATGTCAAGGGGAGGTGGTTAGACTCTCTCTTGTTGGAGATGGTCATTGCCTGGCACTTGTCTGGTGCGAATGTTACTTGCCACTTATGAGCCCAAGCCTGGATGTTGTCCAGGTCTTGCTGCATGCGGACTTGGACTGCTTCATTATTTGAGGGGTTGCAAGTGGAACTGAACACTGTGCAATCATCAGCGAACATCCCCATTTCTGACCTTATGATGGAGGGAAGGTCATTGATGAAGCAGCTGAAGATGGTTGGGCCTTAGAGAGGATGCAGAGGAGATTTACTAAAATGGTGCCAGGGATGAGGGACTTCAGTTATGTGGAGAGACTAGAGAAGCTGGGATTGTTCTCCTTACAGCAGAGAAGGTTAAGTGGAGATTTAATAGAGGTGTTCAAAATTATGAGGTGTTTTGCTTTAATACACAGGGAGAAACTGTTTCCACTGGCAGGAGGGTAACCAGAGGACACAGATTTAAAGTAATTGGCAAAGAGCCAAGGGGCAGATGAGGAGAATTCTTTTTACACAGTGGTTATGATGATCTGGAATGTCCTGCCTGAAAGGGTGGTGGAAGCAGATTCAATAGTAACTTTCAAAAGGGAATTGGATAGATAATTGAAGGGGAAAAATTTGCAGGGCTATGGGGAAGAGCAGGGGAGTGGGTCTAATTGGATAGCTCTTTCAAAGAGCCGGCACAGTGGCCCAAATGGCGTCCTTCTGTGCTGTATAATTCTATGAAGTCCCAATGTTAAATTGGACTTTTGTAAAAATTGTTGCATAATTTACTTTCTCCCTCCCTTGCCTATACTGTGTTGTCACTCTTCTTCTCCAGCTGAAGGTGCAGCAAGGCAGTCTGGGCCATAGATTTCCATTCAACCACAGTCACTGAGGCTCTGTGACTTGCAAGCAGATTCACACCTGACAGTTGGGCCAAGCTACCAATTTCTGATGAATTTTGCCCATGGTTGTGGGTCCACAACACAACAAAGAGGAACTGCACTAAGGTAACCCCAAGCTGCTTTTATACTTCATGAGATCTGTGTGCTCGTTGCATTGACTACCAATGTGCATATCTCGTATAGTTGGGAGCAACCCTCGATTCGCTAAATGACAAAAGAGGGGAGATTTAGGGTACATTCTAACCTATGGGCCAGCAGCAAAAGGATGATTGTAGCTCATAATACCACTCAGTTCTTATAAAAATCCTACTGTATTACTAGTTTATACCCAATCTACAAGACCTGCTTTACACTTCTGGCTCTTATCAGTTGCTGTGGCTTGCTGAAATATTGAGGTATGTCCCAAGGTCATATGTCACCGTACTCACTGTCTTGACAAGCTTTCACCTTTGACAGCCCGTACTGGCAGTATACTACATTTATTGAAAACACAACACTACCAATAACATTTTGCATCAATGTGTCCCTATTAACGCTAAGATATTCGTGCAGCATTCTTACAAAAATCAACTATATGGCAGCTAACCAATGATTTTACATGAAATGTCATCCAGCTTGCAGAATGATCAGACACTGTGCTGCTTCTGCTATATTAAGGGCACAGTATGTTGAAGTGTAGGTTGTGTTGATTTTTCAAACCTTTGATACACAGACTCCATAAATAAACAGTAACGGATTTGCTTTATTACAAAGGGGAACATGAAGCAGAAAAAAACCCTGAAAAGTTCCCGCTGTCAGGATACTTATTATTTTCACATTAATCTAATTCAGCCGCTTGATGCTTCCGTGTAGCATTGAAGACGTAAGTATTTGAACACTTCAGCCGAATGGTCTGTTTCTGTGCTGGAGATTCTGTGTAATTCTATGTAAAAACTGTTTAAATACTATTTTCCTTCAATACTATTTAAACACACCAGGACATTCGATCAGATTAATATCAGAATAATTAATTAATAGCAGGAAGTCTCCAATTCAAATCTGAGTCATTTCAATGAGAGCTGTTTTGCCACGACCACATTAGCAGTACATGCCTTGGTATCTATAAAAGGCGTTTTAAAAAAATTATTTTAAAAATATATTTTCTACAGTGAGAACTGAATGCCCTGCTCCAGATCGTCTACCAGGACAGTCACCTTGGAACTGGACCAGCCCAATGAACTGGAGCTCTGTTCTCACCTGCACTGACAGCCTAACTCAAATTCCCTGTGCAAAGCAACAAATCAGACAGGCTCACAATAATGTCTATCACTGCACCTGGCCATGCACAACCGTACAAGTTGGCAAGCCAACAGCTGACTAGGCCGAAACATCAATTCTAATAAAGTATATTTACATTACATTTCAAGAGGTGCAGAAAGATTTAATTTTGTAAAAGGGGGGATGGAAGCAAAAAAAATATGGAAAGGCTCAAAATGGATCAGAGTAAAAGACTACACATTCACACAAGCATTTTATAGGATCAAAATATTTATATACTTTGAGTAGCACTGTATTTCTCAAGGCAGTGGGAAAATCCACCAGTCCAGGAACTAGAATCGGCAGGAAAAAAAAATCAGTATGATATTTCCGAGGGCATAAGAGCATAAGAAATAGGAGGAGTAGGCCATACGGCCCCTCGAGCCTGCTCCGTCATTCAATAAGATCATAGCTGATCTTTGACCTCAACACCACCTTCCCGCCCAATCCCCATATCCCTTGATTCCCTTGGTGTCCAAGAATCCATCAATCTCAGTCTTGAATATACTTAACCACTGAGCATCCACAGCCCTCTGGGATAGAGAATTCCAAAGATTCACAACCCTCTGAGTGAAGAAATTTTTCCTCAACTCGGTCCTAAATGGCACCCAAATCCCTCTGACTACCAACATTTCTTAGTCTCTCACCATTTAAAAAATATTCTGCTTTTCTATTCTTCCTACCAAAGTGGATAATTTCACATTTCCCCACAATATACTACATCTGTCACCATCTCGCCCACACACTTAACTTGTCTATATTACACTCGGTCCCTTCATCTTAGTCATTATATAGATTGTAAATAGCGGAGGTCCAAGCACCAATCCTTGCGGCACCCCACTCGTTACAGCTTGTCAACCTGAAAATGGCCCTTTTATCCCTACTCTCTGTTTTCTGTCGGTTAACCAATCCTCTATCCATGATAATATATTACTCAGGATGTGGAGATGCCGGTGATGGACTGGGGTGGACAAATGTAAGGAGTCGCACGACACCAGGTTATAGTCCAACAGCTTTATTTGAAATCACAAGCTTTCGGAGCTTTGCTCCTTCGTCAGGTGAAGTGAAGAGATGCATATAAGCACAGCATATATAGTCAGAGAACAATGCCTGGTGATTACAGATAATCTTTCTAACTGCCCTTTAATCACACCTTGGCAGAGAGATAATCACAGCAATCAAAGGAGTGAATGGTGTTCAAACAGGTTAGTCAGGGGAACATTACATCCAAGAATATTGAGGTGGGGTCACAAGGGGTTAAATGTAGCAGATGCTGGGGTTTGTATTAAAAACAGATAACTTTTTTTTTGCTGGAAATCGCAGCAGGTCCGGCCGCATCTGTGTATGGAGAACAAGCCAACTACGACTTGAGTCTGGATGACTCTACGTCAGGTGGGGTTACATGTAGCGTGACATGAACCCAAGATCCCGGTTGAGGCCGTCCTCATGGGTGCAGAACTTGGCTATCAATTTCTGCTCGACGATTTTGCGTTGTCGTGTGTCTCGAAGGCCGCCTTGGAGAACGCTTACCCGAAGATCGGGGGCTGAATGTCCTTGACTGCTGAAGTGTTCCCCGACTGGGAGGGAACCCTCCTGTCTGGTGATTGTTGTGCGGTGTCCGTTCATCCGTTGTCGCAGTGTCTGCATGGTCTCGCCGATGTACCATGCTCCGGGGCATCCTTTCCTGCAACGTATGAGGTAGACAATGTTGGCCGAGTCACAGGAGTATGAACCATGTACCTGGTGGGTGGTGTCCTCTCGTGTGATGGTGGTATCTGTGTCGATGATCTGGCATGTCTTGCAGAGGTTGCCGTGGCAGGGTTGTGTGGCGTCGTGGTCGCTGTTCTCCTGAAAGCTGGGTAATTTGCTGCGAACGATGGTCTGTTTGAGGTTTGGTGGCTGTTTGAAGGCGAGTAGTGGAGGCGTGGGGATGGCCTTAGCGAGGTGTTCGTCGTCATCGATGACATGTTGAAGGCTGCGAAGAACATGGCGTAGTTTCTCTGCTCCAGGGAAGTACTGGACGACGAAGGGTACGCTGTTGGTTGCGTACCGTGTTTGTCTTCTGAGGAGGTCTATGCGATTTTTCGCTATGGCCCGTCGGAACTGTCGATCGACGAGTCGAGCGTCATATCCCGTTCTTACGAGGGCGTCTTTCAGCGTCTGTAGGTGTCCATCGCGTTCCTCCTCGTCTGAGCAGATCCTGTGTATTTCGCAGGACCTGTCCATAGGTGATGGCCTCTTTGACGTGGTTAGGGTGGAAGCTGGAGAAGTGGAGCATCGTGAGGTTGTCCGTGGGCTTGCGGTAGAGTGAAGTGCTGAGGTGCCCGTCTTTGATGGAGATTCGTGTGTCCAAGAATGAAACCGATTCTGAGGAGGAGTCCATGGTGAGTTTGATGGTGGGATGGAACTTGTTGATGTTATCGTGTAGTCTCTTTAGTGATTCTTCGCCATGGGTCCATAGGAAGAAAATGTCGTCGATGTATCTGGTGTATAGCATTGGTTGGAGGTCCTGTGCAATGAAGAAGTCGTGCTCGAACTTGTGCATGAAAATGTTGGCGTATTGGGGTGCGAATTTGGTCCCCATGGCTGTTCCGTGTGTTTGGGTAAAGAACTAGTTGTCGAAGGTGAAGACATTGTGATCCAGGATGAAGCGGATGAGTTGTCGGATGGTGTCTGGAGATTGGCTGTTGTTGGTGTTGAGTACTGATGCTGTCGCAGCGATGCCGTCATCGTGGGGGATACTGGTGTAGAGTGCCGTCCGTGGGTGCTGAGTTTTTGTAGGAAGTCTGTCGTGTCGCGACAGAAGCTGGGGGTTCCCTGTTCGATGGGTTTCAGGATGCCCTCGACGTATCCAGAGAGGTTCTCACACAGGGTTCCGTTGCCTGATACGATCGGAGGTCCGGGTGTGTTAGCTTTGTGTATCTTTGGGAGGCAGTAGAAGTCTCCCACGCGGGGAGTACGTGGGATGCTTTGAAGGTCTGGATCGAAGGTCTTGATCAGTTTGTTGAGCTGACAGGTGTGTTCTTTGGTCGGATCTGCGGGTAACCGTCTGTCGTGTTCCTGGTTGTCCAGTTGTCGGTATGTTTCTTTGCAATAGTCCGTTCTGTTCTGTATGACAATGGCTCCTCCTTTGTCGAGCAGGAATTGATAGCCAAGTTCCGCACCCATGAGGACGGCCTCAACCGGGATCTTGGGTTCATGTCACGCTACATGTAACCCCACCTGACAGAGTCATCCAGACTCGAGTCGTAGTTGGCTTGTTCTCCATACACAGATGCAACTGGACCTGCTGCGATTTCCAGCAAAAAAAAGTTATCTGTTTTTAATACAAACCCCTGCATCTGTTACATTTAACCCCTTGTGACCCCACCTCAATATTCTTGGATGTAATGTTTCCCTGACTAACCTGTTTGAACACCATTCACTCCTTTGATTGCTGTGATTATCTCTCTGCCGAGGTGTGATAAAGGGCAGTTAGAAAGATTATCTGTAATCACCAGGCATTGTTCTCCGACTATATATGCTGTGCCTATATGCATCTCTTCACTTCACCTGACGAAGGAGCAAAGCTCCGAAAGCTTGTGATTTCAAATAAAGCTGTTGGACTATAACCTGGTGTTGTGCGACTCCTTACAAATATATTACTCCCAACCCCATGAGCCCTTACCTTGTGTAACAACCTTGTGTGGCATCATATTGAATGCCGTTTGGAAATCCAAATATACTACATCCACTGGTTCCACTTTATCCTCAAAAAACTCTCAAATTTGTCAAACCACAACTTCCCTTTCATAAAACCATGTTGACTATGCCTAATCATATTATGATTTTCTAACTGCCCTGTTACCACTTCCTTAATTAATTCCAGCATTTTCCCAACGACCGATGTCAGGCTAACTGGCCTGTAGTTCCCTATTTTCTCTCCCTCTCCCTTCTTGAATAGTACCATTTGCTACCTTCCAGTCCAATGGGACCCTTCCAGTATCAAGAGAATTTTGGAAGATTATAACCAATGCATCCACTATGTCTACAGCCACCTCTTTTAGAACCCTAGGAGGTAGGCCATCAGGTCCAGGGTATTTGTCGGCTTTTAGTCCCATTAGTTTGTCCAGTACTTTTTCTCTACTGATATTATTTTAAGTTCCTCACTCTCATTTACCCCTTGGTTCCCCACTATTTTTGGTATGCTTTTTGTGTCTTCTGCTATGAAGACAGATACAAAATATTTGTTTAACGCATCTGCCATTTCCTGATTCCCCATTATAATTTCTCCAGTCTCAGCCTCTAAGGGACCAACGTTTACTTTTGCTGCTCTCTTCCTTTTTACATACTTGTAGAAGTTCTTCTTATCCATTTTTATATTTCTTACTAGTTTAATTTCATATTCTATGAAAGAATGAAAATTCGATTTTCATCACAGTTCATACACACATACATGGATTTGCGAGTATACATAATTTGCTGTGGTGCTGCTTATAGTAAATCAGGTGATCTGCTCTCTTCTAAAAAGACTTATATTTACATAGCGCCTTTCATGAACTCAGGACATCCCAAAGTGCTTTACAGCCAATAAAGTACTTTTGAAGTGTAGTCACTGTTGTAATGTAGGAAACGCTGCAGCCAATTTGCATGCAGCAAGGTCCCACAAACAGCAATGTGATAATGACCATCTGTTTTAGTGATGGTTAGATATTGACCAGGATACTGGGGATAACTGCCCTGCTCTTCTTCAAAATAACGCCATGGGATCTTTTACGTCCACTTGAGGGGGCAGACGGGGTCTCGACTTAACATCTCATCTCAAAGACGGCACCTCCGACAGTGCAGCACTCTCTCAGTACTGCACTGAAGCGTTGGCCTGGATTATCTGCTCAAGTCTTTGGAGTGGGACTTGAATCCACGACCTTCTGACTCAGAGGTGAGAGTGCTACCAACTGAGACACAGGACATTAAATAATGGCAGCACTAAGGGTAGGATTGTTTGTAAGAAATCTCCCAGAGATTTTGAATTAAGTCCTTTTTGATTGGTGTTGGAAAACAAATCGGGTTTTCCTTATACAAATAAATACCACAGCTGGAACAATGAACAAACACATGGCTGCTTCAATAACATTTATTTTTACTTTCAATCAAAAAAATCCAGTCAGCAAGTTTTGCATCCCTTGGAAAGTGGATGAAGGATGGGCATTGCAAACAACATCCTCTATGAATGACCAGCTTTGCCGTTAAACATTTTCAGAAATTACCTCAGGAAACATTGCTTACTTCAGATAACAGTCCAAAAGTATCGCTTTGGACAGAAACCTAATAAAATGGTTTACGATGTTAACAGAAATTTACACAAAAAAAATTCAGTGGCCTCATAGGTGTTCAGATTTTCCACTCAACTCAAGGAATTAATATTACCAAAGAAATTAATGGGACTAAAAGCCAATAAATCTCGTGCACCTGATGGCCTACATCCTTGGGTGCTAAAAGAGGTAGCTACAGAGATAGTGGATGTATTGGTTGTGATTTTCCAAAATTCACTAGATTCTAGAATGGTCCCAGTGGATTGGGAGGTAGAAAATGTAACACCATTATTCAAGAAAAGAGGGAGAAAGAAAACGGAACTACAGGCCAGTTAGCCTGACATCAGTCGTTGGGAAAATGCTGGAATCCATTATTAAGGAAATGGTAACAGGGCACTTAGAAAATCATAATATGATTAGGCAAAGTCAACATGGCTTTATGAAAGGGAAATCATGTTTGACAAATTTATTAGGGTTTTTTGAGGGTGTAACTCGCAGGGTAAATAAAGTGAAACCACTGGATGGGGTATATTTGGATTTTCAAAAGGTAATCAGTAAGGTGCGACACAAAAGGTTGTTACACAACATAAGGGCTCACGGGATTGGGAGTAATACATTAGCATGGATAGTGGATTGGTTAACAGACAGAAAAAAGAGATTAGGAATAAACGGGTCATTTTCAGGTTGGCAGGCTGTAACTAGTGGGGTGTCTCAAGGATCAGTGCTTGGGCCTCAGCTATTTACAATCTATATCAATGACTTAGATGAAAGGACCACGTGTAATGTATCCAAGTTTGCTGACGATACAAAGCTAGGTGGAAGTAAGCTATGAGAAGGACACAAGAGTCTGCAAACGGATATGGACAGGTTAAGTGAGTGGGCAAGAAGGTGGCAGATGGAGTATAATGCAGGAAAATGTGATGTTATTCACTTTGGTAGGAAGAATAGAAAAACAGAACACTTTTTAAATGGTGAGAAACTATTAAATGTTAGTGTTCAGAGAGATTTGGGTGACCTCGTATACGAAACGCAGAAAGTTAACATACAGGTACGGCAAGCAATTAGGAAGACAAATGGCATATTGGCCTTTATTGCAAGAGGGTTGGAGTACAAGAGTAAGGAAGTCCTACTACAATTGTACAGGGCTTTGGTGAGACCTCACCTGGAGTACTGCGTACAATTTTAGTCTCCTTACGTAAGGAAGGATAAACTTGCCTTCGAGGCGGTGCAATGAAGGTTCACGAGATTAATTCCTGGGATGAGAGGGTTGTCCTATGAGGAAAGGTTGTGTAGAATGGGCCTATATTCTCTGGAGTTTAGAAGAATGAGAGGTGATCTCACCGAAACATATATGAGATTCTGAGGGGACTTGACAGGGTAGATGCTGAGAGGTTGTTTCCCCTGGCTGGATAGTCTAGAACTAGAGGGCACAGTCGCAGAATAAGGGGTTGGCCATTTAAGACTGAGATGAAGAGGAATTTCTTCACTCAGAGGGTTGTGAACCTTTGGAATTCTGTACCCCAGAGGGCTGTGGATGCTGAGTCGTCGAATATATTCAAGGCTGAGATGGATGGATTTTTGGACTCTAGGGGAATCAAGGGAAATGGAAATCTGGCAGGAAAGTAGAGTTGAGGTCGAAGATCAGCCATGATCTGACTGAATGCCGGAGCAGGCTCGAGGGGCCGTATGGCCTGCTCCTGCTCCTGCTCCTAGTTCTTATGTTCTTAACTGCAAAGGGACAGGACGTGCAAATAGCAAGTCCTCTGTCATTAGAGCATAATGCTGCTGGTCATGAAATTTCCAACCAGAAAAGGTAATTCACTTCTGATAAAAGTCACAGAATTCACAGTTTATAGTATACTCTTCAGATTTACTTGTCCAGAAACAACAAAACAAGTTTGTGGAAAATACCGAATTAGTGTTTCCTTTACCCACTGCAGCTATATAAAAATCTTTTTTAAATAATGATTTGCTTTGTGAATATGAAGAATAGAGAGGACAAGTGTTCATTCAGTATGTATGTCTCTCTTAGCACAATTCCTTACAGATGTAAAAAGGTTTTAGGTTTTATGTGCAACTTAGGTTGAAAGCCTTCAAATCCTCTTGAAAAACGCACAAACTGTAATTGTGTGATATTGAAAGATACAATTTGACTTTTCCACAAAGAGAAATAAATGCATTTAGATTGTTTTGGAATTCAAAGATAAAGAAAGGCATGTACAAATGTGCAATCTCTGTCATGTTTGAATTAATCACTGTTTTTCTCTCTCTTGCACAGATAACCTCTCTGTAGTAAAAAAAATGGTCATTAGCTTTACTTGAATTAAGCTTTTTAAGTTCAACCTTAAGATCTTTTTCAAATAATGTGTAAAAACATATAAATGGATACACATTACTACAGACTGAAGAGAAACAACTTCCAAGTTGAGCTGACAAAATTCTACTCGTGCATCCTGGGAAATTCTTCACACTACATATGTTCAGAGTAAAGACTCCCCCTTCAGCTGAGAGTCCTAGCTTGGGGAAAAATATCAAGTCAAAACCTTGGCTTTTGAGAGAAACGGACAAAAGACAATTTTATATTTAAGTTTAATCGTGCTATATTGAAATATGTCATTATTTATGTTCTAATTAGCTTGGAATCCTTATTTTAAGGCTGCAGCTGAGGGACTGAGAAAAAATGGCAGTCAAAATTTAGTCTGTTTTGAGCGATTTGATTGGCTCACTTTTACCTTTCTAAAAGATTTGCAAATGACCATTCCAATAAATAAATTTGAATCAGAATTAATAAATCTGTGTATCAGCCAACCAGACAAAATATATTTGAACTGAATTTCAATCTCGATTAATAAAATACATTTCCATATCAGCCACAAGAAATTTGGTGTGGCTGAAAGCAAATGTGTGCTGCATACTCTTTTTCTATTATATTGTGATAGCTGGACATAGATGCACACACACAAACTGGGTTTCTGGTTTATTTTACTTTGCAGTGTTTCTCCAAAACATTTTCCAGAATATTGATTTATTGCCTTCAGTCTTCTCTAATTTTAATATATTACGCATTTACACCTGTGAAAGTTAATTCAATTTTGATATTAAACATACATTATATTTTAGACAAAGCGGTCACGGCATTGCAAAACAAAAATTGCACAACAATGAATATAATTCAACAACTATTTACCTAAATACTAAGACAATTCTAAATTGAAACATATATAAAAATTATAAAACATGCACAGGCTACCTAAATCTAGTTTTACAGTGCACGATTTCTGTGGCCAGTTGCAAATATAATTTACAGCCACAAATCATGCGTGTCAAAGATTCTGTACTCATTTCTACATAAGGCTGTAATGGAAACTCAGCCTCGAGATTTAATTAATCAAAACTTAAAAGAAAATCTTCAAAAATTATTTTAGTAGCCCTGAAGTTATAGAAGATAAAGAGACATAACATCAGCTAAAAGTCTTTAATTATACAAGAGACTGATTCCATCTTGCTGCATTATACAGGTTTCAATTAAAAAAGCAGTATATCAGAGGGACTGAAATACATACTGTAGTAACTTGGGGCTCCAATCTATTGGCAACTAAACTTTCCTTACCTGCGATACATTACTGTTATGTCCACCATAAAAAGCAGCCTTAGAATATAATTAAGTTCAATGTACCTTCATCGTCAATTTAAAATCACTATCACATTTAATTGGAGTTTGTTCTGTTCACCATGTCTGGCAGCTAACAACTGGCAGAAGGGTCAAGAACCAGAGGACATAGATTTAAGGTAAATGACAAAAGAACCAAAGGTGACATGAGGAAATACTTTTTTTACACATCGAGTGGTTAGAATCTGGAATGCACTGCCTGAGAGGGTGGTGGAGGCAGATTCATTCATGGCCTTCAAAAGGGAACGGCATAAGTACTTCAAAGGAAAAAATTTGCTGGGCTACAGGGATAGGGCGGAAGACTGGGACCAGCTGGGTTGCTCTTGCCGGCACAGACTCATTGGGCCGAATGGCCTCCTTTCATGCTGAATCCTTTCTATGATTCCATGAAAAACTCACTACCCCAAGGCATGCAGTCACTGATTGAGTGCCAGTTCCTGGTGTCGATCACATGCGCCTTCAAATACACAAAACAAATATATACTTGATTTGTTTTATATATATATATAAAAAAAACAAATCAAGCACCACATCACCATTCCGACCAACTAACACTAGACAAAGCACTACAAATTCATGTTATTTTCATTATGCTATTAAATTTGCATACAACTCTATACAAATCATGCCCTATGGAAAAAAGGGGCAGTGGTCGATTTATGAACTGTCTAACAGTAAATCTACAAATATACAAATCAATCACAGTACATGGTAAAACAACAGTAATCAGTCATCTGATTTCAGTCAGTGCAGTGGTGGAGTTCAGAATCCCCAGCGAGGGGGAAGAAAAACAGCTACGTCTTGCAATTACTGTCTATGCTGGAAAATACACATCTATGGATGCTATGCGAAGACAGACTGGGCTCAACTCGGTTTCCCTCCCACCACTAACAAGAGCTACAACCTTAAGAATGTGACTTTTTGTGCAGGATTTGCAACTATCGCTTGTCTGCTCAGTCCACTTAATGGAAGCATTAAACATAAAAATCTTGCAAGCATGGGTACTCAAAGTACAAAGGATGACTATTCCAGCAAAATTTGCAGCCAATATTTTAATGTCAACCTAACCATCTTAGTAGGTATTTATACACACACACATATCTTTAGAGTTAAAAACAGAAAATGCTGGAGAAGCTCAGCAAGTCAGGTAGCATCTGTGGAGAAACAAACATTTCAGGTCGATGACCTTTCGTCAGAGCTGGATTTCCAGCATCCACAGTATTTTGCTTTTTATCTTCAGAGATACATTGCTGATAATTAATAACACAACAGACAGTGCAACATTCCATTAGAGGAGGGTAACCTAATAGTGGCAGTTGTGGTGAATAGTGTCCCACCTACATTAGTCAGATGGAGTACCCAACAGGCACTAACATTTCTCAGCTTAGCATCCAGACTGGTCCCAAGTGATCCTGCTGGGTTTTCCTGTGGAGCTGCTCCTTGATGCACCCGTAATGTGTATTATTACAGCTCTCAAGTGCAAAGGGAGACCAGAAATGACATGTCTCTGTTGAAGTGGCAGTGGGGTGGGAAGAGAAGGAAGAAGAAAAGAAACTAAGAAATGAACAAACACAACTATACTTTTTACAAATTTTTGAATTTTTTTGTATTTAAACTACTAACGGCAATAAAATAAATATTTCCAAACCTACTTTGTCAGTCTAAGGATAAAAGCACCGTTCAATGCAGGACTAAGCCAGAGAGACTGGACTATACCAATTGATCTCACTGCTCCTGGGCTTGGAGGGGGGAAAAAATGGAATCAGTCCCTCATTGCTATGCAGTTACTTCTGCTGGGTAATATATTTGTTTGGATGCAAGGTATAGGTTTGGTCTTGGCAGTAAGGTCATGTAAATATCCTACCAATACTCAGAGATGAAAAATGGCCACTTAAGTGAGGAATCTGATGCTTGTGATGCCAGTGGAACCATACCCCAGTGCCTTCAGAATAGATGGGGAGAAAACAAGAAAAAACATTTTTACAAATCTGTCAAATAATTGAAGTGTCACATCAACAATGTTTTGTCTGAACCAATGAACAGCTTTAGGGTACATCAAATCATCTCTTACATTCACGCGCTGATGAGATGGGATAGAATCAGGTATTTATTTTGTGAATTCAGGTATCTCTCATTAAGGATTTCCAAATCGCTGATGGATACTGCAGGAGAATTACAAAATTAAGACGATATGAACACAGAAAATATATTTCATGGAACACACAGTTTAATAGGATGGATAAAAGGAATTGTGAAGTTTAAACAAAGGAACTGTTACTCAGCTTCAAAACCCCAACTATGCAAAATGTGACATAAATATGCATATTAGCTGTAAACAATCTAACACAACAGCTAAAAATACCTTTTTGACTTGATTAGAACTACTACTGTGCATAATTCAAAATAAATTACTAGCTGATGAGTTCCATTTGGACAGATGTTGGAAATAACAAAGCATCGTAATTCCAACATGAAAATCTGTACTTCATTTTGCAACAACACTTGGAGCCTCAGATCCACTTTCCATATACTGAATCATATTATATAGAGTTCTAACAATATCATAACATTCTTTAAGGCAGGAAATCTAGCAAGCTGTATATTGTTAAACCAAGGAAGTACTAGTCTTTCATTAGGAAGGTCTCAGGATTGATCTCTGGTCTCTATTGCGTTAACTAGCCGCACTCAGAGCACTGATGGGGCCACTACAGTTGAATTTAGTAACCCCAGAAAGAAAGGAGGGGAAATGTATTCCTTATTTCTATTGAAGTGACTTCTATTGGATGGTGCACATGATTGAATAACCTCCCAACACTCTACTTAGGCTCACGCATGAAGAATGGCCATTTAAGTGAAGACCAGAGGGCTGCCTGTACCTATGAAGCCACTCCCCACGAGTCAGAGCCTTCAAGAGAGGAGAAGTGACAAGTGGGGATTAAATAGTGAAAAAATGGTGAAGATTTTTAATTTCAAGATATAAATTGATTGAGTGCATCAGTAACCTTTAAATGTACGACAGCTTCGCCCTCTCTCCATTTTACTGGAGGAAGTGACATGCTGGTGATTGGGTGGCACACATATAATGGGCCAGAATTTGTCATCAAAATAACGGTGAGGCTAATTTACGCATAAATAACACCATTATTTATGCGTAACTGGTACGGCAACTTCAGGCGAGGGGCAGATGCATGTTTAAACTTGAATACCCAAAAGTTGTCCAATTTGCATCACTCTGACATTAGCTTCGTGAAAATGGCAACTTTCTGTCTGACTCACCATTGAAATGCTTTGAATGGCATGAAGTTGCTATATTTGCATGGTAGATACGAATAAACTTGCCACAGAAAGTTAAGTCTTGTCATTTCAAGTGTAAGTATACTTTTCAAGACGTGATAATATTAACTACTGCCAATCAGCCTCTCTGGCACTGAAAATTAACTATTACAAACATATGACATTGACTGGTAGGAAAAGACCAGCTGGGCCATCAAGCCTGTCTCACTCAAAAATGGCGAGACCATCATGGCTAAACACTTCTCTCTCCGAGTTCACTACCCTCCTATTCTCCCTTAATCTTTGCCTCCATATAAACTCCCCTACCCATATTCACGGCCACCCCCTCGACCTTGTCATCTCACGTGGCCTTTCAATTCCCATTCTGTCAATCATGAATAAGGCCATCTCTGATCACTTCCTTGTTTCCCTCTCCACCCACATCTTCCTTTCCCTCTCAACCCCACTTCCTTCTGTGTCTGCCCCAAGTCACTTACAATTACACTTTCAAATTCCCAACTGTCTACCCTTTGGCCCTCCATTCACCACGACATTTCTGTAGCTACCAATCTGCTCAATCACACCCTCACCTCCACCTTTGGTGCCCTTGTCCCCATTAAAACCATTACTCTCTCTCACCCTGGTCGTTCCCCCTGGTATGGCCCTTCGCTCCTGTAAGGCCAAGGGACGTAGACTTGAACGTTTGTGGCGGACAACTGGTTTAGCCATTCATCGCCATATCTGGCTGGATCACATAAAGCACTATCAGGTCCTGCTCTCCTCTGCCAAAACTCCTCACTATTTCAGGATCATCCTGGAATGCAAAGATAATCCCCAGATTCTCTTTTGCACTACAAACCATCTTCTTAAATCACTTTCCCCTGCCCCCTCACCTCCAACAAGTGCGAAGAGCTCATGGGCTTCTTTTGTCACTAAGATTGAGACCATCCGTTCAGCTGCCTGAGTAGCTAAGGTTCTTTAAGCTTTCTTGCAGCTCTCTTTTGGACCTTTTCCATGGCCACTATATCACCTACCTTGTGAGGGGACCAAACTGGACACAGTACTCTAGATACGGTCTGGCCAACAACCTATATAGTGTCAAAATAGTGTCCTTTAACTTATACTGAATGGTTCTATTAATACGATCCAATACCCTGTTAGCTTTAGCGACAGTTTCTCTATATTGGTCATGAGCCTTTAGTGATCTGTGCACCAATAACACCAAGATCTTTTTCTTTCTCAACCTTTTTCAGTATTGTTTCCTGCAAATGATATGTGTATTCTGTGTTAGGTCTACCAACATGCATGAAACTACATTTATCTAAATGAAATGCCATTTGCCAATGTGTGGTCCAGCCCTCTAGCACATCTAAATCTTATTGGATTTGACTGCACTCCTCTACCGTCTTAACCCTTGCACAGAATTTGGTGTCATCTGCAAACTTACCATACTCCCAACATCACCGTCCCGGTCATTAATAAAGATCGTGACGAGTCATGGGTCTAGGACCGATCCCTGGGGGACACCACTGGTAACATGTCTCCAAGCTGAACCACATCCGTTAACTACAACTTTTTGGCTGCGGGATTGGATTAGAGCCCACTCCTAATCCAGCGCTTCAAATTTCTACTGATACCACAAGATTCTATCTTGTGAAGTAACCTAATGTGCGGCACCTTATCGAAGGCTTTCTGGAAGTCCAGGTTTACAATGTCTACCTGATTTCCCTCATCCACTACCCAAGTGACTTCCTCAAAAAACTCTATCAAATTTGTTAGGCACAACCTATTTTTTCGGAAGCCATATTGTGAATTTCTAATGGTTTCTCTTACCTTTCCCAATGATCATAAAGGGCATCTCTTAGGGTCCCTTCGAGTATCTTCCCAATAATCCGTTAGGCTGATAGGCCTGGGTCTGATTTATCCCCTTTTTTGAAAATAGGAACAACATGACCTAGCTTCCAGTTTAGTTGCCTCACCATTGAAATGCAATGACACCCTATTACAAGTGTGGAGTCTCATTCCTTCAGGTATTAATTGTTGTTCGTCTTTTTTCTCTCTCTCTCAATCCAATCTTTCTTTCCCTCTCTATTTCTCTTTCTGTACCTGATTTGACATTGAATTCACCCACTCTAATTTACACTTCCTTCTCAGTCCTTGCACTATTTATTTCTCAATCCTTCAATCTGATTAGTTAAAGAGATACACAGTTGCTTGCCCTATTCGCTCAGGTCCTCGATGCCCTGCTTCCCTCGTTGTGCCATTATCTCACTTTCAGCAACTTGCCACGCAAAAAATTTAAAAACCTAAACACGCAAGGGCAAGTCTAAATAATAGCAGATGCCGTTAGATGCCCTGCTACGGCAAAACCTGGCCCAACAGTATGACCAGAGTATTTCCAAACAACTATGTAATAGGGTTGTACAACTTTTTATTGTAATTTTTTGTTACTTGTATCTACTACATCTATATACTGTAAATAACAGCTTTAAAAAAATTAGCAAGAAAAGAGTGGAAAGTAAAGATTTAGCAGTCTTGGATGATTCATTTTTCATTAATGGTTAGTACTGTTCCACATAACACTGACCTTCAAGGCAGTTAAGAGAACCCTATACTTCTAGCATCACAGATGAAGTGCACCACCACTAATCTGCATAGTTCAAAATCAGCAATGCCTACAATCACCAATTAAACAACTTCAAAAGTTGCCTACATTTAAAATGCAGTCAAGCTTACTGTATTAACAATGTTCAAAGGATAATGCAGCACATTATTGTTTGCTTATTTTTTTAAATCATAGTTTTTATGTGAAAATAGAATAAATCTGTGTCTAGTTTTTGTCTCAGACACAAGAGAAGCATTCAAGCCCCGAAGGTAGTACAGAAAAGAGCCAGAAGACTGATGCTTAAGTGTAAAAGGATTAAATTCTGAGGAGAGACTGAGGAAACTTGGTCTCTTCAACCATGAAAGAAAGTTAAGAGGGACGATAGAGGTAAATACGATAGTAAACTGCATAAAAGAATATGTACAGAGCACTACAACAACAACTTGCATTTATATAGCGCCTTTAATGTAGTAAAACATCCCAAGGCGCTTCACAGGAGCATAATCAGACAAAAATTGACACTGAGCCAAAGAAGGAAATATCAGCTCAAGTACTAAAAGCTCGGTCAAAGAGTAAGTTTTAAGGAGCGTCTTAGAATCATAGAATCATAGAAGTTTACAACATGGAAACAGGCCCTTCGGCCCAACATGTCCATGTCGCCCAGTTTATACCACTAAGCTAGTCCCAATTGCCTGCACTTGGCCCATATCCCTCTATACCCATCTTACCCATGTAACTGTCCAAATGCTTTTTAAAAGACAAAATTGTACCCGCCTCTACTACTGCCTCTGGCAGCTCGTTCCAGACACTCACCACCCTTTGAGTGAAAAAATTGCCCCTCTGGGCCCTTTTGTATCTCTCCCCTCTCACCTTAAATCTATGTCCCCTCGTTATAGACTCCCCTACCTTTGGGAAAAGATTTTGACTATCTACCTTATCTATGCCCCTCATTATTTTATAGACTTGTATAAGATCTTGAAGGGAGAGAGTGTGGAGAGGCGCAGAGACCACTCGGCTCCAGACCTCATTACGGCCTTGGACCAAACATGGACAAAAGAGCTGAATTCCAGAGGTGAGGTGAGAGTGACTGCCCTTGATATCAAGGCAGCATTTGACAGAGTGTGGCACCAAGGAACCCTAGTAAAATTGAACTCAATGGGAATCAGGGGGAAAACTCTCCAGTGGCTGGAGTCATACCTAGCACAAAGGAAGATGGTAGTGGTTGTTGAAGGCCAATCATCTCAGCCCCAGGACATTGCTGCAGGAGTTCCTCAGGGCAGTGTCCTCGGCCCAACCATCTTCAGCTGCTTCATCAATGATCTTCCCTCCATCATAAGGTCAGAAATGGGGATGTTCGCTGATGATTGCACAGTGTTCAGTTCCATTTGCAACTCCTCAAATAATGAAGTAGTCCGAGCCCGCATGCAGCAAGACTTGGACAACATCCAGGCTTGGACTGATAGGTGGCAAGTAACATTCGCGCCAGATAAGTGCCAGGCAATGACCATCTTCAACAAGAGAGAGTCCAACCACCTCCTCTTGACATTCAACGGCATTACCATCGCTGAATCCCCCACCATCAACATCCTGGGGGTCACCACTGACCAGAAACTTAACTGGACCAGCCATATAAATACTGTGGCTACGAGAGCAGGTCAGAGGCTGGGTATTCTGTGGCAAGTGACTCATCTCCTGACTCTCCAAAGCCTTTCCACCATCTACAAGGCACAAGTCAAGAGTGTGATGGAATACTCTCCACTTGCTTGGATGAGTGCAGCTCCAACAACACTCCAGAAGCTCGATACCATCCAAGATAAAGCAGCCCGCTTGATTGGCACCCCATCCACGGCCCTAAACATTCACTCCCTTCACCACCGGCGCACAGTGGCTGCAGTGTGTACCATCCACAGGATGCACTGTAGCAACTCACCAAGGCTTCTTCGACAGCACCTCCCAAACCCGCAGGCACATGGGAACAACACCACCTGCACGTTCCCCTCCAAGTCACACACCATCCCGACTTGGAAATATATCGCCGTTCCTTCATTGTCGCTGGGTCAAAATCCTGGAACTCCCTTCCTAACAGCACTGTGGGAGAACTGTCACCACATGGACTGCAGCGTTTCAAGAAGGTGGCTCACCACCACCTTCTCAAGGGCAATTAGGGATGGGCAATAAATGCTGGCCTCGCCAGCGACGCCCACATCCCATGAACGAATAAAAAAGGTATAGGGAAGGAATTTTCAACATGTACAGAACTAATGGTTTTAGAATCCTAGTCAATTCTACAGTTTAAGGCGTAGACGGCTGAAGGCACAGTGTTAATTATTATTTGAATGAAGAACTTCCTCACACCAATTCTTTTAAGGTTTGAGCCTGTTCTCATTCTACTTTCATTGGTATACCTTAAAGTATCCCGGGCCACTGTCTCAGGTTGAACCAGACAATTCGCAATCTGAGCATCCTATTTGACCCTAAGCTGTGCTTCCCCTCCCATATCCTCTCCATCATAAAGACTGCCGACTTCCACCTCCGTAACATCATAGATCAGCTCTATTCATAATTCATCAGAAAATGAATCAATTCATGTCCACATGCAGCAAGATGTAGACAACATCGTGGCTTGGGCTGATAAGTGGCATGTAATGTTTGCACCACACAAGTGCCAGGCAATGACTAGCTCCAACAATAGAGATCTTAACCACCTACCCTTGACATTCAATGGCATTACCTTCACCTAATCCCCAACCATCAACATCTTTGGGGTCACCACTGACCAGAAATCTAACTTGAGCATACACATAAATGCTGTGGCTCCTTGAGCAGGTCAGATGTTGGTTATTCTATGGTGAGTGGCTCACCTCATGACTCTCCAAAGCCTCTCCACCACATACAAGGCACAGAGTCAGGAATGTGATGGAATACCCTCCACTTGCCTGGATGGGTGCAGCTGCAACAACACTCAAGAAGTTCGACACCATCCAGGACAAAGCAGCCTACTTGATCAGCACTTTATTCACTAGCCTAAACATCCACTCCCTCCACCACTGGCTTACTGTGGTGGCAGTGTGCACTGTCTACAGGATGCAATGCAGCAACTTGCCAAGGCTTCTTTGGCAGCACCTCCCAAACCCGCCACCTCCACCACCTAGAAAGACAAGAGCAGCAGGCGCATGGGAACACCATCACCTCCAAGTTCCCCACTATCTTGACTTAGACATATATCATCATTCCTTCATCACCGCTGGGTCAAAATCCTGGAACTCCCTAATAGCATTGTGGGAGCACCTTCACCACACGGACTGCAGCGGTTCAAGAAGGTGACCCACCACCGCCTTCTCAAAGGCAACTAGGGATGGGCAATAAATGCCAGCCTTGCCAGCAATGCCCACATCCCAAGAAAAAAAAAGTTGGGCAGTTATTGTTGTTGATGGTCCCTCATCATATTATTGCACATGCTCTGCAACAAAATATGCAGACCAAAATTATACTCATACCTCCAGTCTCTATTAAAAGACACTTGTCCACAAATTGCATATGTACAATGGACCAAGATAAAGTTACATTGGGCCATTGGGCCCAACTGGTCTATGCTGGCATTTATGCTCCACACGAGCCTCCTCCCTCTCTTCTTCATTCAACCCCATCAGCATATCCTTCTATTCCTTTCTCCTTTATGTGCTTATCTAGCTTCCCCTTAAATGCACCTATGCTATTTACCTCAACTACTCCTTGTGATGGCACATTCCACATTCTAACCTCTCTTTGGGTAAAGAAGTTTCTCCTGAATTTCCCATTGGATATTTTAGTGACTATCTTCCAGTTATGATCTCCAGTTTTGGACTCCCCCACAAGTGGAAACATTTTTTCTACATTTACTTCTATCAAACCTTTCATTATCTTAAAGACCTCAATCAGGTCACCTCTCAAAGTTCTTCAATACAATTATTCTAGTCATGAAGTAAACTTGTTTGCATCATCATCGATCCTCAGTTACGTGATCCTCTTCATTCGTGGAGTCAATACTGTGTTCAGCGATTTCATACATGATCTCATCTATGCATTTTGCAAACTCATCAGTTGTTGCTATGCAGATGGAACAGCTATTTTTCCAAATTCAGTTCCATGGAGCGGTGAGGGAAGAAGCAGCAACATTTTGATTGCATGATAACACAAATCTGTAGTAAACTCAATGGAAGATCTGTGTGCAATCACAGAAGATATTAAACGGCATGCATAAACCAGGATGTACCCAAAAAATAACTCGTATTGAAAAAGTGTACTTAAGTCAAATAGGTATTTTACCAAACTGCTAACAGGACACACTGATGAAGTAGTGGAAAGGGTTGATGGGGGCAGTGTCGTTGATATTGTGTATATGGATCTTCAAAAGGCATTTGATAAAGTGCCACATAGTTGACTTGTTAGCAAAATTAAAGCTCATGTGATTAAAGGGACAGTATCACCGTGGATAGCGCCTGTGCCAGCACTTTGAAAGAGCTGTCCAATTAGTACCACTCCCCTGCTCTTTCCCCATAGCCCTGTGAATTTTTTCCCTTCAATTATTTATCCAATTTCTTTTTGAAAATTACTATTGAATCTGCTTCCACCATCCTTTCAAGCAGTGCATTCCAGATCATTACAACTCGCTGTGTAAAAAAATGTTTCCTCATGTAGTCTCTTACTCTTTTGCCGATCACCTTAAATCTGTGTCCTCTGGTAACCAACTGGAAACAGTCTCTCCTTATTTGCTCCATCAAAACCGTTCATGATTTTGAACACCTCTATCAAATCTCCCCTTAATCTTCTCAATTCTTAGGCGAACAACCCCAGCTTCTCCAATCTCTCCACATAACTGAAGTCTCTCATCCCTGGTACCATTCTAGTAAATCTCTTCTGCTCCCTCTCTAAGGCCTTGAAATCCTTCCTAAAGTGTGATGCCCAGAATTGAACACAATACTCCAGCTGAGGCCTAACCAATGTTTTATAAAGATTTTGCATAACTTCCTTGCTTTTGTACTCTATGCCTCTGGTAATAAAGCCCAGGATCCCATATGCTTTTTTTTTTTAAAAACAGCCTCCTCAACTTGTCCAGCCACCTTCAAAGATTTGTGTATGCACTCCCCCAGGTCTCTCTGTTCCTGCACTGCCTTTAAAATTGTACCATTTAGTTTATATTGCCTATTCACATTCTTCCTACCAAAATGTATCACTTTACACTTCTCTGCGTTAAATTTCATCTGCCATGTGTCTGCCTATGTCCTCCCGAAGTTTATTACTATCCTTCACATTGTTTACTACATTTCTGACTTGCGTGTCATCTGCAAACTTTGAAATTATACCTTCTATACCCAAGTCCAGGTCATTAACATATCAAAAAGCAGTGGTCCGAATACTGACCCCTGGGGAACACCACTGTATACTTTCCTCCAGTCTGAAAAACAATCATTCACCATTACTCCCTGCTTTCTATCCCCTAGCCAATTTTGTATCCACGGTGATACTGTCCTTTTAATCCCATGGGCTTTAATTTTGCTAACAAGTCTATTATGTGGCACTTTATCAAATACCTTTTGAAAGTCCAGATACACATCAAACGCACCACCCTCATCAATCCTCTCAGTTACTTCAAAGAACTCAGTCAAGTTAATCAAACACGATTTTCCTTTAACAAATCTATGCTGACTTTCATTTATTAGCCCATACTTTTCCAAGTGCCAATTAATTTTGTCTCGGATTATTGTCTCTTCAAAGTTTCTCCACCACCGAAGTTAGGCTGACTGGCCTGGAAATCCCTATCCCCTTTTTTGAACAGGGGTGACACTTGCAATCCTCCAGTCCTCTGGCACCGTCTCCACAAGGTCTCAGTGTAACTTTGTCAAGTGAATTCAAGCAGAATTCCTTTTTACAGTGATATTCAAACCATGTATTAAACTCCCTTCAAACAGTAATTGTCAGAAACCACAAATTGCACAGTAATGTTTTCTCATCTGCACTTTCAAGCCACAAAGAGCAAAACCTAGAGCAGAAACTGAACTTACTCACAAATTACAGTTGAAGCCAACTAACTGTGTGACCAGTTTGCCAAGATTGAGATTTGGGTCACAAAATTCTAAATTTCAGCTATTAAAAAAAAATCAAGTAGTTGTCTTCTTTCTGTAAATAAAGTACTCTTCCATTTACCGTATGTGTTAGGTCAAATTCTCGCAACGACACGGGCTAAATTTTTCACAAAGATAAGCAGTGATGAGGAAACCCATTCAGCCCATCTAGCTCATCCTTCTGTAGGAACCTACAATTCCCCATCCCAATCACAGCATTCAACTGCCTCCTAAGTGCTTCCAGTTTTTGCTTCCAATACCATATACAGAAGACCATTCCAGATATCAATCATTTGCTGTGTACTTACCTTGCCTTTTTTTTTTAAAGTTTCCAACTATGTTCTGCAGTCATGGATTATCTTGAAATAATATCCATTATTAATCTTTACTATTCCATTTAGCATTTTACATACTTCTGTTAGTTATCCTCTTAAACACCTCCTTTCAAGGCTGAAGAGTCCAAATTTTTCTAACCTTTCCTCGTAACTCAGTCCTCTGTCACTAGGGATCTTCCTAGTGGTTCTTCTCTGCGCTCCATCCAGTTTTCAATGCTTCCCTTGTGCCTCGATGACTAGCATTGAACATAACATTCAAGGAGCATCCTGAGAAAACTTCAGCATAATAGCTTCAGATGTAAACACTACTGATTTAGCATTTTAGCTCAGCATTCTGTTTGCTTTGTTAATTGCTGCCCTGCAATGATAGGAAGTGGTGAGTGCAGGATCTATCATCCCACATCTGTTTCAGCCTCTCCCCGAGGTACTTCAACACCATTCATTACATTCATAATTTTTCTTCCAATGTGTAAGACCTTGTGCTTATCTAATATGAAATTTGATCTGGATAGTTCTGCCCACTTGCAAATATTGTCAAGGTCCTTCTGTACTGCCTCAGTTGCTTCATGATAATCTACTAACCTCGCCTACTTTTGTGTTATCTGTGAATTTGACCAACTCAAATTGAGTTTCTGAATCTAGGTCCCCTTTGTAGTGCGGGCTCCAGTACCAAATCCAGGGACTAGCCACTCAGTACATCGTACCAGTCCGACATCACACTCTTACCCACTGCCTGCTGCTTCCTCTCTCTCTCGGCCAATTCCTTATTCATCTCCAGGTTCAACTAAGAATACTCACTGCCTTAAGCTTGTGTTGTATTATGTGCAACATTATCAAATTCTTTCTGGAAGTCAAGGTACACTATAGAACAGGATTTTGCATTGCCCACTTAAGATTTCATCTCCTCAGAAAAATCAAAGGGGTTGGTCAAGCAGGATATGCACTTTTTCAAACTATATTGGCTGCCATTTATTAGGCTATTTTCACGTAGGTGCTCACCAATTTTGTTTCTAATGATCAATTCCATTATTTTGCTGCTAATTGACTGAAGACTAACGAGTCTACAGTCACCTACGTTTGTTTCATTACCTTTCTTGAAAATGGGTACAATGCTGGTTTGTTTCCAATCCAGTGGGACCTCTCCTATAATCACTGGCTCCCTCATGATGACCATCGTATCCCCGGGGATTCTTTGTTTTGTTTTTGAGCTCTTCAAGCCTGATTAGGGGGTCTATGCTGGTGCTATCTAAGTTTTTAAGTTTAGTTGATGGTTGGCATGATATTTGTATTTTCTCTGGTAAATACTGCCAGTATGTAATTGTTTGGTATGTTAACTGCTTCATCTTCAACCTTGAACCCTATTTGTGTCCTTAAGGATATTAATTCTTCTTTGAAAACCCTCTTACTGTAAAAGTCAAATGTAAGGGATCTTACAACACCAGGTTATAGTCCAACAGTTTTATTTGAAAATCACAAGCTTTCGGAGGCTTTCTCCTTCGTCAATTCACCTGACTAAGGAAAAAGCCTCCGAAAGCTTGTGATTTTCACATAAAACTGTTGGACTATAACCTGGTGTTGTAAGATCCCTTATATTTGTCCACCCCAGTCCATCACCGGCATCTCCACATCATGTAAAAGTCATGATAGACATTCAAACAACAGTGATTTTTAGTTATACACGACCTCTTTTTTCTCCTTACTCAATTACCCCATTATCTTCCTCAATTATTTTGACCCAATTGTTAGAAATTAGTCTTGAACAATGTGGGATGGGATCATTCCCAGCCAAGACAAGGAAAGGAAAAAAATAATGTCATTCAAGACTGCAACTCAAACTTTTCTCTTATGGTTAAGACCAAAATGTAAAATAAGCTATAATAAGATGAGAATAACTATGTAATAAACAGTTCAAAAAGGGGCAGTACATCATACTTGCCTGGCAATATAACTTTTTTAGACACTATCAGTTCCATGCATGGACAGAATGGCTTAACGTAGCCTCACGATCTTTGTGCTGTTCCTCACAAAATTTCACTCAAAAAATGAATTCACTTAAGCAATAAAAGAAAAATGTATCAGCTATCATCCACTCATCCAGTAATTATCTACTTGGAAATTTTACAGCTTCTTTGCTCACTAACGTGCCCATTATGGGACAGGGAAAAAAATAGCGAAGCTTTTTAAGTATCTGCATATATATCAATTCCAAGCTCTGTTCCACGCTGTGATTAGAAGATATGTGAATTAATGGAAAACAAAAGGAAAAAATGCAAATACCATCGTATACAACCACAAAAAATCATATATCAAAAAGAATAGAATCAGAGGCACCAGAGTGACAAATTGGATTCCACAGTACATTGACCCTGACCTGTTCATATTGGGAAATGTCTTTTGTCAAGCCATCCACACTCCAAGCATCTCTTTTACACCACTTACACAAACACGTGGCAAAGGTTTGCTGCAGTATTTTGGCTTTCAAAAGGCTGATTAACAAAGCAGAAAGGCAGTGATTTTACAGATATGGTCATAGCTCTACAATAAATGCTTTCAGTCTTGAGGTGTGTTGCTGGTTCAATTCTACAGTGAGGATCATAAAAATAGATAACAATTTGAACACAAGTATAAAGCTTTAAGCACCTTGAAATATCATGTTTCTGTGTGCTTGAAAATTGTTAAACCATCTTAGTTCAACAAAAACCCACAAATGGCAAAAACCCCATGGTGCATTTTATGAGACGGTGAGAGTTTAGCAGAGTATTTCACATTGCAAACTGGTGTGTCAGAGAACTGGAAAACAAAATTGCATCCTTAAGTGCTGCTAAATATTTGATAAGTATATTTTACAGAAGCTTACCCAGTGTTGATGGAAATTATTTCTATCAGTGGGTTTTTCCTTATCTTCGGCAAATCCAGTCGAGCTCCCCCCAACCGTTTTCCCTTATCCTTTTTCTGTCCCAGTAGTCTAACAGAGTGACCTTCAAACAAAATGGAAATAAATGGGCTACATTACACTCCTTTTACTTCTGCTAGAAATTTCAATTTGAAAAGGCAAATATAAAATTATCACTTATTTATGGAAAACATGTAGGAAATGTCTTAGTTAATTACACTAAAACACCAGCCACACCTCTTTACCCCTTTTACTATTTTTTTTAAAAATTCCATTTACCTGTTCTAGAACAGTCACTTCTAATTGATGATTTCGTGCTCATTCTTTCAGTTTTAAACATACTCAATTATCACTTAACATATCATGGAACAGTAATATGCATTGGAACTTTTCAAACATTAGCTTATGGTTATATATCACACAATTATAACTCTTTGGAGGGTTCGTCATTGTGGGTTTATTTGTTTGGCATTTGCAAACTCAGTTATGATGGCTTTTATGAATACTGAACTGTAGTCAAAAGTTCTTCGATGCATAACTGACTTTTTTTTAAAACACACCCAGCTTGTTCAAAGAAGCACTATACTAAACAAAATTTGAGAGAAGAAAAATAATAGGTCTGCAGCATTTGTTACTTGACATGGACTGAACAGTTATTTGTATTCTATATCATTGTTAAGGTTTTTTTTTGAAAAAAGATAATTTAGGGCTGTGCATCTGTAATTGGATTCAGGGAAATGACCCTCTGCCTGACATCAGGTCCAAACCAGAAGCAACTGAAACAAATACAAATCTGTTTTTTAATTGGACTGCCCCATTTTGGGCAAGTTGCCTAGTAATCAGTTCATTTTAAAACTGTAGACTAAAATTTTCAAGAGCAGGGAAAATCAAGCAGAACAATGTTATAACTACATAGCAAGTCAATCAGCATCTGAAAAGGAAACACAGGTTAAAACCTCAGCAGGACCTGCCTCTTTCTTTCAGATGCAGACCAGTTATGCACTTCTAGCACTTCGTTTCTTCATTTTATATTTTCAATCTCCATTTTTTTCCTTTTAGCTCAATCGATGCTATGTTTATTTCCAACTTTTGATTTAGTCATCAGCATCGAAGGTATGTGAATATCTGCCTAATAGTGATGTTGGATGTTTTCTCAGAAGCATCCCAAACACAGTATTGTCCTGCATTCAATGATACTGCAAGAATGAAGGCAAACCAGGGTGATCAAGAGCCAGTGCAGCCTGATTGGCCACACCCATCAGGATGCCACCAACCATCTCGGTAGGTCATGGAACATATACCTAGAAACGAGAGAGGGGAACAGTCTTCTCAACATCTTGGATAGCAGAGGCAGATGCAGAGCTGTGGCATCTGCTGCAATGATACTGCCACTACAACAACAACAACTTGCATTTATATAGCACCTTTAATGTAGTAAAACGTCCCAAGGCACTTCACAGGAACGTTATCAAACAAAATTTGACACCGAGCCACATAAGGAGGTATTAGGATAGGTGGCCAAAAGCTTGGTCAAAGAGGTAGGTTTTAAGGAACGTCTTAAAGGAGAGAGGGGTAGAGAGCCCGAGCAGTTTAGGGAGGGAATTCCGGAGCTTAGGGCCTAGGCAGCTGAAGGCATGGCAGCCAATGGTGGAGCGATTAAAATCGGGGATGCGCAAGAGGCAAGAATTGGAGGAACTCAGATCTCGGAGGGTTGAAGGGCTGGAGGAGATTACAGAGATAGCAAGAGGCGAGGCGAGGCCATGGAGGGATTTGAAAACAAGGATGAGAATTTTAAAATTGAGGCGTTCCCAGACCGGGAGCCAATTTAGGTCAGTGAGCACAGGACTTGGTGCGAGTTAGGATACAGGCAGAAGAGTTTTGGATGAGCTCAAATTTTTGGAAGGTGGAAGATGGTAGGCCAGTCAGGAGAGCATTGGAATAGTCCAGTCCGGAGGTAACAAAGACATGGATGAGGGTTTCAGCAACTGATAAGCCGAGGCAGGGGTGGAGATGGGCGATGTTATGGAGGTGGAAGTAGACAGTCTTGCTGATGGAGCGCATATGTGGTCAGAAGCTCATCGCAGGGTCAAATCGGACGCCAAGGTTGTGAACGGTCTGGTTCAGTCTCAGACAGTGGCCAGGGAGAGAGATGGAGTCGGTGGCGAGGACCAAAGACAATGGCTTCGGCTTTCCCAATATTTAGTTGGAGGAAATTTTTACTCATCCAGTATTGGATGTCAGACAAGCAATGTGACAAACGAGAGACAGTGGAGGTGTCGAGGGAAGTGGTTGTGAGGTAGAGCTGCGTGTTGTCAGCGTACATGTGGAATCTGATGATGTGTTTTCGGATGATGTCGCTGAGGGGCAGCATGTAGATGAGAAATTGGAGGGGGCCAAGAATAAATCCATGGGGGATTTTTAAAAATTCGTTCATGGGATGTGGGCGTCACTGGCAAGGCCAGCATTTATTGCCCATCCCTAATTGCCCTTGAGAAGGTGGCGGTGAGCAGCCTTCTTGAACCGCTGCAGTCCGTGTGGTGAAGGTTCTCCTACAGTGCTGTTAGAAAGTGAGTTCCAGGATTTTGACCCAGCAACGATGAAGGAACGGCGATATAGTTCCAAGTCGGGGTGGTGTGTGACCTGGAGGGGAACGTGTGGGTGGTATTGTTCTCACATGCCTGCTACTCCTGTCCTCTAGGTGGTAGAAGTCGTGGGTTTGGGAGGTGCTGTCGAAGAAGCCTTGGTGAGTTGCTGCAGTGCATCCTGTGGGTGGTACACACTGCAACCACAGTGCAGCTGCGGTGAAGGAAGTGAATGTTTAGGATGGTGGATGGGGTGCCAATCAAGAGGGCTGCTTTGTCCTGGATGGTGTCGAGCTTCTTGGGTGTTGTTGGAGCTGCACTCATTCAGGCAATTGGAGAGTATTCTGTCACACTCCTGACTTGTACTTTGTAGATCATGCAAAGGCTTTGGGGAGTCAGGAGGTGAGTCACTCACCACAGAATACCCAGCCTCTGACCTGCTCTTGTAGCCACAGTATTTATGTGACTGGTCCAATTAAGTTTCTGGTCAATGGTGACCCTCAGGATGTTGATGGTGGGAGATTCGGTGATGGTAATGCCGTTGAATGTCATGGGGAGGTGGTTAGACTCTCTCTTGTTGGAGACGGTCATTGCCTGGCGTGAATGTTACTTGCCACTTATCAGCCCAAGCCTGGATGTTGTCCAGGTCTTGCTGCATGCAGACACAGACTGTCTCATTATCTGAGGGGTTGCGAATGGAACTGAACACTGTGCAATCATCAGCGAACATCCCCATTTCTGACTTTATGATGGAGGGAAGGTCATTGATGAAGCAGCTGAAGATGGTTGGGCCTAGGACACTGCCCTGAGGAACTCCTGCAGCAATGTCCAGAGGTAACAGTGCGGGAAGAGAAGCCATTGCAGGTGATTCCCTGGCAACGACTGGATAGATAAGAACGGAACCAGGCCAGCGCAGTCCCATCCAGTTGGACGACGGAGGAGAGGTGCTGGAGGAGGATGGTGTGGTCACCCGTGTCAAAGGCTGCAGACAGGTCGAGAAGGACGAGGACTGATTGTTTACCATTGTCAAAATCACATAGGATGTCATTTGTGACTGTAATAAGGGCCATTTCAGTACTGTGGCAGGGACAGAAACCTGATTGGAGGGATTCAAACATGGAGTCACGGGAAAGATGGGCATGGATTTGGGTGGCGACAACGTGTTCAAGAGCTTTGGAGAGGAAAGGGAGGTTGGAGATTGGGCACTAGTTTGTAACAGAGCTGCTGACACGTGCAGTGACAGTAATAGTTAGCTGCGGCCTGAAATTTTGCTACATTTCCTTGCATGCATGTTACAATTCTGACCTATGGGGATGGTCATGTGGAGTAGCACAGAGGGCAACCCTCTTCACAATGATTTTATTCAGCATCATTTCGACCTCACCAGCTGTCAAACGGGGGATCATCAATTGTTTACAGACTGATACCTGCACCTTGGTTGCCTTTAGCTTCACTGAGTCAGACGTGGCAAATGCTACCAGAATTAAGAAGCCTTCTGAGGCTCTTTAGAAGCTTTCAGAATTTTTGACATCCTATTGTGACTCTCCCCTCTAAATTATTCCATAGAACTATAGAAAAGATACAGCACAGAAGGGGGCCATTCGGCCCATCGGGTCCACGCTGGCTGTAAGAACAGCCAGGTGCCCATTCTAATCCCACCTTCCAGCACTCAGTCTGTAGCCCTGCAGCGTACAGCACTTTAGGTGCAGGTCCAGGTACTTTTTTTATATATAAAAGAGTTGAGGGTCCCTGCCTCTACCACCAATTTGGGCAGCGAATTCCACACACCCACCATCCTCTGGGTAAAAAAGTTTTTCCTCATATCCCCTCTAATCCTTCCGCCAATCAGCTTAAATCTATGTCCTCTAGTTCTTGAACTCTCTGCTATGAGAAACAGGTACTTCCTGTCTACTCTATCTAGGCCCCTCATAATTTTGTACACCTCAATCAAATCTCCCCTAAGCCTCCTCTGCTCCAAGGAAAACAACCCCAGCCTATCCAATCTCTCCTCGCAGCTCCAATTTTCAAACCCTGGCAACATTCTTGTAAATCTTCTCTGCACTCTCTCCAGAGCAATTACGTCATTCCCGTAATGTGGTGACCAGAACTGCGCACAATACTCCAGCTGTGGCCTTACCAGCGTTTTATACAGTTCCATCGTTACATCCCTGCTTTTGTATTCTATACCTCGGCTAATAACGGACAGCATTCCGTATGCCTTCTTCACAACCTTATCTACCTGTACTGCCACCTTCAGGGACCTGTGCACATGCACTCCAAGGTCTCTCACTTCCTCTACCCCTCTCAATATATTCCCCTTTACTGCGTATTCCCTTTTACTGTTTGCCCTCCCTAAGTGCGTTACCTCACACTTCTCCGGGTTGAACTCCATTTGCCACTTTTCTGCCCACTCCACCAACCCATTGATATATTTTTGGAGTCTACAGCTATCCTCTTCACTATCAACTACATGGACAATTTTTGTGTTCCATCCCTTTACTTTTGGCCTACACATTTTTCCTTTCCCACCACTCACGCTTTTTCGATGCATCCAAACCTACATCTTAAGTTATGTTGATGTGTTGACAGAGGAAAATTTCTGTCAACAGCCTACATCTATTTCAATCTGTCCAAAGCCTGCCATTAGCCATTCTGGTGGTAATACCAAAAGTGGAAAATCTAGGCTACTTACTCCACTTCCTTTCATAGCCTTTTAAAGCGCATCAAAAGGCGGATTTCAGTCGGGAAATGGTGGATAACTGCTTTATGTTCACACCTGCATCACATGAGCTGTGCTGGTTTGACACATTCAAAATATTTCATTCAAATTTATATGGAACTCCAAGTTTTCAAAATGGTGACGATTCACTTTGTAAGAGTTTGTAAGTTTTGTTGAGTTTTCTTCAACATTCAAAATGGGTAGTGCACTCAAAGACAGCAGTGCACAACGAACTTTATGGGCATTTTATATTATCAAAGTGAGTATTGACACCACTGTGTCAGCCAATGAGTTGGAGGCGGGGCCGAACTTACGGCAAACAGTCTATTTACTCAGCAAACAGAGTCTATTTAAACAGTCTCTAGGAACTACAGAATGACAGGAGCTACAACAAAGTCTCCTGATAAAAGCAAGATTATTTCTCCAGCAAAATGCAGTGAGTGGAGGATAGTTACATAATACAAATTATGTGCATAAAGTTAATCCCAGTCACTTACAGCAGTGCGGTCTCCAGGCGTGATTGACGGGGGAGTTACCCAATCATCTCCATTCTGGCCAGGACTTGTGGTGTCACTTATATACAGCCTTATGTGATAACCCATGTATGTACAAAATATATGTGGAGATGCCGGTGATGGACTGGGGTTGACAATTGTAAACAATTTTACAACACCAAGTTATAGTCCAGCAATTTTATTTTAAATTCACAAGCTTTCGGAGATTTTCTCCTTCCTCAGGCAAATGTTTCAAGATCTCCTTGAAGCCTACGCATTTATACATATTGAACAATAATAAATGGTGTTTACAGACTGCCCCTGCAACTGCCCGTTGCCAAGGCAATCACCGTGTTCAGACAGAGAGGTGTTACCTGCAGAACCTCCGAATACACATTCAATAAAAAAACAAACAGGGAAAAAAAAACAGAGAAAAAAAAACACAGAGAGAGGCAGAAACATCCGGAAGGCAGAGAGAGCCAGCAAATGACCCATTATATTAAAAACAGATAACATTTGTTCGCTGGTGGGGTAACGTGTAGCGTGACATGAACCCAAGATCCCGGTTGAGGCCGTCCTCATGGGTGCGGAACTTGGCTATCAATTTCTGCTCGACGATTTTGCGTTGTCGTGTGTCTCGAAGGCCGCCTTGGAGTACGCTTACCCGAAGGTCGGTGGATGAATGTCCATGACTGCTGAAGTGTTCCCCGACTGGGAGGGAACCCTCCTGTTTGGCGATTGTTGCGCGGTGTCCGTTCATCCGTTGTCGCAGCGTCTGCATGGTCTCGCCAATGTACCATGCTCTGGGGCATCCTTTCCTGCAACGTATGAGGTAGACAACGTTGGCTGAGTCACAGGAGTATGAACCATGCACCTGGTGGGTGGTGTCATCTCGTGTGATGGTGGTATCTGTGTCGATGATCTGGCATGTCTTGCAGAGGTTACCGTGGCAGGGTTGTGTGGCGTCGTGGACGCTGTTCTCTTGAAAGCTAGGTAGTTTGCTGCGAACGATGGTCTGTTTGAGGTTGGGTGGCTGTTTAAAGGCGAGTAGTGGAGGTGTGGGGATGGCCATAGCGAGGTGTTTGTCCTCATTGATGACATGTTGAAGGCTGCGGAGAACATGGCGTAGTTTCTCCGCTCCGGGGAAGTACTGGACGACAAAGGGTACTCTGTTGGTTGCGTCCCGTGTTAGTCTCCTGAGGAGGTCTATGCGATTTTTTGCTGTGGCCCGTCGGAACTGTCGATCGATGAGTCGAGCGTCATATCCCGTTCTTACTAGGGCGTCTTTCAGCGTCTGTAGGTGTCCATCGCGTTCCTCCTCGTCTGAGCAGACCCTGTGTATTCGCAGGGCCTGTCCATAGGGGATGGCCTCTTTGACGTGGTTAGGGTGGAAGCTGGAAAAGTGGAGCATCGTGAGGTTGTCCGTGGGCTGTCGTGACACTACAGACTTTCTGTCGTGACACTACAGACTTCCTACAAAAACTCAGTACCCACGGACCAGTTGAACCAGGAACACTTCTCACCACGATGGACGTCTCAGCACTATACACCAGTATCCCCCACGATGACGGCATCGCTGCGACAGCATCAATACTCAACACCAACAACAGCCAATCTCCGGAAGCCATCCTACAACTCATCCGCTTCATCCTGGATCACAATGTCTTCACCTTCGATAACCAGTTCTTTACCCAAACACACGGAACAGCCATGGGGACCAAATTCGCACCCCAATACGCCAACATTTTCATGCACAAGTTCGAGCAGGACTTCTTCACTGCACAAGACCTCCAACCAACACTATACACCAGATACATCGACGACATTTTCTTTCTATGGACCCACGGCAAGGAATCACTAAAGAGACTACACGATAACATCAACAAGTTCCATCCCACCATCAAGCTCACCATGGACTACTCCTCAGAATCAGTTTCTTTCTTGGACACACGAATCTCCATCAAAGACGGGCACCTCAGCACCTCACTCTACCGCAAGCCCACGGACAACCTCACGATGCTCCACTTTTCCAGCTTCCACCCTAACCACGTCAAAGAGGCCATCCCCTATGGACAGGCCCTGCGAATACACAGGGTCTGCTCAGACGAGGAGGAACGCGATGGACACCTACAGACGCTGAAAGACGCCCTAGTAAGAACGGGATATGACGCTCGACTCATCGATCGACAGTTCCGACGGGCCACAGCAAAAAATCGCATAGACCTCCTCAGGAGACTAACACGGGACGCAACCAACAGAGTACCCTTTGTCGTCCAGTACTTCCCCGGAGCGGAGAAACTACGCCATGTTCTCCGCAGCCTTCAACATGTCATCAATGAGGACAAACACCTCGCTATGGCCATCCCCACACCTCCACTACTCGCCTTTAAACAGCCACCCAACCTCAAACAGACCATCGTTCGCAGCAAACTACCTAGCTTTCAAGAGAACAGCGTCCACGACGCCACACAACCCTGCCACGGTAACCTCTGCAAGACATGCCAGATCATCGACACAGATACCACCATCACACGAGATGACACCACCCACCAGGTGCATGGTTCATACTCCTGTGACTCAGCCAACGTTGTCTACCTCATACGTTGCAGGAAAGGATGCCCCAGAGCATGGTACATTGGCGAGACCATGCAGACGCTGCGACAACGGATGAACGGACACCGCGCAACAATCGCCAAACAGGAGGGTTCCCTCCCAGTCGGGGAACACTTCAGCAGTCATGGACATTCATCCACCGACCTTCGGGTAAGCGTACTCCAAGGCGGCCTTCGAGACACACGACAACGCAAAATCGTCGAGCAGAAATTGATAGCCAAGTTCCGCACCCATGAGGACGGCCTCAACCGGGATCTTGGGTTCATGTCACGCTACACGTTACCCCACCAGCGAACAAATGTTATCTGTTTTTAATATAATGGGTCATTTGCTGGCTCTCTCTGCCTTCCGGATGTTTCTGCCTCTCTCTGTGTTTTTTTTTCTCTGTTTTTTTTTCCCTGTTTGTTTTTTTATTGAATGTGTATTCGGAGGTTCTGCAGGTAACACCTCTCTGTCTGAACACGGTGATTGCCTTGGCAACGGGCAGTTGCAGGGGCAGTCTGTAAACACCATTTATTATTGTTCAATATGTATAAATGCGTAGGCTTCAAGGAGATCTTGAAACATTTGCCTGAGGAAGGAGAAAATCTCCGAAAGCTTGTGAATTTAAAATAAAATTGCTGGACTATAACTTGGTGTTGTAAAATTGTTTACAATTGTACAAAATATAGTGATACTTCCAATTTTTAACGCCTTCTTTTGAAACCAAATCACAACACGTGTGTTGTGCAATTGATAGTCCTGACATAAGCTGCAGTGAGCAGCAAGCACAATGAACCATCATAGATTCCAAAGAACAGACTCACAATTACACACAGAATTTAATTATTCAAGCCTTTAATTCGCAGGTTAATTAACATAATTGATTGTGCAATGCTCATGAAGTAAAATATTGAAAAATTCACACCCGAGGCTACAGCTGAGTAACGGTACGGATTTGCAGGATGCTGAAATAGCTGGATAAAAAACTTCCCCACCAAAAGCACCATGTAATGTAGAACTAATTCTTTCTTTTGGCCACTTGATTATAAACTAGAATGTTGCAACATTTCTGTTTTCTATCATATTCAGTTATGGTCATCATGCCACAAAGATTGTTTCAGAAAGTACATTAACAAGAGCAACAAGACTGATCCCTTAGAATAAAACCAATGAGATATGAGCAAAGATGAAACAAGCCTTAAAGTTTAGATAAATCCATATTATTAATTTAAAACACATGATGAAATTAGGGCCAGAGAATACAAAAAGGAAATTCATGGAGTAAATTTATCCCAGATACCAGGAAAACCTTTTTCTTTGAAGAGTGATAAATGTTTGAAATAACCTACCAAGCAAAGTGGAGGGGAAAAACAATGGGGTTATTCAAGGTAACAACAGCAACTTGCATTTATATAGCATCTTTAACGTAGAAAAAAAATCCCAAGACACTTCATAGAGACATAAGGAAAAATGAACACTAAGCCAAAGAAAGAACTATTGGATGGGATGAAAAGCTTGGTCAAAGAGGTGGGATTTTTGAGGTGGGTTTTTTTTTAAGTTGGGTCTTAAGGGATGAGGGGATGGGGTGGAAAGATTGAGGGCTTAAGGGGGGGGGGATTATAGAGCATGGGGTCTAGGCAATTGAAGGCATGGTTGCCAATGGTCCGGCGAAGGGCGCAGGGGGGCAGGCGCACAAGAGGCCAGTCAGAGGAACGGAGAGTTGGGGAAGGGGGAGTTATAGGGCTGGAGGAGGTTACCGAGATTGGGAGGTGCAAAGCCGTGAATGGATTTAAACACAAGGATGAAAATTTTAAATTTGAGGTGTTGGGGACCAGCAGCCAATGAAGGTCAGCAAGCACAGGGCTGGTGGGTGAGCGGGACTTGGTATGGGATAGCATTCAGGCAGCAGAGTTTTGGAAGAGCTCAAGTTTATAGAGGGTGAAGGATGAGAATTAAATCAACATCATGTTACGAGAGTTATGTACAAGAGGGATGAACTTTGGACCCTGATGATTTTTCTTATATTCTTAATTTGATGTCTTATCAACACTTCTAAGTTTCTATTAAGTAAAATAAAAATAGGCAAAACATGATGAAATCTGCAACTTTTAGCAATATGAAAATCTGCAAATGGAACTCAATTTCAAACAAACCTGTAGGTAAGTCAAATATAACAGTAAAATATAAACTCAAAGAAACAGAAGTTTTAACTTGTCGGAAAACAGAAGTGAATACGGTATGATGACACTAGGTTAAAAAAGATACTTTGCAAACATAATGCAGTTGCTAAAAAAAAGGATGCACTAATAATAAGCTAATGAAGAGATCTACTGGGAACGATCCTCCATAAATCATAGATCACTATGAAACTGCCACTGGCATCCCAAAGTCCAACTGTGGTAAGGATTTCTACTTTTCAATTCCAAAAATTAACAAGATTCAAAAAGCCATAACAATCCTTGCAGATATTCATTTCAGACAAGGAACTTTAATCTCCAAAGTTCTCACATAACGAAGCTGCAATCCCTTCTATAGGAGCTTTACAAGGAATGCCAAGAAAAAAAATCAATTACTATGTAACCAATTTCACATCGTTTTCATTCCATTACACAGAGGAAATGTAATTATGTTCTTCAATTTTGTGTTTTTGTAATATGAAGCCAAAAGTAATAAAAGATAAATAATTTATTTTGTCTATCGACATGCAAATATCAAAACGACAACTTCAGCTTAATTGCACATGGTCATTTTCCAATTCACTGGTTTATGAAGGCAAACTATGGGGCAGCAAATATCTAAAATTTTGAAATAAAATCAAATTCACGTTAAAATCAAATTCCCATTACAAAGTATTTCTACTTTGCAGCATTTACATACACAAAGATGAACAAAAGAATCTAATTCAGAAGCTTTCATTTACTTATTTTTAGGGAAGAAGCACATTATCCACTACATTTTTGAGTCTCAAGAATAACCCAATAAGTTAAAAGACAGCACTAGCCAGGGCAAAAAAAATCAGGATGAGTGGGTCAGTAGGTTCAACTTGGCTATGGGTCAGATTGGCAGCTCTCAGCCCAACTAACACAGTTATTCAAGGGGCATAGATCAGTTAACTGACTATGACAAAAGCATATGAATTCTTCCACTCCACATAGGACATAAATGCAAATATATATAAATCCTTAATCGGAGATAGTAATGGGTTCAACATAGGAAGCAAACCATGCCTTAAAAATCTAAAGACTACTCTTCTCCTCAAATCTATTTATTACTTTAGGTTCCTGCAAAGCATTTATCATTATCCATTAATCAAGCATTCACAGTACCTAACAGTTTACTATAGCGACTTTGAAACCCGGTCCAAGCAAAACATTCAGAAATCCACAACTTTTATTGAAAAATGTACTAGTTTTAGTCAATCTAACTGCAAAACTAATGGCTGCAAACCAAAGTTTTCAAGCTTTTGTTTGGCTTGTTAGGCAGAAAAGGTTTATTTTTTTGTTTTTAACACTACTCAACAACTTAATTACAATTTGAGAAAGAGATAGAAACACAGAAAAACAAATGTAAGGAGTCTTACAACACCAGGTTATAGTCCAACAGCTTTATTTGAAATCACAAGCTTTCGCAGCTTTCCTCCTTCGTCAGGTGAGTGTAGGATTCCATAAAGGCACAGCATATATAGTCAGAGAACAATGCCTGGTGATTACAGATAACCTTTCCAACTGCCCGTTATTACACCTCGGCAGAGATATAATCAAAGCAATCAAAGGAGTGGATGGTGTTCAGACAGAGAAACATTACATCCCAGACTACTGAATACACAAGCGGTCATAACAAAGACAGAGAGACAGAGAGAGAGAGAGAGAGAGAGAGAGAGAGAGAGAGAGACCCGAAAGGCAGAGAAAGAGAGAGAATGACCAGTTGTATTAAAAACAGATAACTTTTTTTTGCTGGTGGGGTTACATGTAGCGTGTCGTGAACCCAAGATCCCTGTTGAGGCCGTCCTCATGGGTGGGGAACTTGGCTATCAATTTCTGCTCGACGATTTTGCGTTGTCGTGTGTCTCGAAGGCCACCTTGGAGAACGCTTACCCGAAGATCGGGGGCTGAATGTCCTTGACTGCTGAAGTGTTCCCCGACTGGGAGGGAACCCTTCTGTCTGGCAATTGTTGTGCGGGGTCCGTTCATCCGTTGTCGCAGTGTCTGCATGGTCTCGCCGATGTACCATGCTCCGGGGCATCCTTTCCTGCAACGTATGAGGTAGACAACGTTGGCCGGGTAACAGGAGTATGAACCATGTACCTGGTGGGTGGTGTCCTCTCGTGTGATGGTGGTATCTGTGTCGATGATCTGGCATGTCTTGCAGAGGTTGCCGTGGCAGGGTTGTGTGATGTCGTGGACCCTGTTCTCCTGAAAGCTGGGTAATTTGCTGCGAACGATGGTCTGTTTGAGGTTAGGTGGCTGTAGTGGAGGCATGGGGATGGGCCGACGCGAGGTGTTCGTCGTCATCGATGACAATTTCTTCCTATGGACCCACGGCGAAGAATCACTGAAGAGACTACACGATAACATCAACAAGTTCCATCCCACCATCAAACTCACCATGGACTACTCCTCAGAATCGGTTTCATTCTTGGACACACGAATCTCCATCAAAGACGGGCACCTCAGCACCTCACTCCACCACAAGCACTCGGGCAACCTCACGATGCTCCACTTTTCCAGCTTCCACCCTAACCATGTCAAAGAGGCCATCCCCTATGGACAGGCCCTGCGAATACACAGGATCTGCTCAGACGAGAAGGAACGTGATGGACACCTACAGACGCTGAAAGACACCCTCGTAAGAACGGGATATGACACTGGACTCGTCGATCGAAAGTTCCGACGGGCCATAGCGAAAAATCGCATAGATCTCCTCAGAAGACAAACACGGGACGCAACCAACAGAGTACCCTTCGTCGTCCAGTACTTCGCCGGAGCACAGAAATTACGCCATGTTCTTCTCAACCTTCAACATGTCATCGATGACGACGAACACCTCACCAAGGCCATCCCCGACGACGAACACCTCGCGAAGGCCATCCCCATGCCTCCACTACTTGCCTTCAAACAGCCACCTAACCTCAAACAGACCATCGTTCGCAGCAAATTACCCAACTTTCAGGAGAACAGCGTCCAAGACACCACACAACCCTGCCACGGCAACCTCTGCAAGACATGCCAGATCATCGACACGGATACCACCATCACACGAGAGGACACCACCCACCAGGTACATGGTTCATACTCCTGTGACTCGGCCAACGTTGTCTACCTCATACGTTGCAGGAAAGGATGCCCCGGAGCATGGTACATCGTCTAGACCATGCAGACACTGCGACAACGGATGAACGGACACCGCGCAACAATCGCTAGACAGAAGGGTTCCCTCCCAGTCGGGGAACACTTCAGCAGTCAAGGACATTCAGCCTCTGATCTTCGGGTAAGCGTTCTCCAAGGCGGCCTTCGAGACACACGACAACGCAAAATCGTCGAGCAGAAATTGATAGCCAAGTTCCGCACCCATGAGGACGGCCTCAACCGATATCTTGGGTTCATGTCACGCGACATGTAACCCCACCAGCAAAAAAAAGTTATCTGTTTTTAATACAACTGGTCATTCTCTCTCTTTCTCTGCCTTTCGGGTCTCTCTCTCTCTTTCTCTGTCTTTGTGTTATGACCGCTTGTGTATTCAGTAGTCTGGGATGTAATGTTTCTCTGTCTGAACACCATCCACTCCTTTGATTGCTTTGATTATATCTCTGCCGAGGTGTGATAACGGGCAGTTGGAAAGATTATCTGTAATCACCAGGCATTGTTCTCTGACTATATATGCTGTGCCTTTATGGAATCCTACACTCACCTGACAAAGGAGGAAAGCTGCGAAAGCTTGTGATTTCAAATAAAGCTGTTGGACTATAACCTGGTGTTGTAAGACTCCTTACGTTTGTCCACCCCAGTCCATCACCGGCATCTCCAAATCATAGAAAAACACAGAAGGAGGCCATTTGGCCCATCGTGTCTGTGCCGGAAAATGTTGCGGCACCAGGTATCTGGTGCAGCCTTTGCTAAATTCGACAGGAATGAACAACGATCATCCCTTTACACAGAACAAGTTTACCCCTGGAGGATCATCTGGAGCAAGTTCCCAAACAATGTTCCCGCCCGGGATCAAACCATGTAAGACGAATGTGATAACCACTAAACTACGGAAACCTGGAGAGATTTTCGGACACTAAGGGAATCAAGGGATATGGGGATAGGGCGGGAAAGTGGAGTTGAGGTAGAAGATCAGCCATGATCATACTAAATGGCGGAGCAGGTTCGTGGCGCCATATGGCCGACTCCTGCTCCTACTTATGTTCTTAACTGGACCACGTTAATTTAATAAAATATTAATACACTCGTCTGATTTCTGGAATATCAAATCAAAGCAACAACGAGTCCCATTAAAAATATCAAGATGCTCATCCAACCATGGAAAGAGGTAATCAAAACCCAGGCCATCATGTTAAATCACATTTTTATTTACTTTAAATACTTCAAATTCATGCCCCCCACTCCATCACTGTCCAGAAGTCCAAGATTGCGAACAGCTCTTTTACAGGTCCAGTCCAGCTTCCCCCACAAACACCAGACTCCAAATGACACAAATTTCAGTCAGAATGATCCAATCACATTATACGATTACTGTATCCAATAAATCTGAACAGCAACTCAGTGAGAACAATGCTACAGAAATAAAGCTCACTAGCCTTCAATGATGCTTTCAAAACTCAATCGATCTTGATGTACCTCATAACATCAAGCACACTCATTGAAGAAATATCAGAACAACGTACAGTTATAATAGCATTTTTAAAATAGAAAAATGTCCCAAAGCGTTTTACAGAGGCACAATCAAAAAGAATGAACACCAAAGGAGGAGAGATTCGGAGAGATAACCAAAAACTTGGTCAAAGAGGTGGGTCTTAGGGAGGGTCTTAAAGGGGGAGAGGGAGAAGGAGAAGCAGAAAGATTCAGAAAGGAAATTCCAGAGTGTCGGGTCTCGGTGCCTGAAAGCACGGCCACCAATGTTGGGGCAAAGGGAGGAGAGATGCACAAGATGCCAGAGCCAGAGGGACAATATGTTCGGGGAGGAGGGGGAAGGAAGAGGGTTGTAGGGCTGGAGCAGGTTACAGAGGTAGGGAGAGGGTCATGCAGGAATTTAAACAGGAGCATCAGTTTGAGTTGAGTAATTGGAGAGCGTATGGAATTTGTGACAGTGACCGAAGACAATGGTTTTGGTCTTCCCAGTGTTTCACTGGTGGTAACTGTGGCTCAACCCAGTGCAGATATCGGACAAACAGTCTGGCAACAGAGATTGTGGAAGGGTGCTAGAGAGGTGTCGCTACCATATATTGAAAGCTGACCCTCATCTCTGAGGGTGATATCACCAAGGAGCAGCATGTACATAATGAAGAGGAGGGGACAAAGGATATTTCCTTGGGAGATTCAGGAGGTTACACATTCATGGAAACCAAAGCAATTCCACAATGTTGTAACTTGTTGCACTCAAACTCATTCATCTCTCTCTCATGCTCAAATCTGTGCTATTGCAGCCAGACATTGATTTGGTTCTCAATTCCAGATGTTCATAGTCCAGCTCAATCAATACAACACACTACAGGGAAGCCAAACAAGTCACTTGTAATGAATACACTAAGTACTCCAACTATTGTGGTCAGTACATCATCACACCTCTACTGCAACATGTCATCACAGCATGGACATTAATGCAATTCATCCATCCCTCCCTCTCTCCCTCAATTTTGTCACTGAAATCAGTCATTCATGTTGTACAGTTCCATGGGTGTGGTAGACTCCAGCGCCTCAGCCAAATCGCCATTTTTCATATGTAAACCGAGACAGTAACTGTTAACAGCTATTCAGCACAACATCCACATGAACACGGATGCCATTAAGTAGCAATCAGAAGAATCATAGAATCATAGAAGTTACAACATGGAAACAGGCCCTTCAGCCCAACATGTCCATGTCGCCCAGTTTAAACCACTAAGCTAGACCCAATTGCCTGCACTTGGCCCATATCCCTCTATACCCATCTTACCCATGTAACTGTCCAAATGCTTTTTAAAAGACAAAATTGTACCCGCCTCTACTACTGCCTCTGGCAGCTCGTTCCAGACAATCACCACCCTTTGAGTGAAAAAATTGCCCCTCTGGATCCTTTTGTATCTCTCCCCTCTCACCTTAAATCTATGCCCCCTCGTTATAGACTCCCCTACCTTTGGGAAAAGATTTTGACTATCTACCTTATCTATGCCCCTCATTATTTTATAGACTTCTATAAGATCACCCCTTAACCTCCTACTCTCCAGGGAAAAAAGTCCCAGTCTATCTAACCTCTCCCGAAAAGTCAAACTATCAAGTCCCGGTAGCATCCTAGTAAATCCTTTCCGCACTCTTTCTAGTTTAATAATATCCTTTCTATAATAGGGTGACCAGAACTGTACACAGTATTCCAAGTGTGGCCTTACTAATGTCTTGTACAACTTCAACAAGACATCCCAACTCCTGTATTCAATGTTCTGACCAATGAAACCAAGCATGCCGAATGCCTTCTTCACCACCTGTGACTCCACTTTCAAGGAGCTATGAACCTGTACTCGCAGATCTCTTTGTTCTATAACTCTCCCCAACGCCCTACCATTAACGGAGTAGGTCCTGGCCCGATTCGATCTACCAAAATGCATCACCTCACATTTATCTAAATTAAACTCCATCTGCCATTCATCGGCCCACTGGCCCAATTTATCAAGATCCTGTTGCAATCCTAGATAACCTTCTTCACTGTCCATAATGCCACCAATCTTGGTGTCATCTGCAAACTTACTAACCATGCCTCCTAAATTCTCATCCAAATCATTAATATAAATAACAAATAACAGCGGACCCAGCACCGATCCCTGAGGCACACCGCTGGTCACAGGCCTCCAGTTTGAAAAACAACCCTCTACAACCACCCTCTGTCTTCTGTCGTCAATCCAATTTTGTATCCAATTGGCTACCTCACCTTGGATCCCGTGAGATTTAACCTTATGTAACAACCTACCATGCGGTACCTTGTCAAAGGCTTTGCTAAAGTCCATGTGGACCACGTCTACTGCACAGCCCTCATCTATCTTCTTGGTTACCCCTTCAAAAAACTCAATCAAATTCGTGAGACATGATTTGCCTCTCACAAAACCATGCTAACTGTTCCTAATCAGTCCCTGCCTCTCCAAATGCCTGTAGATCTTATCCCTCAGAATACCCTCTGACAACTTACCCACTACAGATGTCAGGCTCACCGGTCTGTAGTTCCCAGGCTTTTCCCTGCCGCCCTTCTTAAACAAAGGCACATTTGCTACCCTCCAATCTTCAGGCACCTCACCTGTAGCTGTCGATGATTCAAATATCTCTGCTCGGGGACCCGCAATTTCCTCCCTAACCTCCCATAACGTCCTGGGATACATTTCATCAGGTCCTGGAGATTTATCTACCTTGATGCGCGTTAAGACTTCCAGCACCTCCCTCTCTGTAATATGTACACTCCTCAAGACATCACTATTTATTTCCCCAAGTTCCCTAACATCCATGCCTTTCTCAACCGTAAATACCGATGTGAAATATTCATTCAGGATCTCACCCATCTCTTGTGGTTCCGCACATAGATGACCTTGTTGATCCTTAAGAGGCCCTACTCTCACCCTAGTTGCTCTTTTGCCCTTTATGTATTTGTAGAAGCTCTTTGGATTCTCCTTTGCCTTATCTGCCAAAGCAATCTCATGTCCCCTTTTTGCCCTCCTGATTTCTCTCTTAACTCTACTCCGGCAATCTCTATACTCTTCAAGGGATCCACTTGATCCCAGCTGTCTATGCATGTCATATGCCTCCTTCTTCTTTTTGACTACGGCCTCAATCTCCCGAGTCATCCAAGGTTCCCTACTTCTACCAGCCTTGCCCTTCACTTTATAAGGAATGTGCTTACCCTGAACCCTGGTTAACACACTTTTGAAAGCCTCCCACTTACCAGACGTCCCTTTGCCTGCCAACAGACTCTCCCAATCAACTTCTGAAAGTTCCTGTCTGATACCATCAAAATTGGCCTTTCCCCAATTTAGAATTTTAACTTTTGGGCCAGACCTATCATTCTCCATAGCTATCTTAAAACTAATGGAATTATGATCACTGGTCCCAAAGTGATCCCTCACTCACACTTCTGTCACCTGCCCTTCCTTATTTCCCAAGAGGAGGTCAAGTTTTGCCCCCTCTCTAGTCGGGCCATCCACATACTGAATGAGAAATTCCTCCTGAATACACTCAACAAATTTCTCTCCATCCAAGCCCCTAATGCTATGGCTGTCCCAGTCAATGTTGGGAAAGTTAAAGTCCCCTACTATTACCACCCTATTTTTCTTGCAGCTGTCTGTAATCTCATTACATATTTGCTCCTCAATTTCCCGTTGACTATTTGGTGGTCTGTAGTACAATCCTATCAAAGTGATCTCTCCCTTCTTATTTTTCAGTTCTACCCAAATGGACTCCGTGGGCGAACCCTCGGATATATCCCCTCTCACTACTGCCGTGATGTTCTCCCGAATCAAGAACGCAACTCCTCCTCCTCTCTTACCTCCTGCTCTATCTTTCCTATAGCATCTGTACCCTGGAACATTGAGCTGCCAGTCCTGCCCCTCCCTTAGCCATGTTTCAATAATAGCTATAACATCCCAGTCCCATGTACCCATCCATGCCCTGAGTTCATCTGCCTTGCCTATCAGACTTGATATAATGCAGTTTAATCTAGACTTCCCTTGGTCTTTGCCCTGCTTTCTCAGACCATCTGTCCGGTCATGTTCTGTACACTCTCGCTTACTGCCTTTTGTTTCTGTCATCACTTTACTTCCCACTGACTTCCTGCATCGGTTCCCATCCCCCTGCCACATTAGTTTAAACCCTCCCCAACAGCACTAGCAAACACTCCCCCTAGGACATTGGTTCCAGTCCTGCCCAGATGCAGACTGTCCAATTTGTACTGGTCCCACCTCCCCCAGAACCGGTTCCAATGGCCCAGGAATTTGAATCCCTCCCTCTTGCACCATCTCTCAAGCCACGTATTCATCCTAGCTATCCTGTCATTCCTACTCTGACTAGCCCGTGGCACTGGTAGCAATCCTGAGATCACTACCTTTGAGGCCCTGGCTGATTATTCGCTTCCCTGGCTCAGGCACAGAAGCCAAATGTAGCACACCCACTTCCTTTGACATTTACCCTCTGTTTTGTGTGTTATACCTATCTTTCAATCCATTCTGCTACCTAACCCCTGACTACATGCCCTGACCTTTGTCATGAGTCTCTTATGTGGCACCTTATCAAAGGCCTTCTGAAAGTCCATGTATGCCACATCCACTGCATTGCCCTTGTCTACACTGTTATTTCTTTAAAGAATTCTATAACGTTAGTTAAACATGATTCTCCTTTTAGAAATTCATTTTTTTTTATTATACTCTCTGTCTCTCGATGTTTCGTTATCTCATCTTTTAGCAAAGATTCTAAAATCTTTCCTGACTTCCAGTCTGGGACATGTCTCTACAGAGAGGCACTCAATCTCTTCTCAGCTTCTCCCACAGTTACACAGTGAAGATCTATTATTCAACCTGTAGGCAAATCTTACACAAACCCTGCTGTTCCAACCCCACGAGGTTACATGCTGCAACCCTGCATGCCTGTAACAAGATAGCAATATTATTAGGAGCAGCAAGTCTAAAGCAAAAATTGGCACATGTTTAGCTCTTCCTACAGATTCAGATGTATCAGAAAGAAGGAAAAGATTTGTATTATATGTACCATTATCAAGTCACTCATAAGTATTTGCTATTAGAATATGGAATGCACTCACAAGTAGCTGTTCAAACTGAGTCAATCATAACATTTAAAACGAAAAAGGAATACATAATGAAAAGTATGAAGACGATAGGAGAAAGAGCAGGGAAATGGCATAGAGGTAACGATGGGCCAAACAGCCTCCTACTGTGTTGAAATTTCTTTGATCCTACACAAAGTTTTTATTAAAAGGTATCAAAGCACTTCACATGGAATAAATTGCTTTGAAATGCAGTGACTGATGTTCAATTGGCAAACATTGGCAGCTATTTTGCACACATGATCCCACAAAAAGCAATGAGACAGTTCATCAGTTAACCTGGATGGGTTTTTGTTGAAGGAGGAAAGGAAAGTGACAGGACTCCCTGCATCCACTTGACACATTGGAAAAGGCAGATGGCGCCTCAGTTTTCAAAAAATGTCATTTAATTCTGGTGCTTCTGATCTGGAGCCTGAAATTCACAGTAAATTTCCAATCAAAAATAAGTTAAACTCTGATTGACCTGAAACTGTGCTTACTTAACAATTAGACTTTACAACTTTAATGGGGCACAACTCAACCTTAGCAGTAAATAATACATTGTGCACTGCATGATACATACTACAAATCATTATGAAACACTGCAGCAAACTGGGTGGTAACTAAGCAGTGGTTTTTGTGCTCCAGATCCCAGGTTACCAGTGAGCACCACTAGTGGAGATCAGACCATATATATTTGATGTGGAAGCTGAAAAAATTATCGGACTCTCTGTCATTCTACTGTCACTTGCACAGCAACTCTGGTCCCAATTTATATTCAACAGCTTTCAACTACACCAATTATATCTAACTTGTATCACAATAAGGACTGATAGTCTTTTTGTCTTGGTTTACACCAAATAACCTTTTAAACAAATAACTCTTGTGAACGAACAGTGGCACTTAAATAGGAAGTTAAAATGTCAGATTGTAGGTACTCTGTTGAGCTATGCTACTTGCATTTTGTTTCTTCTATGATGTGGAGCCTGACAATCTAGGAACTTAATGGCCTAGAATTTGCCCAGAAAGGGAACAATTGAAACTGTGGAGTTTCACTCCTGTAGTAGTAAATTGTTCCTAGGTTTTTAAACTTTTTTCTTACTTCCCTTTTGGCTCTTTTTTTCTCTCTCTTAATCCAATCTTTCTTTCCAACTCTTTATTTCTCTTTCTGTATCTAATTTGACGACTTCACCCCATTTCCTTCTTCGTCATTCCTCTGTTTCTTTCTGTCCTTAAATTTCATTGGTTAAGGAGATATAGACTGTTGGTCCCGTATGCCCCGTTGACCTCTTCAGTACTCGTCATGAAAACAAAGTTCTGTGAGTTGTAGCCAGGTATTAATGATGCTACAAGATGCCCCAGGAACAGAGTGCACTCGTGTACCCAAAGACTGAGCCCAAGAGTGGTATGATATTGCTTTGTTACAATTCCTCACGTGCAGCGATCTTGGTCTTAGCTGGGCATTCTGTGGAGGTGGGGTGCTTCTGGTAGAGGGTAAGACGGGAAACACACAGCCTACTTTAGGGAAAATGCGAATAACTAATCCAAATAAGTGCATGAAAGACAAAAATAAAGGAACACTCAACTACCTAATGAAGCTATAGAGCAGCACTGACAGAGGTCAAACTTTGCTCATCATCTCAAAGAGAAAAGAAAACAATTTAAAAAATGGAACATGGAAAAGACAGAAAAAGGATGCGAATGTCACACTATTACCATATCATAGTAGGTATAGCACAGAAGCAGGCCATTCGGCCCATTATGACTGTGCCGGCTCTTTGAAAGTGCTATCAAATTAGTCCCATTCCTCTGCTCTTTCCTCATAACCCTGTAAATTTTTTCCCTTCAGTATTTATCGAATTCCCTTTTGAAAGTTACGATTGAATCTGCTTCCACCACTTTTTCAGGCAGTGTATTCCAGATCATAACAACTTGCTGTGAAAAAAAATGTTTCCTCATGTCGCCACTGGCTCTTTTGCCGATCACCTTAAACCTGGTTATCGACCAATCTACCACTGGAAACAGTTTCTCCTTATTTGCTCTGTTAAAACCGTTGAAGATTTTGAACAACTCTGTCAAATCTCCTCTTCAGCCTTTTCTGTTCCAAGGAGAACAACCCCAGCATCTCCAGTCTCTCCACATAACTGAAGTCCCTCATCCCAGGTACCATTTTGGTAAATCTCTTCTGCACCCTCTCTAAGGTCTTGACATCCTTCCTTAAATGTGGTGCCCAGAATTGAACACAATATTCCAGCTATGGCCTAACCAGTGTTTTATAAAGGTTTGGCATAACTTCCTTGCTTTTGTACTCTATGCCTCTAGTAATGCTGCCCAGGATCCCATATGCTTTTTTTTAAAACAGCCATCTCAACTTGTCCTGCCACCTTCAAAGATTTGTGTATGTGCATCCCCAGGACTCCCTGTTCCTGCACCCCCTTTAAAATTGTACCGTTTAGTCAATGTTGCCTATCCTCATTCTTCCTACCAAAATGTAACACTTCACACTTCTCTGCGTTAAATGTCATCTGCCATGTGTCTGCCCATTTCACCAGTCTGTCTATGTCCTCCTGAAGTCTGTTACTATCCTCCACATTGTTTACTACATTCCCGAGTTTCGTGTCATCTGAAAACTTTGAATATAAACCCTCTATACCCAAAGTCCAGATACTGGGCCTAATGCTGACCACTGGGAACGATTGTGTACTTCCCTCCAGTCTGAAAAACAACCTTTCGCCACTTCTCTCTGCTTTCTGTCCCCTAGCAAGGGAAGCACTACCAGTACTCTTAAAATAAAAACCTAAAATACTACCTTCAAGATGAATGAAAGCAAGTAATTTTTGTAGATGTATAATTAAATAAAAATAATAAACTTGTAGTCATATAGTAGACTGTAACTAAGCACAAGGAGGTTAATTTGAAGGAGAGGGCCTTTTTTTTTAAGTGTTCAAATCCAAAGGGGTGTCAAACATGTTTTCAGTTCTGACCAATACACGTCATCACTGTAATAGCATAAGTGTCATCCCGGTTTCAAACACAGGATTTGGTAGGGTGTTACTAACTCATACAACCTACGTGTTTGACTCAAAAACTGAACTTCTCAAAGTCCATAACAAAAACCATTGAGAAAGAAACCACAATAATCAGCCTGCAGGCACATACTGCCCTTGGCATCAAGGCAGTATTTGACCAAGTGTGGCACCAAGGAGCCCTAGTAAAATTGAAGTCAATGGGAATCAGGGGGAAAACTCTCCAGTGGCTCGAGTCATACCTAACACAAAGGAAGATGGTAGTGGTTGTTGGAGGCCAATCATCTCAGCCCCAGGACATTGCTGCAGGAGTTCCTCAGGGCAGTGTCCTCGGCCCAACCATCTTCAGCTGCTTCATCAATGACCTTCCCTCCATCATAAGGTCAGAAATGGGGACGTTCGTTGACGATTGCACAGTGTTCCGTTCCATTCGCAACCCCTCAAATAATGAAGCAGTCCGAGCCCACATGCAGCAAGACCTGCACAACATCCAGGCTTCGGCTCATAAGTGGCAAGTAACATTCGCGCCAAACAATGCCAGGCAATGACCATCTCCCTTTGACATTCAACGGCATTACCATCGCCAAATCCTCCACCAACATCCTGGGGGTCACCATTGACCAGAAACTTAACTGGACCAGCCATATAAATACTGTGGCCACAAGAGCAGGTCAGAGGCTAGGTATTCTGCGGCGAGTGACTCACCTCCTGACTCCCAAAAACCTTTCCACCATCTACAAGGCACAAGTAAGAAGTGTGAGGAAATACTCTTGTCTGGATGAGTGCAGCTCCAACAACACTCAAGAAGCTCGACACCATCCAGGACAAAGCAGCCCGCTTGATTGGCACCCCATCCACCATCCTAAACATTCACTCCCTTCACCACATGCGCACAGTGGCTGCAGTGTGTACCATCCACAGGATGCACTGCAGCAACTTACCAAGGCTTCGTCGACAGCACCTCCCAAACCCGCGACCTCTACCACCTGGAATGACAAGAGCAGCTGGCACATGGGAACACCACCACATGCATGTTCCCCTCCAAGTCACACACCATCCGGACTTGGAAATGGAACGCCGTTCTTTCATCGTCACTGGGTCAAAATCCTGGAACTCCCTTCCCAACAGCACTGTGGGAGAACCTTCACCACATGGACTGCAGCGCTTCAAGATGGCGGCTCACCACCACCACCTTCTCAAGGGCAATTAGGGATGGGCAATAAATGCTGGCCTCTCCACCCACATCCCATGAACGAATAAAAAAATATATAATGGGGGACAATCGATTTGTCATTCAAATAGTCTATCCTCCATTGTTGTTCATCAACGGGAATACAGTGGTTTAATTATTACAGTCTTTGACACCCTGCACTCGTGCGAAGCCAGCTACTGCAGCAAATCCTACAGCCCTTTCATTCTGACTCTTGGCATCCATTCAAAAACTGATGTAGTTGTTGGCCTTGATAAAGAGCGTATTAATGAATTGTTTTATGCATTCATGAACTGCAGATTGACTGACGCAACAAAAGGTCACCTTTTGCAGCCTGGAAGGAACCCAAGGCAAAGAAGTTAAGGTTGTGGTGACTTTTACTGCAACAGGCAAGCAAGGTCACCTGACCCAGTGGGCCATAGGAAGTTGCACAGGTCCATGACAGCCTGTTTGGAGCTGCACAGCCTCCTCATGTACTGCTCCTCAGAAAAGTGAAGCGACTCTAGGCCTGTAGACATTATGGGCTAGGTGCGGCCTTCTTCAAGCAGCTCCCCATCACGTGTAATCTCCTGAGACACGCAACTGCTGTTCCTTGTGGTTGTAGGAAATTTGGGTTCTTTCCCAGAGATTTGTGGATGTGGACAATAGTTCAGACAAGGAAAGCCACCCTGACCCGGTAGTTTCGTTAATCAAAGTGATTATTTATTTCATGAGTAAAAAGAGCCACATAGCAAGCATGAAGCAATTCAATCAATACGTGGATTACTCTACCCGATAATACAACTGGTGGTTCGCAACGTACTTTATTTTTGATTTAAAAAGAAGTACATAAGCAAGCATGAAGCAAAGCGAGCAAGTAGCACATACAACCTTTATGCATCAAAGCAGCCGTCCGAGTCCATTTAAAGGGTGTTGTTCGCTGTGTCGAGGTTCTTTGTCTGATCAAAGTTTACCTCTTCGTTCCAGTTCAGTAGTAGAGTATTGAAGTTCGGTGTCTTCTCATCATCTGTCTTGCTGTCCAAGTACAGAAGTAAAGTCTTTTTATCAAAGTTCCAAACCAAAGGCTTTTTGTCACAGTTCAAAAGTACAGTCTGTTAGCTGAAGTAAAGTCTTCTTGTTGAAGTTCAAAAGCAATCTATCAGAGTGCCCATTGCAGGAGGAGCTCATTACAGAAGTTGTACAACTGTTGTCCCTGCATCTGTTGACTGTTTAAGCTTCTATGATGTCCTATTTTTTATATGGTTTTAGCTGACAGGGTTACGAGAAGGCCCAGTTTGGCCACTCGCCCATCGTAGCATTAAGACGGGTGGTTGGATGGACCACTCAAGAACAGTGCGAAACTTCTACAATATGAAGCCAGGTGCCTTTTCAGTTTTTGTCCTTTGTGTTTTGTTGTGAGCATCAAGAAGCTTCTGTCTTTCGTGCTTATCAGTTGTTATTGAAAACCGCAGCTTGTTGATGTTTCTGTACTCTACTGCTTTTGCAATTTTAAACTGATGTCCAAATGTCCAGTTTAAACCGACTGCACTTTATTGTCTTTGCAGTTGTGAATTTATACTGTCCAAATGTCCTACGGTGATGTCAACGGGCGAGTTAACCATTGCTTTCACATGTACTAGAGCGACTAGTTAACCCTTTTCTTTGAGTCGTCCAGTAGATCTTCCATGCACATCACTGTCCAAATGTAACATCAAAGAACGAGTCAATCCTTGCTTCCAGATATACTGTAAATGTACTGTCCAAGTGAATGTCCAAACCCTTAAAAAGGACTAGTTAACCCTTTACATTGACACGTCCAACAGTTCAAAAGAATAAAATGGGGTCTGACCCAATGTCCAAAATTCTTACAGTTCCTCCTCAAGTGGATCTGACTAATCTTTTGACCGATCCACTTTTACACATCTTGAACGTTGTCCATGGTTGTTAAATTTTCCTAATCATTGGGTCATGTTCCTGTGTAGGATGGGCTTGCTGTGACATATGCAGAAAGAATATTGCTTTGCTATGCTTGCGGATTAAACGTCGCATTACACATAAGCAGATCATAATAAACACTAGTATACACTGAGTACATATTAAAGCCATACTAATCATTCTAAGCCATGGGTGTTGTCCAACATTATATACGGTCTTCCAGCACTCATGAGCACCTAGCGCGTTAAAAGCTTTTTCTACTTTCTCATTGTCCTGCTGCATTTTTACACGGTGCTTCTGTGAAGTTTTGGTACATTCTATGATGGATTTAAGACTCAAGGAAATTGGGGGTATTGGATATCCAAACTGGTCCACGGTTTTCAGGGCCTCATACTGCATTGATATATTAACTTGAATCGTGGCGATATCGTGGGTCGCCATGTCCAAAATCCTTACGTGGTTGGGCAACCTGCTGCTCCTCTTCATGCAACCAAACTGAAGAGGCAAGAATGGTACCCAACATATGCTTGGTGTTTACTGAATGCGTAGAAGCAGAATACATGTAGAAAAAAAAGCTATCTCCAAGACAATCTCTCCTGTGGAAATCCAAAAAGCACCATAGTAAACAGATACCAATGACCTGAGTACCCCTTTAAATACTGCTTCCAATTGCCGTTTGAAACCAATCCTGCTAGGTTTTACTCGGTGGGTTCAGCGCTGGGCAGGACTTCCATTTTTGCACATTAAAATTGCATCACTGAACTGCAGTGTGAAGGTGGCAATGAGGTTTCCACCGGTGCCAGACGGGTGCCTCGGATGCCGAAAAAAATGCACAGTAAAGGTGGTGACACATGGAATCAAGTGGGATGGGAACGGTAAGTCCTACAATGTGATTTTAACTCTACCACCACCCCATTCCCTCTGGCTAGGTGGGAAGTTAATATCGCCGCGATCATCATAGTATCCTTTAGGGGAGGTGGGGAGGAAGGGGAATGGACATTAGTAAATGCAGTGATTATATTTCACAGTATAGACAGCTGCCAGTGAGTTGGATTTAAAATCAGGTAAATCCTAAGTTTTTTTTATTCGTTCATGGGACGTGGGCATCGCTGGCGAGGCCGGCAATTATTGCCCATCTCTAATTGTCGTTGAGAAGGTGGTGGTGAGCCGCCTTCTTGAACCGCTGCAGTCCGTGGGTGAAGGTTCTCCCACAGTGCCGTTAGGAGGGGAGTTCCAGGATTTTGACCCAGCGACGATGAAGGAACGGCGATATATTTCCAAGTCGGGATGGTGTGAGACTTGGAGGGGAACGTGCAGGTGGTCTTGTTCCCATGTGCCAGCTCCTCTTGCCCTTCTAGGTGGTAGAGGTCGCGGGTTTGAGAGGTGCTGTCGAAGAGGCCTTGGCGAGTTGCTGCAGTGCATCCTGTGGATGGTACACACTGCAGCCACTGTGCGCCGGTGGTGAAGGGAGTGAATGTTTAGGGTGGTGGATGGGGTGCCAATCAAGTGGGCTGCTTTTTCCTGGATGGTGTCGAGCTTCTTGAGTGTTGTTGGAGCTGCACTCATCCAGGCAAGTGGAGAGTATTCCATCACACTCCTGACTTGTGCCTTGTAGATGGTGGAAAGGCTTTGGGGAGTCAGGAGGTGAGTCACTCGCCGCAGAATACCCAGCCTCTAACCTGCTCTTGTAGCCACAGTATTTATATGGCTGGTCCAGTTAAGTTTCTGGTCAATGGTGAACCACAGGATGTTGATGGTGGGGGCTTCGGCAATAGTAATGTCGTTGAATGTCAAAGGGAGGTGGCTGGACTCTATCTTGTTGGAGATGGTCATTGCCTGGCACTTGTCTGGCACGAATGTTACTTGCCACTTATGAGGCAAGCCTGGATGTTGTCCAGGTCTTGCTGCATGCGGGCTTGGACTGCTTCATTATTTGAGAGGTTGCGAATGGAACTGAACACACTGCAATCATCAGCAAAAATCCCCATTTCCGATCTTATGATGGAGGGAAGGTCATTGATCAAGCAGCTGAAGATGGTTGGGCCTAGGACACTGCCCTGACGAACTCCTGCAGCAATGTCCTCGGCCTGAGATGATTGGCCTCCAACAACCACTACCATCTTCCTTTGTGCTAGGCATGACTCCAGCCACTGCAGAGTTTTCCCCGATTCCCATCGACTTCAATTTTACTAGGGTTCCTTGGTGCCACACTCTGTCAAATGCTGCCTTGATGTCAAGGGCAGTCACTCTCACCTCTGGAAGTCAGCTCTTTTGTCCATGTTTGGACCAAGGCTGTAATGAGGCCTGGAGCCGAGTGGTCCTGGCGGAACCCAAACTGAGCATCGGTGAGCAGGTTATTGGTGAGTAAGTGCTGCTTGATAGCACTGTCGATGACACCTTCCATCACTTTGCTGATGATTGAGAGTAGACTGATGTGGCGGTAATTGGCCGGATTGGATTTGTCCTGCTTTTTGTGGACTGGACATACCTGGGCAATTTTCTACATTGTCGGGTAGATGCCAGTGTTGTAGCTGTACTGGAACAGCTTGGCTAGAGGCGCAGCTAGTTCTGGAGCACAAGTCTTCAGCACTACAGCCGGGATGTTGTCGGGGCCCATAGCCTTTGCTGTATCCAGTGCACTCAACCGTTTCTTGATATCACGTGGAGTGAATCGAATTGGCTGAAGACTGGCTTCTGTGATGGTGGGGATATCGGGAGGAGGCCGAGATGGATCATCCACTCGGCAGTTCTGGTTGAAGATGGTTGCAAACGATTCAGCCTTGTCTTTTGCACTCACATGCTGGACTCCGCCATCATTGAGGATGGGGATGTTTACAGAGCCTCCTCCTCCCGTTAGTTGTTCAATTCTCCACCACCATTCACTACTGGATGTGGCAGGACTGCAGAGTTTTGATCTGATCCGTTGGTTGTGGAATCGCTTAGCTCTGTCTATAGCATGTTTCTTCCGCTGTTTCGCATGCATGTAGTCCTGAGTTGTGGCTTCACCAGGTTGCCACCTCATTTTTAGGTACACCTGGTGCTGCTCCTGGCATAAGAACATAAGAAATAGGAGCAGGAGTAGGTCAATCGGCCCCTCGAGCCTGCTCCGCCATTCAATATGATCATGGCTGATCTGATCCTAACCTCAAATCTAAATTCATGTCCAATTTCCTGCCCGCTCCCCGTAACCCTTAATTCCCTTTACTTCTAGGAAACTGTCTAAATAAATTTAAAACAGAAATAATGATGCAGCTTCCACAGCTTCCTGGGGCAGCAAATTCCACAGACCTTCCACCCTCTGAGTGAAGAAGTTTCTCCTCATCTCAGTTTTAAAAGAGCAGCCCCTTATTCTAAGATTATGCCCCTTAGTTCTTGTTTCACCCATCCTTGGGAACATCCTTACCGCATCCACCCGATCAAGCCCCTTCACAATCTTATATGTTTCAATAAGATCGCCTCTCATTCTTCTGAACTCCAATGAGTAAAGTCCCAATCTACTCAACCTCTCCTCATATGTCCACCCCCTCATCCCCGGGATTAACCGAGTGAACCTTCTTTGTACTGCCTCGAGAGCAAGTATGTCTTTTCTTAAGTATGGAGACCAAAACTGTATGCAGTATTCCAGGTGTGGTCTCACCAATACCTTATATAACTGCGGCAATACCTCCCTGTTTTTATATTCTATCCCCCTAGCAATAAAAGCCAACATTCCGTTGGCCTTCTTGATCACCTGCTGCACCTGCAAACTAACTTTTTGATTTTCTTGCACTAGGACCCCCAGATCCCTTTGTACTGCAGTACTTTCCAGTTTCTCGCCATTAAGATAATAACTTGCTCTCTGATTTTTCCTGCCAAAGTGCATAACCTCACATTTTCCAACACTGTATTGCATCTGCCAAATCTCCGCCCACTCACCCAGCCTGTCTATATCCCCTTGTAGGTTTTTTATGTCCTCCTCACTTTCTACTTTCCCTCCCATTTTTGTATCATCTGCAAACTTTGATATGTTACACTCGGTCCCCTCCTCCAAATCGTTAATATAGATTGTAAAGAGTTGGGGACCCAGCACCGACCCCTGCGGAACACCACTGGCTACTGGTTGCCAGTCCGAGAATGAACCATTTATCCCAACTCTCTGCTTCCTGTTAAATAACCAATCCTCCACCCATGCCAGAATATTACCCCCAATCCAGTGATTCTTTATCTTGAGCAATAATCTTTTATGTGGCACCTTGTCGAATGCCTTCTGGAAGTCCAAATACACTACGTCCACTGGTTCCCCTTTATCCACCCTGTACGTTATATCCTCAAAGAACTCAAGCAAATTTGTCAGACATGACTTCCCCTTCGTAAAGCCATGCTGACTTTGTCCTATTAAATTATGTTTATCCAAATGTTCTGCTACTGTCTCCTTAATAATAGACTCCAAAATTTTACCCACCACAGATGTTAGCCTAACTGGTCTATAATTTCCAGCCTTCTGCCTACTACCCTTTTTAAATAAGGGTGTTACATTAGCAGTTTTCCAATCTGCCAGGACCTTTGCCGAGTCCAGAGAATTTTGGAAAATTATTACCAAAGCATCCACAATCCCTACTGCCACTTCCCTCAAGACCCTAGGATGTAAGCCATCAGGTCCAGGGGATTTATCCGCCTTGAGTCCCAATAATTTACAGAGTACCAATTCCTTAGTGATTTTAATCGTATTTAGCTCCTCCCCCCCCTCGAGCCCCCTGTTTGTCCAGTGTTGGGATATTCTTAGTGTCCTCTACCGTAAAGACTGAAACAAAATATTTGTTCAGCATTTTTGCCATCTCCATGTTTCCCACCATTAATTTCCCAGTCTCATCCTCTCAGGCGCCTACGTTTGCCTTAGCCACCCTTTTTCTTTTTATATAACTGTATAAACTCTTGCTATCTGTTTTTATATTTTTTGCTAATTTATTTTCATAATCTATCTTCCCTTTCTTAATCAATCCTTTCGTTACTTTTTGCTGTCTTTTGAAGACTTCCCAATCTTCTATCCTCCCACTAAGTTTGACTACCTTATATGTCCTTGTTTTTAGTCGGATAATATCCTTAATTTCTTTACTTCGCCACGGATGGCTGTCATTTCTTTTACACCCTTTTTTCCTCAGTGGAATATATATTTTTTGAAAGTTGTAAAATAACTCCTTAAATGAACACCACTGCTCATGTACCATCTTACCCTTTAATCTATTTTCCCAGTCCACTTTAATCAATTCCGCTCTCATACCATCATAGTCTCCTTTATTCAAGCTCACTACGCTTGTTTGAGAACCAGCCTTCTCACCCTCTAATTGGATATGGAATGTAACCATGTTATGGTCACTCATTCCAAGGGGATCCTTAACTAGGACATTATTAATTAATCCTGGCTCATTACACAGGACCAGGTCCAAGGTTGCTTGCCCCCTAGTAGGAACAGTTACATACTGCTCAAGAAATCCATCCCTAATACACTCAATAAACTCTTCCTCAAGGCTGCCCTGCCCAATTTGATTTGTCCAGTTAATATGATAGTTAAAATCCCCCATAATTATAGCTGTTCCCTTATTACATGCCCCGACTATTTCCTGATTAATACTTCTTCCAGCAGAGTTGCAACTATTAGGAGGCCTATATACTATGCCCACTAGTGTTTTTTTCCCCTTATTATTCCTTATCTCTACCCAAACTGTTTCATTATCCTGATCCTTTGTCCCAATATCATTTCTCTGTATTACAGTGATTCCTTCCCTTATTAACATAGCCACCCCACCTCCCCTTCCTTCCTGCCTGTCCTTCCTGATTGTTAAATACCCTGGCATATTTAATTCCCAGTCGTTGTCACTCTGCAGCCATGTTTCTGTAATGGCCACAAAATCATACCCATACGTTGTTATTTGTGCCGTTAACCCGTCCATTTTGTTACGAATGCTACGTGCATTCAGATAAAGAACTTTCAAATATGTTTTGTGACACTTAGTTCCTGCTTTTTCCTTTTTTAACACTTTACCTTTTACTCCATACCTTCTGTCCGTTCCTGACACGCTTTCCGCTGTCTCCCTGCTCAGGTTCCCAACCCCCTGCCACAGCTTTGGTGCTGGGTTAATCGCCTTATGCCTTCTAGTTTTCATTTTATCTGTCGTGCCTAAAGTACACTTTCTTTCCGCTGCTCTACGCTTTTCCCTTTCACTTGTTCTTGAACAACTGTTTGTACTATTTGTATTATAGATTTCCCCTGGGTCTTCCCCTCTCTTGCTGCTCTCAACTTTATTCCCTTCTGAGTCCCCGCTCAGGTTCCCATCCCCCTACCACTCTAGTTTAAACCTTCCCCAACAGCACTAGCAAACACCCCCGCAAACATCCATGCGCTTCTCCACTCCTCATTGAACCAGGCTTGATCCCCTGGCTTGTTGGTAATGGTAGAGTGAGGAATATGCCGGGCCATGAGGTTATAGATTGTGCCGGAATACAATTCTGCTGCTGTTGATGGCCCACAGTGCCTCATGGATGCCTAGTTTTGAGCTGCTGGATCTGTTCTGAATCTATCCCATAGGTCGTGCCACACAACACTTTGGATGGTGTCCTCAGTGTGAAGACGGGACTTCGCCTCTGCAAGGACTGTGCGGTGGTCACTCCTACCAATGAGGATGAGGCCAAGTAAGTTTTTCCCTCGTGTTGGTTCGCTCACCACCTGCCGCAGTCTCAGTCTGGCAGCTATGTCCTTCAGGACTCAGCCGGTAGCCACTCTTGGTGATGGACATTGAAGTCCCCCACCCAGAGTACATTCTGTGCCCTTGCTACCCTCAGTGCTTCCTCCAAGTGGTGCTCAATATGGAGGAGGACTGAGTCATCAGCTGCGGGAGGACGGTAGGTGGTAATCAGCAGGAGGTTTCCTTGCCCATGTTTGACCTGATGCCATGAGATTTCATGGGGTCCAGAGTCAATGTTGAGGACTCCCAGGGCTGCCACCTCTGGTCGGTCTGTCCTGACTGTGGGACAGGACATACCCAGGGATGGTAATGGAAGAGTCTGGGACGTTGGCTGAAAGGTATGATTGTGAATATGGCTATGTCAGGCTGTTGCTTGACTTGTCTGTGGGACAGCTCTCCCAATTTTGGCACAAGTCCCCGGATGTTATTGAGGAGGTTTTGCAGGGTCGACTGGGCTTGGTTTGACTTTGTCGTGTCCGGTGCCTCGTGGTCTGATGCCGGGTGGCCCATCCGGTTTTATTCTTATGATGACTTTTCGTAGTGAGATTTGACAACTGAGTGGCTTGCTAGGCCATTTCAGAGGGCAATTAAGAATCAACCACATTGCTGTGGGTCTGGGTCAGGTTTCCTTCCTTAAAAGGACATTAGTGAACCAGATGAGTTTTTACGACAATCCGGTAGTTTCATGGCCACCATTACTGATACTAGTATTTTAATTCCAGATTTTTATTTAATTCATTGAATTTAATTAATTGAATTTAAATTCCCCAGCTGCCGTGGCTGGATTTGAACTCATGACTCTAGATTATTAGTCCAGGCCTCTGGATTACTAGTCCAGTAACATAACCACTATGCTACCGTACCCGTCTGAAGTTACTCATTCCCATTTATAATTTTATACATGGAATATTTAGATTTAACTTTTAAGAAATAAATTGCTTCTCACTCGCTTGAAGAAGGCAGTATTCTTCATATTAAATAACACTGCAATGTAAGTGCATAACAATTATTGTTTTTGACTGGCAAATTATATTTGCAGAAATTTACACACAAACTGTAAAATTCATAGATTGATCTTGTATATGACAGCTACTGAAAACACACATTTCAAGTTACACTTCGCTATACTAATACAAAGCTAGCCATGCCATACTTTAGGGACTGTAAATTTATTGATGTCCCAGGTGGCTGATTTGAGCTAACAAACCTCTATACAAATACTAAAAATCTCTGAAAATCAAGAACAAATGAATGAAGTAGTGATACAGTAACCTGACTTGATATGTTTACCAGATTTCATAACAAGTCACTTGTCCTGCTTGGGAAATTATGTATGACTGCTATTTCAGCAGGGTGGGGGGGATGGGAGGGGAGGGGTGGGAGGGTCACTTGACATTTGGAGAGCTTATTTTCTAATCAGCTACCTGGGAGAGCTGCTGTTGATAAAGCATCTGTTAGAGCTGCTGTTGATAGAGCATCTTCCAGGTCCAGACATTTATATTTGGATCTTTTACAGTTAACCATTTTACTGGACAATCACCAACTTGGCCCACATTGTTACATGTGATGTGATTTTACATCAAAGTAAATAGTTATTCTACTTCATAATTAGACCACTTTATTTGTCTTCGTCTGAATGATTGCCAGACCAAGACTAGTCTCAGAAAAAGTTTCCAGCAGACAGTTCAGAGATCAATTAAAATCTGACTGTTTTCACATGAAGACATCATTAAAGAGTCTGGGATGTTCATAGTTTCTTTCATCTGTGAACTAAACATATCCTCAGCCTTGAGCCATTTAGTCCAATTTGTTCCTCAAAAGCTAGTTTTAACCTGCCAGTGTTATAAATTGTTGGGGAACAAAAGTTAACACATGCATTGTCTTTACATGTTCATGGTTGCATGACTGAGTCAATAATGGTAATAATTTACATTGTGGGTGAAGCAGTCATAATTTTTCAGAGGAGGTCCATTTCACATACTACAGGTAGATAACCAGAAAACTTAATTAAGGAAATAATTCAGACATCTGTTCTTTTACAAGGTTTTAGCTGAACCATGTGATCTTCCCTTCTGGTATTATGTCAAGGTGTATTTAAACAGTCTTCAGTTCTAACAAACCACAGGGGCATTTGCATTGCTACTGTCTGAGGCTGAACCAGATCGTTTGCAACCTTGGTGTCCTATTTGACCCTGAGATGAGTTTCCAACCCCATATTCTCTCCATCACCAAGACCGCCGACTTCCACCTCCGTAACATTGTCTGCCTCCGCCACTGCTTCAGTTCATCTGTTGCTGAAACCCACATCCATGCCTTTGTTACTTCTGGACTCGACTATTCCAATGCTCTGTTGGCCAGCCTCCAACCTTGCACCCCCCACCCCACCGCCCCCCCTTCGACCGTAAACTTAAGCTCATCCAAAACGTTGCTGCCCGTATCCTAACTCACACCCAACCCCGTTCACCCATCACCCCTGTGCTTGCTGACCTACTTTGGCTCCCAGTCCGGCAAAGCCTCGATTTTAAAATGCTCTTCTTTGTTTTCAAACCCCTCCAAGGCATCGCCCTTCCACATCTCTGTAACCTCCACCAGCCCTACAACTCTCCAAGATCTCTGCGCTCCTCCAATTCTTGCTTATCCCCGATTTTCTTCACTCCACCATTGGTGGCTGTGCCTTCAGCTGCCTAGGCCCTAAGCTCTAGAATTCCCTCCCTAAACCTCTCCGCCTCTCTATCCCTCTCTCCCCCTTTAAGACGCTCCTTAAAACCTACATTTTTGACCAAGCTTTTGGTCACCTTCCTAATATCTACTTATGTCGATCAGTGTCAAATTTTGTTTGATAATTGCTCCTGTGAAGTGGCTTGGGATGTTTTACTATGTTAAAGGTGCTATATAAATGCAAGTTGTTGTTTTTATCAAGTAACCAACAACAATCCATGTACTTTTAGCAAATAATATGGGGAAATTAGATCAAAAGCTATACATAATAAAGCTAAAATTGTTCCTTTTTGGTTACATATATGAGCAAATGATTTACACAAGAAGGTAAGCCACACCCCACTCCTGCAACACACAAAAAATGTTAAGAGGAAATATTAGATCCAACTGCTCCTGAGGGAAAGGTGGGAAATATGGTTTGTGCAGTGTTCTTTGATTTAATCAGTAAGTACTTCACCTAAAAAGGGAGTCAACTACCTTTCTTCTTCAATCTTTATACTTCACTTGGGTAACCAATACCAAAGCAATGCTTCCAGGAAGAAAAGGGACAAACTTGTCTTGTACCAAAACCTGAGCACCGCTCGCCAACAATCTTTTTGATTAAGCTTTCAGTCACATCTCAATCTCTTCAAGGCTCACTGTCGACTCCCCCACCTCTTTTCCAATTGTGAAGCGTCTTTGGACATTTGTAATGTAATTGTTGTGTATTGTGGCTGTTGCATTATTTTTCTAGTTCTATCCAAACATCTGCAGAGAAATTATTTGACATCTTCCTGATGAAACATGCTCCCTTTTAGGTGAAGAATTGTTGGAAAAAAGTGTGTTGTTTGGTGGTTGGGGGGGTGGGGGGGGAGGCAAATGTCAGTGACTTACTAGGAAAGCTGACATTTTTAGATGCAAAAAAAGTAAACAGTAAAGAGTTTGCATTTATATAGTGCCTTTCATGTGCTTAAGACATTCCAAATCACTTCACTATTAATCAATCTGTTTTTCAGTGTTGTTGGTTGAGGGGTAAATGTTGGCCAATACACCAGGAGAATACTCCTGCTCTTCGAATAGCACCATGGGATCTTTTATGTCCACCTGAACAGGCAGATAGATCCATGGTTTAACATCTCATCCGAAAGCTAGCACCTCCGACTGTGCAGCACTCCCTCAGTTCTGAACTGAATGGTCAGCCGAGATTATGTCCTGCAATAAGGCTTGAAACTACAACCTTCTGACTCAGAAGTGAGTGTGCTACCACTGGTCCAAAATTATACTTTACATAAAATTGGGAAACAGACCATAGATTGCCCTAACTTCACATCAGAAAAGGGAATGTTTCAGCTATTAGTAATGAAGTTAACTAACTTTCCTGACTAACACGAGAGCCAAGTGTAAAACTGCCCTCCATATGAGAGTTTTTGAATCTACAGCATCCATAAGCTAAAAAAAAAATGAACAGCTTATGAAGTATTGGATTTGGATCCCATGCTGGGAGCAACAGCTTTATTTGGCTTAACATGCAAAGCTTCCTTCGTAAATCAAGAATCATGAGATGTGATCTCATAATTCTTCATAACAAGCAAATAAAAGGCAGATATATAAAGCTGTTGCATCAAGGAGGACGCATATGAAACACTCGAATCTTATGGCTAGTCATTGTGCCTTCAATAAAAACAATTACTTTCCCAAGAAATATAAATTAATGGGCCAGATTTTGCTATGAACGGCAAACAAACGGCACTCGCTGTTTGTCAGACTTGCACTTGCTGTTTGTCAGACTTGCACTTGCCCATAGACTTTGTGAGCTTTTGCATGGCCAGTTACTGTCAACGGGACAGCCATTCAAGGCATCTGGGACCTGTGTGAACAGGGCAAGCAGCTGTGTATCTCCTTAACCAATCAGATTGAAGCATCGTGAATAACAGCAGTCAGGACCAGGAAGTGTAAGTTAGATTTGTGAATTCAATGTCAAATCAGGTACAGAAAGAGAAATGAAGAGAAGGCAAGAAAGAGTGAATTCAGAGACAGGGATAAACGAAACAGAAAGAAAAAGTTTCAAAAAATGCATTAAAATTCTTTTTAAAACGTGTCCAACAACAATTAAAATCTGATTAAATGAGACTCCACACATGTAAAATTAATTTTCACTGCCAGAGGGATTGTTTGGCAGTAATTAAGACTTACCACACCGCTAAAAGGGTACTTGAAATGACGACTTAACTTTTTTTGGCACGTTTAGTCCGTATCTATCAGGTAAGTACAGGAATTTCACGCCGTTCAATACATTTGAATGGGGAGCAAGGCAGCGAGATGCAACTTTCGCACAGCTTGTGGAGCAGCATTGCATCTGGTACAGTAATTTCCAGATTTCCACGTTTAACTGCGCATGTGCGGTCGCTGGAAGTTACTGTCCGATTTGCACATGAATAACAGTGAGCGCTCTTAGCCTCACCATTGTTTTTACAGCAAAATCCGGCCCAATGTTTTTTGTCGGCAGGACTCCCTAATACCACTTAAATTGGTAACATCAAAATGAACTTGAAACTTTTGTGCAACTTGCTAAAATCTCGCTGGCAACACAGTCGTGTCTGCTGCTTCTTTTTGAACTGCTTCAACATGCCACTAACAAAGTGTGTAGCATATTCACCAGGTGCATGTTTTCTCCCTATCACCCACCTCCAGATTAGCTCACAGACTGCTCGGAAGTTGCACCTCCCTCTCATTAAAATGATTGAAGCTACTCCAGCACACAGTGATGTCACCTGGGCACCTGTGTGAAGGTTTTATTGGTACAAGAAAATTGTTATTTTTTAAGAAAAAAATTCACATGGATAAGTATTTTGAACAAAAAGAATTCCCCCATCTTTCCTTTCCCTTAAAGTACAAATGGATGAGGCTCCCTCCAATGGTTTAGTTATTAAGTGCACTACAAAACTAGGGAGCATAATCCAGAACAAGCTGGCATAAATATAAAATAACCATTAACAAATCAAATGAAGAATTTAGGAGAAATCTCTTTACAGAGAGTGGTGAGAAAGTGGAACTCGCTGCCACATGGTGATTGAAGCAGATAGCATTGACGTATTTAAGGGGAGGCCTGATACAAACATGAGAGAGAAGGGAAGAGATATGGGGCAGGATAGGAAGAGGTAATTAGAGTGGGAGGAGGCTTGTGTGGAGTATAAACACTGGCATAAACCAATTGGGCCAAATGGCTTGCTTCTCCGCTATAGGTTCTATGTAATTCTGTGTATCCAACAAGTGTGGAACTGAGCCACATACGTGCCAGGAACGTCCCTCATTTGATCTCCAGTCTTGCTCAGTTAACTTATCTCACCTGGAGCTGCAGTTGGTACACTATAATTGGCATCAGCACCCATTAATTGAATGGGGGCGGGGAATTATCAGGCAGGATTCCTGCTTCTGATTGTTATCCACTGAATGCTCTCGATAAGTGTGCATGTGTGGATGACAGGTGAAGACAGCATCAAGATCAACTGTGATACACCCAAGGAAGATATCCTGCTGACACACAAGGTTCATCCAGGTTCAATGTTTATTAATGACCAAAATACTGTAAGATGCTTGGCATTCAGTGAATCATACTGCAATATTAGTCAGTGCCTTCAGTCATGAAAAAAAGGATTACAATTTTCAATATCAACCTGTTTCACAAATAACCTAATTTTTCAAATGCAAAAGCTCCAGTTGTGTAACAATTGTATCCTACACACTTCAGAAAATTAGAACTTACACTTGAGAAATACACATTGTTTCTTCTCTCCCCACTGCCCCACAGGCAAAATAACAACCTTATCTTCAAGTACATGCAAACACAATTCTGACTACTGCTTTTGTTTAATGTAGTTACAGTTGCTGAACAAATAATGTAATTGTGCCTGAATGAACTAAGACTCCATATTTAGACTGACACATGAAGGATGTCTCCTTGGGCAAGCTTGTGGTGCCTGCACTCACGCAACCATTGCCCAGCACAAGACACCATCTCTAGAAATGGGGAGATAAGAGAATCTCAGATAGAATATTGAACTGTTTTTCTGGAAAAAAAGAGCAGAGCTCAACGTTCCCAATCCAAACTGTTCTAAGGAATCAGCATTCTTCCACCCATTAAAAGATACAGAAAATAAACTCCAGGACTTGAGCAAATAAATTTAAATTTGAGGCACTGGAAACTAAGCACCAATGTGCTTCTTGACGAGGACAGGAGTGACGGGTAAGTGACAGACTTGGTGTGGGATAGGATACAGGCAAGAGTTTTGGATGAGCTGAAGTTTACAGAGGTGTGAATAAAAGTTTCAGCGCCAGATGGCTGAAGTAAGAGTAGAGGCAGGTGATATTAAGTTAGGCGCTCTTTATGATGGAGAGGGTATGGGGGTCAGGAACAACAACTTTCTTTATATGGCGCCTTTAACGCAGTAAAACGTCCCAAGGCGCTTCACAGGAGCATCATCAAACGAATTTGACACTGAGCCACATACGAGGGTATAAGGACAGGTGACCAAAAGCTTGGTCAAAGAGGTAGTCTTAAGAAGCGTCTTAAAGGAGAGAGGTAGAGAGGTTTAGGGAGGAAATTCCAGAGCTTAGGGCTGAGGTAGCTGAAGGCACGGCCGCCAATGGAGGAGCAATTAAAATCGGGGATGCACAAGAGGTAAGAATTGGAGAAGCGCAGAAATTGCGGATGGTTTTAGGGCTGGAGGAGGTTACAGAGAGAGGCGGTGGGGGGAGGTCATGCAGGGATTTGAAAACAAGGACGAGAATTATAATATCGAGCCATTCCCGGACCGGGAGCCAATGTAGGTCAGTGAGCACAGGGGTGATGGGAGAACAGGACTTGGTGCGAGTTAGGATACGGGCAGCAGAGTTTTGGATGAGCACAGGTTTATGAAGGGTGGAAGGTGGGAAGCCAGCCAGGAGAGAATTGGAATAGTCCAGTCTGGAAGTAACAACGGCATGAATGATGGTTTCAGCAAAAGATGAGCTGAGGCAGGGGCGGAGACAGGCGATGTTACGGAGGTGGAAGTCGGCGGTCTTGGTGATGGAGTGGATATGCGGTCGGAAGCTCATCTCAGGGTCAAAAAGGACACCAAGGTTGCGAACGGTCTGGTTCAGCCTCAGACAGTGGCCAGGGAGAGGGATGGAGTCGGTGACTAGGGAACGGAGTTTGCGGTGTGGACCAAAGACGATGGCTTTGGTCTTCCCAATATTTAGTCGGAGGAAATGTTTGCTCATGTCGGACAAGCAATGTTACAAATGAGAGACAGTGGAGGGGTCAAGGGATGTGGTTGTGAGATAGAGCTGGGTGTCGTCAGCGTACATGTGGAATCTGACGTTGTGTTTTCAGATGACATTGCCGAGGGGCACCATGTAGATGAGAAATAGAAAGGGGCCAAGGATAGATCCTTGGGGGACTCCAGAGTTAACGGTGCGGGAGCGCGAAGAAGAGTCATTGCAGGTGATTCTCTGGTTATGACTGGATAGATAAGAATGGAACCAGGCAAGTGCTGTCCCACCCAGCTGGAAAAGAGAGAGATATTGGAGAAGGATGGTGTGGTCAACCGTGTCAAAGGCTGCAGACAGGTCAAGAAGGTTGAGGAGGGATAGTTTACCATAGTCACAGTCACATCGGAAATCATTTGGGACTTTGATAAGGGCCTTTTCAGTACGGTGGCAGGGGTGGAAACCTGATTGGAGTGATTCAAACATGGAGTTTTCGGAAAGATGGGCATGGGTTTGGGAGATGACAACACATTCCAGGACTTTGGTGAGGAAAGGGAGGTTGGAGATGGGACAGTAGTTTGCAAGGACAGAAGAGTCAAGGGTGGATTTTTTCAGGAGGGTGGTGATGACGGCAGATTTGAAGGGGAGGGGGACAGTATTTGAGGAGAGGGAACTGTTAACAATATCAGCTAACATGGGGGCCAGGAAGGGAAGTTGGGTGGTGAGCGGTTTAGTGGGAATAGGGTCGAGGGAGCAGGAGGTGGGTCTCGTGGTCAAGATGAGCTCGGAGAGGGGCATGAGGGGAGACAGGAGAGAAACTAGAGAAAGATGCAAGTTTAGGGCTCGGGCAGGGGGGGACCGTAGGGGAAATTTGGCTTGGTGGGCTAGAGGAAGGGAGGGAAGTGGCAGAGGCAGCTGAATGAATGGTCTCAATCTTAGTGACATAGAAGTCCATGAGCTCCTCACACTTTTCGTTGGAGTTGAGGGTGGAGCGGTCTGGGGAGAGGGGTATAAGAAGACGGTTTTTTGTGAAGAGAAGCCAGGGGTTTTCTTTGCATTTCAGAATAGTCCTGAAATAGTGAGCATATTTGGCAGAGGAGAGCAGGACCTGGTAGTGCTTTATGTGGTCCAGCCAAATCTGGCAATGAACAGCTAAAACAGCTGTCCACCACAAATGTTCAAATCTGTGTCCATTGGGCTTAAGGCAGCAGAGATGAGGGCCATACCAGGAGGAACGACCAGGAGGAGGGAGAGTAATGGTTTTAATGGGGACAAGGTGTAGGTGAGGGTATGATTGAGCAAATGAGTAGCTGCAGAAATGTCATGGTGAATGAAGGGCCAAAGGCTAGAAGTTGGGAATTTGAAAGTGCCGTTGTAAGCGACATGGGGGAGTTTTTGTTTTCCAGGGGTGGACACAGAAGGAAGTGGGGTTGAGAGGAGCAAGGGGGATGTGGGTGGGGGGATGTGGGTGGGGGGGATGTGGGTGGAGGGGATATAAGGAAGTGATCAGAGATGGCCTTATCCATGATTAACATAACGGGAGAGGTCACGTGAGATGGCAAGATCGAGGGGGTGGCCATGAATATGGGTAGGGAAGTTTCTATGGAGGGAGAGATTAAGGGAGGCTCGGAAGACAGTGAACTCAGTCGAGGGGGCATGATGAGTTGAGATGGAGGTTGAAAACACTGAGAATGAGGAGTTGCTCGGTGCAGAGGCTGAGGGAGGAAAGTATTGACGATATCTCGGTGAGAAACTTGGCATGGTACTTAGTTGGGAGATAGAGAATGAGGATTTTAGAGAGGTGAGAGTGGGTGGAACAAGGTGAGATGCTCAAAAGGTAGAGAAGGTGGCAGAGGAGTAGGGCGACAGACCAAAGTGTGATTTGGTGATAAGGTTCACACCGCCACCACGGCGGTCTGGGTGGGGCTCATGGATAGTGATAGACTTCAAGAGGACACGGACAGGCAGGTGGAATGGGCGGACACGTGGCAGATGAAATTTAACGCAGAGAAGTGCGAAGTGATACATTTTGGCAGGAAGAACGAGGAGAGGCAATATAAACTAACGGGTACAATTCTAAAAGGGGTGCAGGAACAGAGACTTGGGGGTATATGTGCACAAATCATTGAAGGTGGCAGGGCAGGTTGAGAAAGCAGTTTAAAAAAAATCATACGGGATCCTGGGCTTTTTAAAAAAAGGCTTAGAGTACAAAAGCAAGGAAGTTAAGATGAACCTTTAAATAAAACTGGTTCAGCTACACTGGAGTAGTGTCCAATTCTGGGCACTGCACTTTAGGATAGATGTGAAGGCCTGAGAGAAGGTGCAGAAAAGATTGACTAGAATGGCTCCAGGGATGAAGGACTTCAGTTATACAGATAGACTGGAGAAGCTGGGGTTGTTCTCCTTAGAGCAGAGAAGGTTGAGAGGAGATTTGGTAGAGGTATTCAAAATCATAAAGGGTCTTGACAGAGTAGATAGAGAGAAACTGTTCCCATTGGAGGAAGGGTCAAGAACCGGAGGACACAGATTTAAGGTGATTGGCAAAAGAACCAAAGGCGACATGAGGAAAAACTTATTAACGCATGGAATGATTATGATCTGGAATGCACTGCCTGAGGGGGTGGTGGAGGCAGATTCATTCATGGCTTTCAAAAGTGAACTGGATAAGTACTTGAAGGGAAAAAATTTGCAGGGCTACGGGAAAAGGGCGGGGGAGTGAGACTAGCTAGATTGCTCTTGCATAGAGCCAGCATCGGCTCGACAAGGCGAAGGCCTCCTTCTGTGCTGTAACCATTCTATGATTCAAGACTGGATGTCGGGTAACATGGGCAAGGCCACATTTATTGCCCATTCCCAGTTGCCTCGAGGGGTGCTGGTAGGCTTTTCCTTAAAACACTGCAGTCCTTCTGGTAATGGTGCTCCTACAATGCTGTTAGGTAGTGAATTCCAGGATTTTGACCCAATGACAAAGAAACAGCAATATATCCCCAATTCAGGATGGTGTGAGACTTGGAGGCAATAGTGTTCCCACAACATTTCTGCTCTTGTTCTTCTTGGTGGTAGAGTTTGTAGGGGAGGGAGGAACTCTTGAAGTAACCCTGGTGAGTTACTGCAATGCATGCTGTAGATTGTATATACGGCAGCCATGGTGCGCCAGTGGTGGAGAGGGGAGGGGGGGGTGGGGTGTACTGAGTCCAGTGGCAGGGACATCGATCAAGCAAACTGCTCTGTTCTCGATAGTGTCAGACAGAAAGTCATTGGTGAATTGTCTAAAGTGTTTGGCTGAGGATGCTTCCCTGAGGAACTCCTGAGGTGATATCCCGGGGCTGTGATGACTGGCCTCCGACAACCACAACCATCTTTCTTTGCATCTGGTATGACTTCAGCCATTGGAGGATTTTCCTTTTGACCCCCAATAACATGTTATGCTAGGGCTCCTTGATACCATATTCAGTCGAATGCTGCCTTGATGTAGACGTCAGCTACTCTCACCCTTCCTCTGGCTTTCAGATCTTGCTTCCATGTCCGGATCAAGGCTGTGATGAGGTCTGGAGCTGAATGGTTCTGGCAGAACCCAAACTGAGAATCGGTAAGCAGGTTACTGGTGAGTAGGCGTTGCTTAGTGCTACTACTTGTGACACCTTCCATCACTTTACTCAAGATTGGGAGGTGCTGATAGGTCAGTAATTTTTTTAAAATTATTCGTTCATGGGACGTGGGCGTCGCTGGCGAGGCCAGCATTTATTGGAGAGTATTCCATCACACTCCTGACTTGTGCCTTGTAGATGGTGGAAAGGCTTTGGGGAGTCAGGAGGTGAGTCACTCGCCGCAGAATACCCAGCCTCTGACCTGCTCTTATAGCCACACTATGGCTGGTCCAGTTAAGCTTCTGGTCAATGGTGACCCCCCAGGCTGGACTTGACCTGTTTTTTGTGAATGTGACATACCTGGGCAGCTTTCCACATTGTCAGGTGGATGTCGATGTCATAACTGTACTGGAACAGTTTGGCCAGTGGAGTGGCTAGTTCTCGTGCATAGGTCTTCAGCACTGCAGCCGAGATGTTGCCAGGACCCATAGCCTTTTATGTGTCCAGTGCACTCAGCCGCTTAATATCACATGGAGTGAACCAAATTGACAGGAAACTGGTATCTATGATGGTGGGGACCTCAGGAGGAGAATGAGTCGGATGATCCACTTGGCACTTACGGCTGAAGGCGCTTACGGGCACTTCAGCATTGTCTGACAGCATGAGGCAAGAGTGCTCCATACCCTCATTTCTTCCTCCCACCGCCACTTGCAATTACACTAAAAGATTTCATGATTTGCAACATTTGTTGAATTTTTCTAGAAGTTAAAACAACCATATCCACCTCCTCGCCCCTCAAAAATGTGGCTTCAAGGTCAGCTCAAATAATACATTTGCCGAAACCTCAAAGGTCATTAATATTTTCTACCAAAAATGCTACTGGGCCTGTCAGCATTGAAGGTACTTTATTTTCTGTAACCTTGTGGCCCGTAGATATTTTTCAAACTTTACACTACCACTAGCAACATCTTCCTGCAAGTTTATGTGACAAGAGGCACATTACTTAAAGGGGAAGGAAAAACACACACAACAGTTTTATAACACTTGGAATGTACGATAATGCTATGACAGCACATACCACCAACGCCCAACCCCTCCCACTGTTTTCTTCCATTCTGAAAGTGCTGATGTGCGCTTGGGTATGGTTCCATGAGTGCGAGGAGCCCTCAGTACTTATACAGTCTTCATGTTTGATCCTACACAGTAGTACCAGCTGGCTATTCAAACACATGGCTGGACAGGCTAGCCCAATCCTGCACTTGCCCAAGAGATTGAATCTGCGAATTTCTTGGCGTGCATATAACCCTAAGCTAAAGGAGGGCATCACTATAATTTTTTTTTAAATCAATTTTGCGCAGAGAATTATCCAACTTCGAAGGCGTTTAAAAATGTGCCACATGGTAGGCTTAACATCAAGATTGTGGCCCATGGAATACAGGAGGCAGTAACAACATGGATACAGAATTGGCCAAGTGACAGGAAACAGAAAGTAGTGGTGAATGGTTGATTTTTGGACTGGAGGGAGGTTTTATTTAATTCGTTCATGGGATGTGGGCATCGTTGGCAACGCCAACATTTATTGCCCATCCCTAATTGGCCTTGAGAAGATGGTGGTGAGCCGCCTACTTGAACCGCTGCAGTCCGATTGGTGAAGGTTCTCCCACAGCGCTGTTAGGAAGGGAGTTCCAGGGTTTTGACCCAGCAACGATGAAGGAACGACGATATAGTTCCAAGTCAGGGTGGTGTGTGACCTGGAGAGGAACGTGGAGGGGTGTTGTTCCTATGTGCCTGCAGCCCTTGTCCTTCCAGGTGGTAGAGGTCGCGGGTTTGGGAGATGCTGTCGAAGAAGCCTTGGCGAGTTGCTGCAGTGCATCCTGTGGATGGTACACACTGCAGCCACAGTGCGCCAGTGGTGAAGGGAGTGAATGTTTAGAGTGGTGGGTGGGGTGCCAATCAAGTGGGCTGCGTTGTCCTGGATGATGTCAAGATTCTAGAGTGTTCTTGGAGCTGGACTCATCCAAGCAAATGGAGAGTATTCCATCAATCCTGACTTGTGCTTTGAAGGGATTGGGGAGTCAGGAGGTGAGTCACTCGCCACAGAATACCCAGCCTCTGACCTGCTCTTGTAGCCACAGTATTTATGTGGCTGGTCCAGTTAAGTTTCTGGACAATGATGACCCTCAGGATGTTGATGGTGAGGATTTGGCAATGGTAATGCTGTTGAATGTCAAGGAGAGGTAGTTAGACTCTCGCTTGTTGGAGATGGTCATTGCCTGGCACAAATGTTACTTGCCACTTATCAGCCCAAGCCTGGATGTTGTCCAGGTCTTGTTGCATGCGGGCACGGACTGCTTCATTATCTGAAGGGTTGCGAATGGAACTGAACACTATGCAATCATCAGCGAACGTCCCCATTTCTGACCATATGATGGAGGGAAGGTCATTGATGAAGCAGCTGAAGATGGTTGGGCCGAGGACACTGCCCTGAGGAACTCCTGCAGCAATGTCCTCGGCCTGAGAAGATTGGCCTCCAACAACCACTACCATCTTCCTTTGTGCTAGGTATTTCTCCAGCCACTGGAGAGTTTTCCCCCCGATTCCCATTGACTTCAATTTTACTAGGGCTCCTTGGAGCCACACTCGCTCAAATGCTGCCTTGATGTCAAGGGCAGTCACTCTCACCTCACCTCTGGAATTCAGTTCTTTTGTCCATGTTTGGGCCAAGGCTGTAACGAGGTCTGGAGCTGAGTGGTCCTGGCGGAACCCAAACTGAGCATCAGTGAGCAGGTTATTGGTGAGTAAGTGCCGCTTGATAGCACTGTCGACGACACCTTCCATCATTTTGCTGATGATTGAAAGTAGACTGATGGGGCGGTAATTGGCCGGATTGGATTTGTCCTGCTTTTTGTGGACAGGACATACCTGGGCAATTTTCCACATTGTCGGGTAGATGCCAGTGTTGTAGCTGTACTGGAACAGCTTGGCTGGAGGCGCGGCTAGTTCTGGAGCACAAGTCTTCAACACTACAGCCGGGATGTTGACAGGGCCCATAGCCTTTGGTGTATCCAGTGCACTCAGCCGTTTCTTGATATCACGTGGAGTGAATCGAATTGGCTGAAGACTGGCTTCTGTGATGGTGGGGTTACTGGGAGGAGGCCGAGCTGGATCATCTGCTCGGCACTTCTGGCTGAAGATGGTTGCAAACGCTTCGGCCTTGTCTTTTGCACTCACGTGCTGGATTCTGCCATCATTGAGGATGGGGATGTTCACAGAGCCTCCTCCTCCCATTAGTTGTTTAATTATCCACCACCATTCATGACTGGATGTGGCAGGACTGCAGAGCTTCGATCAGATCCATTGGTCGTGGAACAGCTTAGCTCTGTCTATAGCATGTTGCTTCCGCTGTTTAGCATCCATGTAGTGCTGTGTTGTAGCTTCACCAGGTTGGCACCTCATTTTTAGGTACGCCTGGTGCTGCTCCTGGCATCCTCTTCTATATTCCACATTGAACCAGGGTTGATCCCCTGGCTTGTTGGTAATGGTAGTGAGGAATATGTCGGGCCACGTGGTTACAAATTGTGCTGGAATACAATTCTGCTGCTGCTGATGGCCCACAGCACCTCACGGGTGCCCAGTTTTGAGCTGCTGGATCTGCTCTGAATCTATCCCATTTAGCACGGTGGTAGTGCCACGCAACACATTGCGTGGTGTCTCCAGTGTGGAAACGGGACTTTGTCTCCACGAGGACCGTGCGGTGCTCACTCCTACCAATACTGTCATGGACAGATGCATCTGCGACAGGTAGATTGATGAGGACGAGGTCAAGTTGGTTTCTCCCTCGTGTCGGTTCGCTCACCACCTGCCGCAGGCCCAGTCTGGCAGCTATGTCCTTCAGAACTGTGGTTTTCCCCAGGGGTCGGTGCTGGGACCACTGCTTTTCTTGATATATATTAATGTCTTGGACTTGGGTGCACAGGGCACAATTTCCAAATTTCCAGATGACACAAAACTTGGAAGGGTAGTAAACAGTGAGGAGAGTGATAGACTTCAAGAGGATATAAACAGGCTGGTGGAATGGGCGGACAGGTGGCAGATGAAATTTAACGCAGAAAAATGCAAAGTGATACATTTCGGTAGGAAGAACAAGGAGAGGCAATATAAACTAGAGTGCACAACTCTAAAAGGGATGCAGGAACAGAGAGATCTGGGGCTATACGTGCACCAATCGTTGAAGGTGGCAGGGCAGGTTGAAAAAGCGGTTAAAAAAGAATACAGGATCCTGGGCTTTATGAAAAGAGGCATAGAGTACAAAAGTATGGAAGTCATGATGAACCTTTATAAAACACTGGTTCGGCCACAACTGGAGTACTGTGCCCAGTAGTGGGCACTGCACTTTGGGAAAAATGTGAAGGCCTTGGAGAGGGTGCAGAAGAGATTGACTGGAATGATTCCAGGGATGAGGGGCTTTAGTTACATGGATAGACTGGAAAAGCTGGAGTTGTTCTCCTTGGAACAGAGACGGTTGCGAGGAGGTTTGATAGAGGTATCCAAAATCATGAGGGATCTGGATAGAGTAGCTAGAGAGAAACTGTTCCCATTGGTGGAAGGGTCAAGAACCAGAGGACATAGATTTAAAGTGATTGGCAGAAGAACCAATGGTGACATGAGGAAAAACTTTTTTTTTATACATGGCAAGTGGATAGGATCTGGAATGCACTGCCCGAGGGGGGTGGTGGAGGCAGATTCATCTTGGGACTTCAAAAGGGAACTGGATAAGTACTTGAAAGGAAAAAATTTGCAGCGTTACGGGAATAGGGTGGGGGAGTGGGACTAGCTGCATTGCTCTTGCATGGAGCTGGCGCGAACTTGAGGAGCCGAATGGCCTCCTTCCGTGCTGTAACCTTTCTATGATTCTATGAGTAAAAGGCTCAAGTTTCAGTGCATAACTTTTTTTTATAGATACTTGGTTTTTTGTAGTACATTTGAATGTTGTATTTCTTTTAAGAAAACTAGCAGTAAATAGAACATAGGAACAGGAGTAGGCCATTCAGCCCCTCGTGCCTGCTCCGCCATTTGATAAGATCATGGCTGATCTGTGATCTAACTCCATATACCTGCCTTTGGCTCATATCCCTTAATACCTTTGGTTGCCAAAAAGCTATCTATCTCAGATTTAAATTTAGCAATTGAGCTAGTATCAATTGCTGTTTGTGGAAGAGAGTTCCAAACTTCTACCACCCTTTGTGTGCAGAAATGTTTTCCAATCTCACTCCTGAAAGGTCTGGCTCTAATTTTTAGACTGTGCCCCCTACTCCTGGAATCCCCAACCAGAGGAAATAGTTTCTCTCTATCCACCCTATCTGTTCCCCTTAATATCTTATAAACTTCGATCAGATCACCCCTTAACCTTCTAAACTCCAGAGAATACAACCCCAATTTGTGTAATCTCCGCTCGTAACTTAACCCTTGAAGTCCAGGTATCATTCTAGTAAACCTACACTGCACTCCCTTCCAAGGCCAATATGTCCTTCCGAAGGTGCGGTGCCCAGAACTGCTCACAGTACTCCAGGTGCGGTCTAACCAGGGTTTTGTATAGCTGCAGCATAACTTCTGCCCCCTTGTACTCTAGTCCTCTCGATATAAAGGCCAGCATTCCATTAGCCTTATTGATTATTTTCTGCAACTGTTTATGACACTTCAATGATCTATGTACCTGAACCCCTAAGTCCCTTTGGGCATCCACTGTTTTTAACTTTTTACCATTTAGAAAGTACCCTGTTCTATCCTTTTTGGATCCAAAGTGGATGACCTCACATTTGTCTACAATGAATTCCATTTGCCACAGTTTTGCCCATTCACCTAATCTATCAATATCGCTTTGTAATTTAATGTTTTCATCTACACTGCTTACAATGCCACCAATCTTTGTGTCATCGGCAAACTTAGATATGAGACTTTCTATGCCTTCATCTAAGTCGTTAATAAATATTGTGAATAACTGAGGTCCCAAGACAGATCCCTGCAGGATTCCACTAGTCACATCCTGCCAATGTGAGTACTTATCCATTATCCCTACTCTCTGTCGCCTTTCGCTCAGCCAATTTGCTAACCAAGTCCGTACTTTTCCCTCAATTCCATGGGCTTCTATCTTAGCTAACTTATGTGGGACCTTATCAAATGCCTTCTGGAAGTCCATAGAAATAACATCCATTGACATTCCCCTGTCCACTACTTTAGTCACCTCTTCAAAAAATTCAATCAGGTTTGTCAGGCATGACCTACCTTTCACAAATCCCTGCTGGCTTTCTCTGATTAACTGAAAATTCTCGAGGTGTTCAGTCACCCTATCCTTAATTATAGACTCCAGCAATTTCCCCACAACAGATGTTAGGCTAACTGGTCTATAATTCCCCGGTTTCCCTCTCTCTCCTTTCTTAAAAAGCAGAGTGACATGTGCAATTTTCCAATCTAAATGGATCTTGTGGTTGGTGTAAACCATTTTTAGATCCCTGCTTTGAAAGGAACTTGTAAGTATCAATTTGCTGTTAGCTAAAAGAGATCAAAAACTTATGATTACGAAAGTAATCTATAAATGCTTGTTAGAATTGCAATTAGACATATGGATAATGATGTCGAAAGGTATGTAGGTATGTATTGAACATCAGCATGCATTGCTGACCTGAGTATTGTAATTTGTTCCTTAATATGTGCTTTAAACTGAAGACTTTACTGGATTGGTTATCCTTAACTATATAAAAACATTACTGTGGTGCTGTATAAATGCCCAATCGAACAATTTGTTTGGTGCCAAATTGGTTCTCCTGATAATGTGTTAAGAGTAGATCAATTTTGTTAAAATAAGACATTAGAAATGAAGATTATTTTTGACCAAATAATCTGGTAGGATCTGGACATAACACTGATGAATCATAGAATGGTTACAGCACAGGAGGCCCACCAGCCCATCAAGCCCGTGCCGGCTCTTTGTAAGAGCAATCCAGTTGGTCCCATTCCCCAGCGCTCTTTCCCTGTAGCTCTGCAAATTTTTTCCCTTCAAGTATTTATCCAATTCCTCTTTGAAAGCCACGATTAAATCTGCTTCCACCACTTTTTCAAGCAGCGCATTCCAGATCATAACTACTCATTGCATAATATAGTTTTTCCTCATGTCGTCTTTGGTTCTTTTGCCGATCACCTTAAATCTGTGTCCTCTGGTTCTCAACCCTTTCGCCAATGGGAACAGTTTCTCTTTATTTACTTTATCTGAACACTTCATGATTTTGAACACTTCTATCAAATCTCCTCTTAACCTTCTCTGCTCTAAGGAGAACCCTAGCTTCTCCAGTCTATCCAGGTAACTGGAGTCCCTCATCCCTGGAGCTACTCCAGTAAATCTTTTCTGCACCCTTTCTAAGGTTTTCACATCCTTCCTAAAGTGCGGTACCCAGAATTGGACACAATACTCCATTTGTGGCTGAACCAGTGTGCTATAAAGGTTCAACATAACTTCCTTGCTTTTGTACTCTATGCCTCTATTTATAAAGCCGGTATGTTTTTATAAATCTTGTGTGCTTTTTTAACCACTTTCTCAACCTGTCCTACCACCTTCAAAGATTTGTGCACATATCGCCCCGGGTTCTCTGTTCCTCTACCCCATTTAGAATTGTACCATTTCGTTTATATTGCCCCTCCTCATTCTTCCTGTCAAAATGTATCACTTCGCACTTCTCAGCGTTAAATTTCTGCCATATGTCTGCCCATTCCACCAGCATGTCTATGTCCTCTTGAAGTCTATTACTAGCCTCCTCACTGTTCACTACGCTTCCAAGTTTTGTGTCATCTGCAAATTTTTGAAATTGTGCCCTGTACACCCAGGTCCAAGTCATTAATATACATTTAAAAAAATCAGTTGTCCTCATACCGATCCCTGGCGAACACCACAGTACACCTTCCTCCAGTCCGAAAAACAACCGTTCACCACTACTCTCTGTTTCCTGTCACTTAGCCAATTTCGTGTCCATGCTGCCACTGCCCCTTTTATTCCATGGGCTTCAATTTTGCTGACAAGCCTATTATGTGGCACTTCATCAAGCGCCTTTTGAAAGTCCGCATGCACATCAACCATATTGCCCTAATCAACCCTCTCTGTTGCCTCATCAAAAAACTCAATCAAGTTAGTTAAATACGATTTGCCTTTAACAAATCTGTGCTGGCTTTCTTTTATTAATCCACACTTGTCCAAGTGATTATTAATTTTGTCCCGGATTATCATTTCTCGAAGCTTCCCCACCATTGAGATTAAACTGACTGGCCTGTAGTTGCCGGGTTTATCCTTGCACCCTTTTTTGAACAAGGGTGTAACATTTGCAATTCTTCAGTCCTCTGGCACCACCCCCATATCAAAGGAGGATTGGAAGATTATGGCCAGCACCTCTGCAATTTCCACCCTTACTTCCCTCAGCAACACAGAATGCATTCCATCCAGTGACTAAGTACAGCCAGCCTTTCTAGCACCTCCTCTTCATCAATTTTTAGCCCATCCAGTATCTCAGCTATCTCCTCTTTCACTGAGACTTTGGCAGCATCTTCTTCCTTGGTAAAGACAGATGCAAAATACTCATTTTGTACCTCAGCCATGTCCACTGCCTTCCTCTCCTTATTGGTCCCTAATCGGCCGCACCCCTCCTCTTCCTACCTGTTTACTATTTATATGCTTATGGAAGACTTTTGGATTCACTTTTATGATAGCTGCCTGTCTATTCTCATACTCTCTCTTTGCCCCTCATTTCCTTTTTCACTTCTCCTCTGTACTTTCTGTATTCAGCCTGGTTCTCTCATGTATTATCAACCTGACATCTGTCATACACCCCCTTTTTCTGCTTCATCTTACTCCCTATCCCTTTTGTCATCCAGGGTTGCCCTACCTTTCCTCCTCGTGGGAATGTACATAGACTGTACCCAAACCATCTCCTCTTTAAAGGCTGCCTATGGTTCGATTACAGTTTTGCCTTCCAATCTTTGATTCCAATTTTTAGTTTCAGATCTTTTAATTATATTATAGCAGCTCTTTAACTGACACACATTTACTGTAATTTCATGTCTTTTCACCCCTCCCCCACTCTAGCTATATTAAAAAAAAACACTTGGCATGGAACACCATTACACAGCACTGGGTTACAGGTTCAGTCACTCACTTCGCTGAATTCCTGGTTTTAGTTTTTCTGTCCAGGAAGGTACTAAGTTGAGAACCAGACATCTCCCTGGAGAAGGAAAATTGGATTGGATTTCTCACTTGGCCAGGCCTTTTGCCAACCAGCCAAAAGTATTAACTGTTGTGGGCTGGGAACATGCCATTCATTGCACACCACAGGCACTTGTATGGGGAAGACCTACCAGCAAACAATAATAAAAAAAGGGAGGGAGAAGAGGGTTCATGCCTCACAAGGTGTGAATGGATCCTCATGAAATACATAAAAATAAAGACCAAAATATTTCGAACTGGTTTTGTATCAATGTAATCACAATTAATGTGATCTCCCAAGTGAAGACAATAAATCTCGTTACCTATTACACACAAAACATATCACATTGCCACTTCACTATAAGATGGCAATTTAAAAGATCAAATGAACTTGTGTGCACAGATAATTTCATTTGGTACTAGTGTAAAGTACAAAACGTATAGGTACAAGGAAAAAGTCAGTATACTATTTCCAACTCAGCTCGCCACCCACCCTAAACTCACTTGGGAGTTAAAATCAGGGCCCTTGGAAAGAAAAGAAAAAAGAAAAAAAGGAAAGAAAAGAAAGGAAAAGAATTGCATTTATATTACACCTTTCACAACCTCAGAACGTCCTAAAGCGCCTTACAGCCAATTTTGAGTACTTTTGAAGTCTAGTCACCATTGTAATGCAAGGAATGCAGCAGCCAATTCATGCACAGCCAGGTCCCATAAGCAGCAATGTGATAATGACCAGATAACTTGTTTTTGATGTTAGTTGAGAAAGAGGGAGAAAGATTTGGAGAGAATGGAAGGAAGGATATACAAATAAATTAAATACCTGCATCTTAACCAAACACTGCAAGTCTTCCATAGAACGTAGAGCAAAAAAATAATGTAAATAACAGAGTACAGTTTTGGAAAGAAAAGCTTACTTGCACCTTCAGCGATTTTGTAAATTAGTATTACAAATAGTCTGTGAGGCCTGTATCTTTTAGTATCAGTAAGGTATGTAATATTTTTACCTCACATCAATCATGTGACACATTCCTTCAGTAAGTTTGTGCTATTAGTGATGGTTGAACCGCTGTCACATTTAGGTTGCAGCAGGACCACAGCAACTATCAGAAACCACATTCCACGTCCTGGACTTTCTCTTTCTCTGAATTACTTCACAGGAGACTGGACAGCTCTCAAGTTATTTTACATTACCCCGCCCCCATTTAAGAGATTTATATTTAAATTCCTTAAGCAAGTTTTTACACTAATGCAGGACATGAGGATACAGAGTATGTAAAGAATTCAGAAGAAAGCACCATATTCTGATACAAAATAGCAAGAGAGTCCAAACTGCAGCCCCCAAGCCTTGCTAATCCCACCTGGAAAGCCCAGGCAATTCAAATTTATTTGTATAGTACTCACATTTATAATTGAGTGGTTTGTCCTCTTAGAATATTGTGGTTCTGGCGATTTGGAAAGGGCTATCTTTCTGGGTTCTGATGTAGGGTTATACTTGAATATCAGCTTGTCTCTTCTCTCCACAGATGCTGACTGATCTGCTGTTTTCCCAGCATTTGATGTTTTTATTTTACGTTTCCAGCATTTGCTTTTCAATTGTTTTTTTGAGCACAATTGCCTCATTGGCAAATAAATCCTAAATCAGGACTCTGTTAGTATCAGCAACTAGTTATACATGTAAATTAAAGGGAACACTGATTTAAATTTTATATGGAATAGTTGAGGCAAATGGCAAGGATGCATTAAAGGGAAAGCTAGATAAACACATGAGGGAGAAAGGAATAGAAGGTTATGCTGCTCGGGTTAGATGAAGAACTTTGGGAGGAGGCTTGTGTGAAGCATAAACACCGGCATAGACCAGTTGGGCCGGATGGCCTGTTTCTGTGCTGTAAAATTCTATGTAATTCTATGTAATGTGGCCCCTGAGAATTCACGATACACAACTATGCAGCCCACAAAGACAAAAAAAAACTTGGACACTATTGATATATTTTGGAAAATTTTGCCTCAGCTGATATATGGAACTGTTTGTGCATTGATTTTTATTCTAGTGCTTTTTTTATTAGGTGAGTCCAATTCAATGTATTTAAAATTATTGTTCAGCTTTTGACATGGTTACACTGCAAGCTGGTAGGCTGACTGGCTAAGAATTTTCAACTCTTTATTGTGATCAACCACAGCATCAGGGCTTGAAATTGGCTTTTTACCACAATTTGCTTGTAAACCGATAATAACCCTGGCATCAAATGATACATTATGCACCTACCACAACCACTTACATAGATTTGCCACTGAAATTATGGCTTCATACAAAATCTGTATTTTTGCGTATCTGTTAGTGATGTCATTTCTGGTTCATAGGACAAACAGAATGACAAACTCTTATGAACTGTTTTTTTAAAAATATCTAAACACTACAGAGAAATAAACATTGAAGAAGATGGGGGAAGGAAAGAGTTGTGAATCTCACAATTCAATCCCAGTCATTTCTCCTTTAATAGACCAGATACAACACAAGAAAATGTTAAATGCACCATAATTTAATTGAAACAAAATTAAACTGTATCTCAGAACTTACACTATTTATAACTTAAAGATAGAAATTGTTTGCCTGACATGTGGAATGTTTACATCAAGTTAAAATACCACTTCAACTATTAAGCCAAACAAACCTGACTCTTGAAATGTTATTTTCTCTGCTGACAAACTTTTTTCAAAACATTTTTCTGCCAGACATCTCAGTCAACCGTAATGAGGTCATGACCTGGCTCCTTCTCATCATAGTTTCTGACTGTCGTCATAGTAACACACTTAAGTCTAAGCTGTTGATGAAATGTCCAACCAACAATTGCACTGGTTATAACACACGAACAAATCAATAATTTTTCCAGATATCAATCTTTGTTTATTAAATTGGGCTTGACTCATTCCTACAGAATTGTGCAAGTTTGCAAAAAAGGATCTCAATGGTTTTCTCTGATAATTGGACCAAATGTCACACTTTCAGCACTCCAAAAGAATTAAGTTTGAAGTCAAGAAAGTATCAAAAATATTGAAACAATGCAGCACTTTGACATATTATTCACCCAAATTAAATTTTCGCTCAATTGTTCACCAATTTTGCCTCTTCTCCTTTTCCTAACCCTTTCATTTGATGTTTATCAAAATGTGTATGTTCTTGCTAGGGAATGGAACACTTTCCATTTCAAACAGCATTGAGCACACGCAGGTCAGCTATAACACAAACAGATGTAGAGTAAAGCATCCTCCACTCTATCACAACAATGAGCCTCAGCCCTTGCCTCAAAGGAGCACCTTCTGGCATTTTTTCCATATCGCACAGCAACCTTGTCCTCTCTGAGTGACACTGCCAATTACTGCTGAATCCGGGGCAGTTCCGTGCTGTCGGCCCATGCCTATCTCACATAGGACCCTTACAGTCAGCAGTCAGATGGTATTTTTATCCTATCAGTCTGGATTGGATTTGAACCCAGGTCCCAGGGATGAAATGGCAGTGTCCACCTCACTGCTCCACCCAGATCCTTCCCTCTCTTTAAAAAAAATTCAAACATTTAAGTGTTAGTATGTGACTTGGTGACATAGAACAACAAAATAATTGGGTGATTCAGGTTCTGTCCCTTTAATCCCTATGGCAACATCTCAATTTAACCCAGCCAGAATTGAGGCACTTCTCCAGAGGAACACAAAAGAAAAACAGCCCAATGTGAAATGTCACTCAAGCACTTGGAGATCCTTGAGACCAACAATGTGGCCTTTGACTTTTCCATTCCCCTCCTTGTCATTAGGGGGGTCGGTTTCCTTCCCCCCTTCCATGGTTAGGGGATCTGCTTATCATCTTCCTGACAGCATAAGCAAAGATCAGTAACATAGCTGGATTTTACTTTCCACCATAACAATAACAAAAAAAAAATCTAATTTCTAACCAGCTGTGATATCAGTCTTTATACTTGTGATGGATCGTACCAATTCTGCATTAATTCTCAATTCTAAAATAAGGCCGAAAACATACACTTTACTGGTATACCCATGCTAGCTCCCCTTATCACCCACAAGAACGTAAGAAAAGTAAAGGATGAGAAAATATTATTTAGTTCATTGTAGCTCAGTGCTTTCCTACCACAGCTCTCCTTTATAGTATCCAGCCTCTTTTCCTAATATTTCTTCCTCGAATACCCCACCTTGAAGATTGTTCCAAACATTTATCACTTTCAGTGAAGATGCTCTTCCTAATGCCTGCTTTGAAACTACTTTACATTAGTTTAAATATATGTCCTATCTTCTTCACTGATGTTGAAGTAACATTCAGAAATTTAGTATCCATACCATTTAATAATTTTTATACTACAAATGAGAGGAGATTTACGAGGATGTTGCCAGAGCTGGAGAATTTTAGCTCTGAGGAAAGATTGGATAGGCTGGGGTTGTTTCTTTGGAACAGAGGAGGCTGAAGGGAGATTTAATTGAGGTGTATAAAATTATGAGGGGCTGAGATAGAGTTAATAGGAAGGAACTATTTCCCTTAGCAGAGGGGTCAGTGACCAGGGGGCATAGATTTAAACTAATTGGTAGAAGGATTAGAGGGGAGTTGAGGAGAAATAGTTTTCACCCACAGAATGGTGGGGGTCTGGAACTCTCTGTCTGAAAGGGTGGTAGAGGCAGAAACCCTCACCACATTTAAAAAGTACTTGGATGTGCACTTGAAGTGCCATAATCTACAAGTCTATGGACCAAAGAGCTGGAAAGTGGGATTAGGCTGGATAGCTCTTTTTCGGCCGGCACAGATATGATGGGCCGAATGGCCTCCTTCCGTGCCATAAATTTCGATGATTCTATTCTATGAAATGAGGTCCTCCCTTAGCCTTCTTTCAAAACTTTACAACTTAAAATTCTTTCATTTTTCCTCATTACGCATTTTCTTGATATTCAGCATCAGCCTTGTTGCTTCTCTCTGCACCTTTATTTTTTTTAATGATATGACAACCAAAACAGTACATCATTCTCCAAATGAAATCTGATCAATGCATTGTAAAGACCCAGCATGACCGCCACAGACTAGTAGTCTGCTAGCCCAGCTGTATATTCCAGCATTCTGATATCACAGAATCAGAGAATGGTTACAGCACGGAAGGAGACCATTCGGCCCATCGAGTCCGTGCCAGTTCTCTGTCAGAGCAATCCAGCTAGTCTCACTCCCCCGGCCCTTTTCGCGTGGCCCTGCAAATTTTTTCTGTTCAAATTCTCTTTTGAAAGCCACGATTGAATCTGCCTCCACCATCCCATCAGACAGTGCATTCCAGACCTTAACCACTCGCTGTGTGAAGAAGTTATTCCTCATGTCGCCTTTGGTTCTTTTGCCACTCTGTGTCCTCTGGTTCTCGGCCCTTCCGCTGATGGGAACAATTTCTTCTCTATCTACTCTTTCTAAACCCTTCATGATTTTGAATACCTCCATCAAATCTCCTTTCAACCTTCTCTGCTCGAAGGAGAACAACCCCAACTTCTCCAATCTATCCACGTAACTGAAGTCCTTCATCCCTGGAATCATTCTAGTAAATCTCTTCTGCACCCTAAGGCCTTCACATCTTCCGAAAGTGCGGTGCCCAGAACTGGACACAATACTCCAGTTGTGGCCGAACCAGTGTTTTCGAAAGGTTCATCATAACTTCCTTGCTTTTATACTCTATGCCTCTATTTATAAAGCCCAGGATCCCGTGTGCTTTCTCAACCTGCCCTGCCACCTTCAACAATTTGTGCACATATACCCACAGATCGCTCTGTTCCTGAACCCCTTTTAGAATTATAGCCTTAAGTTTATATTGCCTCTCCTCGTTCTTCCAAACAAAATGTATCACTTCACACTTTTCTGTGTTAAATTTTATCTGCCACGTGTCCGCCCATTCCACCAGCCTGTCTATGTCCTCTTGAAGTCTATAACTATCCCCTTCACTGTTCACGCCACTTCCAAGTTTTGTGTTACCCGCAAATTTTGAAATTGTGCCCTGTACACCCAAGTCCAAGTCATTAATATATATCAAGAAAAGCAATAGTCCTAATATCGACCCCTGGGGAAAATTTTTAGCTGTTATAATTGCTTCACCATCTTGTCCAGACAGTGAATGTGCTCACTCACTCCCAAGACCCTTTCTCTCTGCAAATTCAGACCAATTCATTGTACATTTATAATGCCCATTTTCATGGCCGATATGTAACACTTCATCTGCTGTTTGTTTGACCAATTGCTTCCATTTGGTTTTGATATCCAGGTCATTAATATCTATTAGAAATAGAGGTCCAAATTTAGGCCCTTGCTGGACTGTACTTGGGACATCCTCCATCCTAACATTATGCCTTTAATTTAGTAACCATCCACTAATTCAGTCCTAACTGGGAAAGGAGCAATATTTCATTAAGTGTTCAATTTATTTCTATGCAAAAAACATAATATTTCACTATTTTTAATAAGAAATCATCTCACATAAGGTTTGAGCCCCAATTTTAACCTAATGCGCAAGAATGGGGTGGGTTCAGTCGGACGCCCGATTTACACCCCACACGATTCCACGCTCCAATAAGAACCTGTCCCATTCTCGCCAGGTGAGTTCTGTTAAAATCGGGGCTATATTGTCTGACCAAAAATGATTCCTTCAGGAGTTACTTCAAAAGTGTTCAATCTAATTTCCCATTGATTATTCCAACACAAATATGATTGGAAGGGTGAGCTTGGATAATTATTTTTAAGGTTTCTTCAAAAATCTCTGATTTTCTGTTACTTAAAAAAAATTATAAGTCTAAACAATAAATCTGTGCAATAAGAATGGATGTTACATTTTGTCGAAATGCGTAGGATAATTCAAAGTTGCAAATCACTTTTACACACTTCTTGTTGAGCAGTGAAGATAATTCTTTGACAAACATACAAATGTAAATAAAAATTTAGGACTGGAACCAATGTCCTAGGGGGAGGGTTTAAACTAATGTGGTAGGGGAATGGGAACTGATGCAGGAAGTCAGTGGGAAGTAAAGTGGTGACAGAAACAAAAGGCAGTAAGGGAGAGTGTATAAAACATGACCGGACAGATGGTCTGAGAAAGCAGGGCAAAGACCAAGGGAAGTCCAGATTAAACTGCATTTATTTCAATGCAAGAAGTCTGATGGGCAAGGCAGATGAACTCAGGGCATGGATGGGTACATGGGACTGGGATGTTATAGCTATTACTGAAACATGGCTAAGAGAGGGGCAGGACTGGCAGCTCAATGTTCCAGGGTACAGATGCCATAGGAAAGATAGAGCAGGAGGTAAGAGAGGAGGGGGAGTTGCGTTCTTGATTCGGGAGAACATCACGGCAGTAGTGAGAGGGGATATATCCGAGGGTTCGCCCACGGAGTCTATATGGGTAGAACTGAAAAATAAGAAGGGCGAGATCACTTTGATAGGATTGTACGACAGACCCCCAAATAGTCAACGGGAAATTGAGGAGCAAATATGTAAGGAGATTACAGACAGCTGCAAGAAAAATAGGGTGGTAATAGTAGGGGATTTTAACTTTCCCAACATTGACTGGGACAGCCATAGCATTAGGGGCTTGGATGGGGAGAAATTTGTTGAGTGTATTCAGGAGGAATTTCTCATTCAGTATGTGGATGGCCTGACTAGAGAGGGGGCAAAACTTGACCTCCTCTTGGGAAATAAGGACGGGCAGGTGACAGAAGTGTGAGTGAGGGATCACTTTGGGACCAGTGATCATAATTCCATTAGTTTTAAGATAGCTATGGAGAACGATAGGTCTGGCCCAAAAGTTAAAATTCTAAATTGGGGAAAGGCCAATTTTGATGGTATCAGACAGGAACTTTCAGAAGTTGATTGGGAGAGTCGGTTGGCAGGCAAAGGGACGTCTGGTAAGTGGGAGGCTTTCAAAAGTGTGTTAACCAGGGTTCAGGGTAAGCACATTCCTTATAAAGTGACGGGCAAGGCTGGTAGAAGTAGGGAACCTTGGATGACTCGGGAGATTGAGGCCCTAGTCAAAAAGAAGAAGGAGGCATATGACATGCATAGGCAGCTGGGATCAAGTGGATCCCTTGAAGAGTATAGAGATTGCCGGAGTAGAGTTAAGAGAGAAATCAGGAGGGCAAAAAGGGGACATGAGATTGCTTTGGCAGATAAGGCAAAGGAGAATTCAAAGAGCTTCTACAAATACATAAAGGGCAAAAGAGTAACTAGGGAGAGAGTAGGGCCTCTTAAGGATCAACAAGGTCATCTATGTGCAGAACCACAAGAGATGGGTGAGATCCTGAATGAATATTTCACATCGGTATTTACGGTTGAGAAAGGCATGGATGTTAGGGAACTTGGGGAAATAAATAGTGATGTCTTGAGGAGTGTACATATTACAGAGAGGGAGGTGCTGGAAGTCTTAACGCGCATAAATCTCCAGGACCTGATGAAATGTATCCCAGGACGTTATGGGAGGTTAGGGAGGAAATTGCGGGTCCCCTAGCAGAGATATTTGAATCATCGACAGCTACAGGTGAGGTGCCTGAAGATTGGAGGGTAGCAAATGTTGTGCCTTTGTTTAAGAAGGGCGGCAGGGAAAAGCCTGGGAACTACAGACCGGTGAGCCTGACATCTGTAGTGGGTAAGTTGTTAGAGGGTATTCTGAGGGACAGGATCTACAGGCATTTGGAGAGGCAGGGACTGATTAGGAACAGTCAGCATGGTTTTGTGAGAGGAAAATCATGTCTCACGAATTTGATTGAGTTTTTTGAAGGGGTAACCAAGAAGATAGATGAGGGCTGTGCAGTGGACGTGGTCCACATGGACTTTAGCAAAGCTTTTGACAAGGTACCGCATGGTAGGTTGTTACATAAGGTTAAATCTCACGGGATCCAAGGTGAGGTAGCCAATTGGATACAAAATTGGATTGACGACAGAAGACAGAGGGTGGTTGTAGAGGGTTGTGTTTCAAACTGGAGGCCTGTGACCAGCGGTGTGCCTCAGGAATCGGTGCTGGGTCGGCTGTTATTTGTTATTTATATTAATGATTTGGATGAGAATTTAGGAGGCATGGTTAGTAAGTTTGCAGATGACACCAAGATTGGTGGCATTGTGGACAGTGAAGAAGGTTATCTAGGATTGCAACGGGATCTTGATAAATTGGGCCAGTGGGCCGATGAACGGCAGATGGAGTTTAATTTAGATAAATGTGAGGTGATGCATTTTGGTAGATCGAATCGGGCCAGGACCTACTCCGTTAATGGTAGGGCGTTGGGGAGAGTTATAGAACAAAGAGATCTAGGAGTACAGGTTCATAGCTCCTTGAAAGTGGAGTCACAGGTGGATAGGGTGGTGAAGAAGGCATTCGGCATGCTTGGTTTCACTGGTCAGAACATTGAATACAGGAGTTGGGATGTCTTGTTGAAGTTGTACAAGACATTAGTAAGGCCACACTTGGAATACTGTGTACAGTTCTGGTCACCCTATTATAGAAAGGATATTATTAAACTAGAAAGAGTGCAAAAAAGATTTACTAGGATGCTACCGGGACTTGATGGTTTGACTTACAGGGAGAGGTTAGACAGACTGGGACTTTTTTCCCTGGAGAGTAGGAGGTTAAGGGGTGATCTTATAGAAGTCTATAAAATAATGAGGGGCATAGATAAGGTAGATCGTCAAAATCTTTTCCCAAAGGTAGGGGAGTCTATAACGAGGGGGCATAGATTTAAGGTGAGAGGGGAGAGATACAAAAGGGTCCAGAGGGGCAATTTTTTCACTCAAAGGGTGGTGAGTGTCTGGAACGAGCTGCCAGAGGCAGTAGTGGAGGCGGGTACAATTTTGTCTTTTAAAAAGCATTTGGACAGTTACGTGGGTAAGATGGGTATAGAGGGATATGGGCCAAGTGCAGGCAATTGGGACTAGCTTAGTGGTATAAACTGGGCGACATGGACATGTTGTAAACTTCTGTGATTCTATAAAAAATCTAATTACTACTTGGGCAAGTTAGCTTTGACAATGTATTTGGAAAGAAGATGAAACACTGCAGACCACACCAGATGCCATCTCCATGTGCAGCAGAAAAGACACACAACCAAATCTTGTGATAACAGGAAGTTGGCAAATGCCAATTTTCAAGTGAAAAATCAGTCTTAAAAAACAAAGCAAACAATTCTGAACATTCTTTTTCATTTTATTTTATGAACATTTGTGTTGGGAAAGGAACTATCTTGCATTTTAGTCATCCATAATCAGTATTAGGCACCCATAGGCTAGGTGGAACAAAGATAGATACAGAGCAAATTTTTACCCACTCTGCCTCAACCCGAACTGCTGAAAAGTACATAAGAACATAAGAAACAGGAGCAGGAGGCGGCCATGTAGCCCCTCAAGCCTGCTCCGCCATTCAATAAGTTCATGGCTGATTATCTACCTCAACTCCACTTTCCTGCCCTATCCCCATATCCCTCGATTCGCTTAGTGTCCAAAAATCTGTTGATCTCAGTCTTGAATATACTCAATGACTGAGAATCCACAGCCCTCTGGGATAGAGAATTCCCAAGATTCACAACACTCTGACTGAAGAAGTGTTACCTTATCTCGGTCCTAAATGGCCAACCCCTTATCTTGAGACTATGATCCCTAGTTCTACACTGTCCAGCCAGGGGAAACAGCCTCTCAGCATCTACTTTGTCAAGCCCTCTAAGAATTTTATACGTTTCAATGAGATCACCTCTCATCCTTCTAAACTCCAGAGAATACACAATCTCTCCTCATAGGACAACCCTCTCATCCCAGGAATCAATCTAGTGAACCTTCGTTGCACCCCCCCTCTAAGGCAAGTCTATCCTTCCTTCGGTAAGGACAACGAAACTGTGCACAGTACTCCAGGTGTGGTCTCACCAGAGCCCTATATAATTGCAGCGAGACCTCCTTACCCTCCCCATTGCAATAAAGGCTAACATACCATTTGCCTTCCTAATTGCTTGCTGGATGTAGCTGCAGGTTATCTTTCTGTGATTCGTGTACAAGGACACCCAAATCTCCCTGACTACCAACATTTCTTCGTCTCTCTTATTACCTCTACTGTACCTGTTTGATACCTACACCAGTCAACATATGGTTTCTGAAAGTATGCTGGTCAATTTAGTCCCAATTCACCCCACCAAGAACAATTTTAAAATGTGGGAATTTTTCAGAGAAAACCATCAAACAAAACTTCTCAACATCAAACTGACACCTCCTTTTATGTATTGAGTTTACAGGGCAAATTTAAGAATGGGGGGGAAACAAAATCTTCTCAATGATTGATTCAGCAGGTCAAAAGGACATCTAAATACTCAACATGTTAAAAGGAGAATACTTATGATGTGGTACTTCCTATTCATGAACTTATTTTATTAATGGGTTGAATAAGCTAACTGGTTGGCATAGTCTGAGGGTCAAATAGTTCGATTCAATCACTTTTTCTGGCATTCTTAAAAACTGCATTGTGCTTCAGGAAATAATACCTGTCATTTCCATTGCTTATGAATCACCATTTTCAATCGACTACTAGGATCACAAAGTGCAAGTTGGACAACGGAAAATCAATTTCGGTGATGTAAAATAACTTGCCGAAGTATTGAAGTGCAGTACTTAATAATAAATACCCTTTCAGACAGCTGATTCAGAGCATAGTTCACAACAGCAACAAGCATACAAAATTGTATTATTGTCCCCATGATAGCCCACCCATTCAGCATCTTATGATTAACAGCTAATGAAGCAACTGATTTAAGTTCTTAAATTACACCCTTTCATCTTCTAACCCCAAACTTACACCCCTTGCCACTGGTAGTGAGTCATACTTTCAAAATATCAAAGATAAACCATTTTTGTGACAGACCTTAATTAACTTCTGAACTAAGAATAGACAACTACTTCCCCTGTCAGGTCAAACTGGTTGACAAATGCTTAAAGCCTGCAGGCACTTCCTGTGGTATGGTAATTTTGGTGAGCTCAGCATCAATAGCAAGAAAACAGGGTATTGTATGCTGCACAATTCATAATAAAAATTAGATTCTCTCAGAGAATAGGCTTCAATTTCATTAAGCAAGCTGAATCATGCTTTTCAGGCCACAGGAGTTTTAAAAGATTACACATGAAGCCATTTTTTTCTTGCTAAAATCAAAATCAGTCTGTTCGTCACAGAATATAGGCATCTCTTTGTAATACCAGATCCCAATTCATCTTTACTGACTTGTAATTGTATTTGGTCACTGTAATTAGAAAGTGCAGCTGTTGCAACAGTAATATATATATTTTTAAAAATTATTTGTGCTCCCCACATTTCAGTTTTATTTCCTCCTCCACCATACACTGTCCCCATCAGAGAGATTACGCAAATTAATAACCAAAGGAACTCTCAACATAAGACACCAGAGGTGCAGCATATTGGCTCCTTGATTCTTCTTGCTCAATCCCATTAGGCAGCTCAGCTTAGATCCATTTGGGGAGTACTCACATTCTATCCTGCACAGTGCAGTGGATTAATGCACCAATGCTCTTACCGTAACATTCCAACAGTACATTAATGCTGTGAGTTGCAGCAAACACAGGTTTTCACTTAAAAGTGGATCAAACCTCTTGTGGAGCATAAGCATCGGCATAAGCCAGTTGGGCCGAATGGCAGGTTTCTGCACTGTAAATTCTATGTAAACCAAACTGTGCAGTCACAAAGGCAAACACAAATAAATTTTCAATTCTTTAAATTGAAGCACCACTGACTGACATTATCTTTAGAAGAACATGAGAGGAGGGGGAGTTCTCAATTAAGAAAGTGATGACTTTCATTTTCTGAAAAGACTTCTACAAAGTTGCTCAATTCATTTGTCTGTGCACTATATACTTTGTAAAAGGGAGCAACATGTATCAAATGACTGATGGGAGAACTTAACTTCGTGCCATTATCGTTAGTTGCTTGTCCAGTTTTCAACATCTATCGCATTTGAATTGGAGAAATATAAATTATTCCATGTAAATTAGTACTAGTGCAACATCACTATGTGTTTAGGTCTGTGTTGACCCTTACTAAAACGGAAAGGTGAATAGATGTAAACAAAAAGTTGCATGTTCAAGAAAGTGAGAGCGGATTGGGAAGTCAGAGTAGACCTGAAAACACTCCACTGAAATCTGACCTTCATTTAACAGTCGGTGCTGCAATATCTGGTCTATTAATCAATCTTGGCATAACATAAAATTGCCCCAGGGGTAGTTTGAATGGCAGCAAGTGGACAGTCAAATTGATGTTCCATATTATCATGCCGATGTTACAACTTCAGCACACACAAAGCTATGCAAAAAACTAGTAACGTCTGCCTGTTGGTGTGCCCCACTGAGAGCTGGTAATGTAAATGGGGCTTCTTCACTGAATATAAACGATGAGACCACAGAAATGAGCTTCACTGTAGTTTAGCACCAATCCAGCTCATTACAAAAAAAGCTTACAAAGTAACAGTTAGCAGGTACCAACTGTTCCTGCGCCTCCAACTGCAAGTAACATTGAGAACTTGGTAATACTGCATTGGTCAGAAAATTCAAGCAATTGTACTGTACACTGGATGACCTTCGTATCTCCAATCCTCTGTGATGCAAATGATCAAATAACCCTTCTAGCATCATTTTTTGATACCTTCAAGCACAATCATCAATAGGTGACAAAATAGAAGATTCTTGATATGTTGAATAAATCAACAGTTACATTAATTACAATCACATTAGCACTCCCTCCAAAGGCTGAACTTGTTATCCAGCCACATGGTAAATGCTATTTAAGTGTCTGCACATGGCAGCAGGACTAATGGTCACAAAAGGCTTCAACTAAATCTGAAAAACACAAGTTTTAGGATTTCAAACTAAAAGAAATTTCAGAAATCTTGTCCTTCTAAGCATGTTTATGTTCAGTATATAGGCTTACTTTCAGTTCAATGAGATTAAATTATCTAATAATACAATGTACTTCACCATATCAAGTTAAATCTAAAATAATTGTCACTTTCTCAGCACAAAGATACATTATTATTCAACAAGTCACCTACGATTAGAATAAAGTCAAGAATAAATAAAGTCAAGCTCGAGCCTCATCGTAAAGGTTTATGATTTGGGGCATAAACTTTTTTTATGCAAACATATTGACAAATTCCGTGTCAGCAAAGTAAGATGTAACTATGTATAAAACTAGTGCACTCTGTTTCAAGAACCTACTCACCTTTAATCGTTTCTTCAACAACTTCAACTACACGGTCTATTTGCTGAACCTAAAAAGGGAAAAACATTTTTACACAATTATTTGAGAATTTGACAACAATCTTGTTATAACACATTTCAGTAACTGCTAGGTAACCCGAAACATCATCGAGTCATGTGAAGTGACACTAACTTCATGAAGTCCTCACTCTATTCTTCCTGTAGCTATCAACAGAATATGCTTCAAGCTGTTCAAGGCTTGTCTGACTAAAATGTTTTCATCCTTCTGCACAGAAATCAGATTTGGCTAATAGGACTGCCATTCACAAGCAGCAATAAACTACTTTACATTCCAAGTCTCTGCCAATGCTGCTTTTGAACAAGCAGTTGGGAGATGGACACAAGTGGCTCATGTTGACTCACCCTCAAATTTTCTCTTCCCTCCCTTTGGTTAACTCAAACTGGCCGCTTGCCATCACACACATACACCAATACGTCGCATTATCATGCCACGCGTTACTTTTCGATCTCCCAGGTGATGAGCTGTCAATCGGATTTTTGTCAACTGGTGGTGGGAGGGCGGGGAGGGGGGAGTTGGTGGTGGTGTAGACATTTTCAAAATTAGAATTCCAAGTGTGCTTATGCTATGGAGATTTTCTGAATTTCAAGCAGGATGAGATGATCCAAAGTCATAATTTCTTCTCCCATAAGAACTTTCATTTTTATTGCTGATTACTAATGGGTAGGTACTCAAATTGGCAGGATGTGACTAGTGGAGTCCCGCAGGGATCTGTCTTGGGGCCTCAATTATTCACAATATTTATTAACGACTTAGATGAAGGCACAGAAAGTCTCTCATCTAAGTTTGCCGATGACACAAAGATTGGTGGCATTGTAAGCAGTGGAGATGAAAACATAAAATTACAAAGCGATATTGATAGATTAGATGAATGGGCAAAACTCTGGCAAATGGAATTCAATGTAGGCAAATGTGAGGTTATCCACTTTGGATCAAAAAAGAATAGAACAGGGTACTTTCTAAATGGTAAAAAGTTAAAAACAGTGGATGTCCAAAGGGACTTAGGGGTTCAGGTACATAGATCATTGAAGTGTCATGAACAGGTGCAGAAAATAATCAATAAGGCTAATGGAATGCTGGCCTTTATATCTCGAGGACTCGAGGACAAGGGGGCAGAAGTTATGCTGCAGCTATACAAAACCCTGGTTAGACCACACATAGAGTCATAGAGTTATACAGCACGGATAGAGGCCCTTCGGCCCATCGTGTCCGCGCCGGCCATCAAGCCCTGTCTAATCTAATCCCATATTCCAGCATTTGGTCCGTAGCCTTGTATGCTATGGCATTTCAAGTGCTCATCCAAATGCTTCTTGAATGTTGTGAGGGTTCCTGCCTCCACAACCCTCTCAGGCAGTGAGTTCCAGACTCCAACCACCCTCTGGGTGAAAATGTTCTTTCTCAAATCCCCTCTAAACCTCCCGCCTTTTACCTTGAATCTATGCCCCCTTGTTATAGAACCCTCAACGAAGGGAAAAAGCTCCTTAGTATCCATCCTATCTGTGCCCCTCATAATTTTGTACACCTCAATCATGTCCCCCCTCAGCCTCCTCTGCTCCAAGGAAAACAAACCCAATCTTCCCAGTCTCTCTTCATAGCTGAAGCGCTCCAGCCCTGGTAACATCCTGGTGCATCTCCTCTGCACCCTCTCCAAAGCGATCACATCCTTCCTGTAGTGCGGCGACCAGAACTGCACACAGTACTCCAGCTGTGGCCTAACCAGTGTTTTATACAGCTCCATCATAACCTCCTTGCTCTTATATTCTATGCCTCGGCTAATAAAGGCAAGTATCCCATATGCCTTCTTTACCACCTTATCTACCTATTCCGCCGCCTTCAGGGATCTGTGAACTTGCACACCAAGATCCCTCTGACCCTCTGTCTTGCCTAGGGTCTTCCCATTCATTGTGTATTCCCTTGCCTTGTTAGTCCCTCCAAAGTGCATCACCTCGCACTTTTTCGGGTTAAATTCCATTTGCCACTGTTCCGCCCATCTGACCAACCCATCTATATCGTCCTGCAGACTGAGGCTATCCTCCTCGCTATTTACCACCCTACCAATTTTTGTATCATCAGCGAACTTACTGATCATACCTTTTACATTCATATCCAAGTCGTTAATGTAGACCACAAACAGCAAGGGCCCCAGCACAGATCCCTGTGGTACCCCACTGGCCACAGGCTTCCAGTCACAAAAACAACCTTCGACCATCACCCTCTGCCTTCTGCCACTAAGCCAGTTTTGTATCCAAAGTGCCAAGGCACCCTGGACTCCATGGGCTCGTACCTTCTTGACCAGTCTCCTGTGCGGGACTTTATCGAAGGCCTTACTGAAATCCATGTATACCACATCCACTGCGTTACCCTCATCCACACGCCTAGTCACCCCCTCAAAAAATTCAATCAAATTAGTCAGACATGATCTTCCCTTGACAAAGCCATGTTGACTATCCCTGATTAATCCTTGCTTCTCCAAGTGGAGACTAATTTTGTCCTTCAGAATTTTTTCCAATAATTTTCCTACCACTGATGTTAGGCTCACTGGCCTGTAGTTCCCCGGTTTTTCCCTACTCCCCTTCTTGAATAATGGTACTACATTAGCGGTTCTCCAGTCCTCTGGCACATCCCCTGTGGCCAGAGAGGTTCTGAATATATGTGTTAGAGCCCCCGCAATCTCCTCCTTTGCCTCACACAGTAGCCTGGGATACATTTCGTCCGGGCCTGGGGATTTATCCATTTTTAGGCCTGCTAAAACCGCCAATACCTCCTCCCGCTCGATGTTAATATGTTCGAGTATATCACAGTCCCCCTGTCGTATTTCTATGTCTACGTCGTCCTTCTCCATAGTGAAAACAGATGCAAAAAATTCATTTAGAACCCCTCCTACATCTTCCGGCTCCACACACAGATTGCCATTTTTGTCCCTAATGAGCCCTATTTTTCCCCTAGTTATCCTCTTACCCTTAATATACTTATAAAACATCTTAGGATTTTCCTTTATTTTGCTCGCCAGTGTTTTTTCATGGCCCCTCCTTGATCTCCTAATTTCCTTTTTAAGTATCCCCCTGCACTTTTTGTACTCCTCTAGGGCTTCCTCCGTTCTTAGCCTTTTGTATCTGCCAAAAGCCCTCCTTTTTTTCCTAATCCATTCTCGTATATCCCCTGACATCCAAGGTTCCCTGGAGTTCTTGGAACCACCCTTGACCTTTACGGGAACATGTTGCCATTGTATGGTCTCAATCTCCCTTCTGAAAGACTCCCATTGCTCCGATGCGGATTTTCCTACAAGCAGCTGATCCCAGTCCATTTTGGCCAGATCCTGCCTTATCCTATTAAAATCGGCCTTCCCCCAATTTAAAACCTTTATTTCTGGTCCCTCCCTGTCCTTTTCCATGACCACCTTAAATCTCACTGAATTATGGTCACTGTCACCAAAGTGCTCACCTACTAGCACTTCTTCCACTTGGCCAGCCACATTCCCTAGAATTAGGTCCAGTACCGCCCCCTCTCTTGTAGGACTTGCTACATGCTGGCTCAAAAAGCTCTCCTGGATGCACGTTAAGAATTTTGTACCCTCTAAGCATTTTACACTCTGAGTATCCCAGTTAATATTGGGGAAGTTGAAATCCCCCACTATTATTACCCTATTATTTGCACAATTTTCTGTGATTTGCCGACATATCTGTTCCTCTATCTCCCCCTGACTGTTTGGGGGTCTATAGTACACTCCCATCAAAGTGCTTGCCCCCTTTTTGTTTTTAAGCTCCACCCATATGGCCTCATTTGAGGAACCTGCTAATATATCATCCCTCCTTATGGCAGTAATTGATTCTTTAATTAATATTGCGACCCCCTCCCTCCTCTTATACCTCCCCCTCTGTCTCGCCTGAAGATTCTGTACCCCGGAATATTGAGCTGCCAGTCTTGCCCCTCCCTCAACCATGTCTCTGTGACAGCAACAATATCATACTCCCATGTGTTTATCAATACCTTCAGTTCATCCACCTTATTTGCAAGACTCCTTGCATTAAAATAGATGCTATCCAGCCGTGCTCTTAGATATTTGCCCTGTCTTCCAAGCTGACTTGTTTTTTTCTCAATATTTGGCTGCACATCACCCCCTATTGTAGCTCCACTCTGCATCCCATCCCCCTGCCAAGTTAGTTTAAACCCCCCCCAACAGTGCTAGCAAACCTCCCCGCAAGGATATTTGTCCCGCTCTGGTTCAGATGCAACCCGTCCGACTTGTACAAGTCCCACCTTCCCCAGAAGCAGGCCCAGTGATCCAGGAAACTGAAACCCTCCCTCCTGCACCAACTCTTTAGCCACGCATTCATCTGTTCTCTCCTCCTATTTCTATACTCACTAGCCCGTGGCACTGGGAGTAATCCAGAGATTACAACCTTTGAGGTCCTGCTCTTTAATCTGCTACCTAGCTCCCTAAATTCTTGATGCAGGACCTCATCTCCCTTCCTACCTATGTCGTTGGTCCCAATGTGGACCACGACCTCTGCCTGCTCACCCTCCCCCTTGAGAATGCCCTGAAGCCGCTCAGTGACATCCATGACCCTGGCACCAGGGAGGCAACAAACCATCCTGGAGTCACGTTTACGGCCACAGAAACGCCTGTCTGTTCCCCTTACGATAGAATCCCCTACCACTATAGCTCTTCCACTCTTTTTCCTCCCAGCCTGTGCAGCAGAGCTACCCCTGGTGCCAGGAAGTTGGCTGCTGCTGCCTTCCCCTGATAAGTCATCCCCCTCAACAATATCCAAAGCGGTATATTTGTTTGAGAGGGGGACGGCCACAGAGGACCCCTGCACTGCCTGCCTGCTCCTCTTACTCTGCCTGGAGGTCACCCACTTACTTCCTGCCTGTACAACCTTTACCTGCGGTGTGACCATCTCACTAAACGTGCTATCCACGACGTTTTCAGCATCGCGAATGGAGTACTGTGAGCAGTTCTGGGCACCGCACCTTCGGAAGGACATATTGGCCTTGGAGGCAGTGCAGCATAGGTTTACTAGAACGATACCCGGACTTCAAGGGTTAAGTTACGAGCAGAGATTACACAAATTGGGGTTGTATTCTCTGGAGTTTCGAAGGTTAAGGGGCGATCTGATCGAAGTTTATAAGATATTAAGGGGAACGGAAAGGGTGGATAGAGAGAAACTATTTCGGCTGGTTGGGGATTTTAGGAGTGGGGGCACAGTCTAAAAATTAGAGCCAGACCTTTCAGGAGTGAGACCAGAAAACATTTCTACACACAAAGGGTGGCAGAAGTTTGAAACTCTCTTCCGCAAACGGCAATTGATACTAGCTCAATTGCTAATTTTAAATCTGAGATCGATAGCTTTTTGGCAACCAAAGGTATTAAGGGATATGGCTCAAAGGCAGGTATATGGAGTTAAATCACAGATCATCCATGATCTTATCAAATGGCGGAGCAGGCACGAGGGGCTGAATGGCCTACTCCTGTTCCTATGTTCCCACTGCTTCGTCTTCAACCTCCATTTCCTCTTCAAGGTCCTTGAATATGTTGTCACCTCCAAGATCTGGGCCCATCTCTCACAACTCCCTATATGAATCCGTGCAATCAAGTTTCTAACCCTCCCACAGCACTAAAATGGCCCTCACCAAAGCTGCGAATTACATTCTCTGTAACTATGATCGTGGTGCACCATCCCCCTCAAACTCTCCACAGCTTTCGACATGGTCCATCACACCATTTTGAAATGATTCACCTGCCCTTGTAGAAATTGCTTCAATATAGAACAGATGTTTACTCCTGCGTGAAAGCTGGCAAGTGAAGGAAATTTCAATCACTTCATGGCCTCTTCAGGTCACAGCAGACTCTGAGATGCTCAAATGCCATGAAGTACAACGAACAGGAAAGATATAAATGCAGGGTTGTACAGCCATGCACTTAATCTGGATTGTCGAAACTGAGCAACCGGTTGAAGAGTGCTCTACTGTCCAGTGAAACCTCCATATTCTTGTAACTGAACAATTATGAAGTTATTGCAATCATGTTATTTTACTTATGAAAAGAAAAAAAAACTTGCATTTACATGGCACCTTTTACGACCTCAGGACATCCTAAAGTGCTTCACAGCCAATGAAGTGTCGTCATTGTTGTAATGTGGGGAAATATGGCAGCCAATTTCCACACAGCAAGGTCCCACAAATAGCAATGAAATAAATGACCAGAATAATCTGTTTTTGGTGTTGTTGGTTGAGGGGGTAGGACACATCAGGACACCAGGAGAACTCTCCCTTGCTCTTCTTCAAATAGTGCCATGGGATTTTTTACACCCATCACACAAGGCCTCGGTTTAACTGTTCAACTAGAGCTATCTACTTTAACTCCATATCCTATTCCAGTATCCTTTTTTTCTTCCTTTTCAGATAATTTTCCAGTTCCCTTTTAAACAAATTTATAGTCTCTGCTTCAATAGCGACTTGTGCCAAAGCATTCCATGTTCTAGTAGCCTTCTATGTGAAAAAATCTTACAACTTTCCCCTTCATTTTCTAGCGATAATCTTGCGTTCAAGCCTCCTCGTTACTGATTCACCAACCAGTGGAAATAATCTTTCATTATTTATCTTAAAATTTTGAAAATTTGTATTAGACTGCCCTTTAATCTTCTCTGTTTCAGTAAAAAAGCCCACATTTTTGAATCTACCTTCATAACTATAACCTTTCATTCTTGTATCATCTTGCTAATTTTAACACTTCAACTTCTTCACTAATATTTGCAAATGAAAGAAAATACAGGCCTAAGTGTTTGAAGGTGAACGAGCTAGCAATTTATATTTGATGTCAAATAAAAAGAAAAAAAGTTACAAATTCTGGAAATCTGAAAAAAAACAGAAAAATGCTATGAAGGGCAAAGGTTATGATCAGAACTGATCAGTAATAACCAGCCTTTTCTCTTAACAGATGCTGACTGACCTGCCGTGCATTCAACGTTTCCTGTTTCTGTGTTTGAGGTCAACTCCTTAGCCTTACCAAATATTTCCAACAAGGGTTCTTCTAAAAAGACCTATTTTGCAATCCACTGAACATGAATTCAGTTGCAAATGGTCTGCTGTCCAAAAGCCTCCTCTCAGATGATTAGGTCATATTTCATCTGTGTATCTAAGTTGGTATTGTCCAAAGAACATACAATAGGATGTCACTTAGATAGCTAACTGAAACCAGCCTTTGGTCAATGGTTCTTGAAGCGAAGCAAACCGCCAGTCATTTCATAAATTCAACCTATTAGTTTGATTATTAAACCTCCCGTTTATTATGACCTTAAAATTAACACAGATATTTTACATTTCCCAGCTGGGCAAGATGGGAATACGGTGTCATGACGAAAATGGAGACCTGGCTCAAAAAAGGGCAGGATTGGGTACTAAATATTCCTGAATACAAGATGTTCAGGAAAGACAGGAAAGGAAAGAAAGGAGGGGGAGGGTGGCAGTATTGATTAAGGAGAATATTGTAGTACAGGAGAGAGAGAGAGAGGATTTCCTGGAGGGGTCAAGGACGGAATCTATTTAGTTAGAATTAAGAAATAAAAGAGGTGCCATTACACTACTGGGTATATTCTATCGGCCACCAACTAGTGGGAAGGATATAGAGGAGCAAATTTGCAGGGAAATTACAGAGAGCTGCAAAAGCTGTAGAGTAGTGATAACTGGGGACTTCAACTATCCTGGGATAACAATAATAAGGGGCAAAGAGGGGAAGGAATTTTTGAAATGTGTTCAGGATAACTTTCTTAACCAGTACATTTCTTGCCCAACAAGTATAAGGAGGCATTGCTGGACCTGGTGCTAGGGAATGAGGGGGGACAAGTGGGCAAGTGGGGAGCAGCAATCATAGTATCATAAGGTTTAGAATAGCTATGGAAAAAGACACGGACCACTTTAAAGTAAAAATACTCGATTGGAGGCGGGCCAATTTCAATGGGATGACAACAGAGCCCAGGTAAATTGGAATCAAAGATCGGCAGGCAAAACTACTTGCACAGTGGACGGCCTTTAAAAGAGAAGATGGATCAGATACAGTCTAAGCACATTCCCACGATGCAGAAAGGTAGGGCAACTAAAGCCAGAGCTCCCTGGATGACAAAAGAGATAGTGAGTAAGATGAAATGGAAAAAAGGGGCTTATGACAGATGTCAAGTTCATAACACAAGTGAGAACCAGACAGAATATAGACAGTTCAGAAGGGAAGTGAAAAAGGAAAAAGGGCAAAGAGAGAGTATGAAAATTTTTTTTTTTTATTCGTTCATGGGATGTGGGCGTCGCCCTCGAGGTGGTGGTGGTAAGCCACCTTCTTGAACCGCTGCAGTCCGTGTGGTGAAGGTTCTCCCACAGTGCTGTTAGGAAGGGAGTTCCAGGATTTTAACCCAGCGACGATGAAGGAACGGTGATATATTTCCAAGTCGAGATGGTGTGTGACTTGGAGGGGAACGTGCAGGTGGTCTTGTTCCCACGTACCTGCTGCTCTTGTCCTTCTAGGTGGTAGAGGTCGCGGGTTTAGGAGGTGCTGTCGAAGAAGCCTTGGCGAGTTGCTGCAGTGCATCCTGTGGATGGTACACACTGCAGCCACTGTGCGCCGGTGTTGAAGGGAGTGAATGTTTAGGGTGGTGGATGGGGTGCCAATCAAGCGGCCTGCTTTGTCCTGGATGATGTCGAGCTTCTTGAGTGTTGTTGGAGCTGCACTCATCCAAGCAAGTGGAGAGTATTCTATCACACTCCTGACTTGTGCCTTGCAGATGGTGGAAAGACTTTGGGGAGTCAGGAGGTGAGTCACTCACCACAGAATACCCAGCCTCTGACCCGCTCTTGTGGCCACAGTATTTATATGGCTGGTCCAGTTAAGTTTCCAGTCAATGGTGACCCTCAGGATGTTGATGGTGGGGGATTTGGCGATGGTCGCGCCATTGAATGTCAAGGGGAGGTGGTTAGACTCTCTCTTGTTGGAGATGGTCATTGCCTGGCACTTATCTGGCGCGAATGTTACTTGCCACTTATCAGCCCAAACCTGGATGTTGTCCAGGTCTTGCTGCATGCGGGCTCGGACTGCTTCATTATCTGAGGGGTTGCGAATGGAACTGAACACTGTGCAATCATCAGCGAACATCCCCATTTCTGACCTTATGATGGAGGGAAGGTCATTGATCAAGCAGCTGAAGATGGTTGGGCCTAGGACACTGCCTTGAGGAACTCCTGCAGCAATGTCCTGGGGCTGAGATGATTGGCTAGGTATGACTCCAGCCACTGAGAGTTTTCCCCCTGATTCCCATTGACTTCAGTTTTACTAGGGCTCCTTGGTGCCACACTCGGTCAAATGCTGCTTGATGTCAAGACTGGTGACCAACATAAAAAGGAATCCAAAAGTCTTTCACAGGCATGTAAACAGTAAACAGGTAGTAAGAGGAGGTGTGGGGCCGATTATGGATCATAAAGGAGATCTACTAATGGAGGCAGAGAGCATGGCTGAGGTACTAAACGAGTACTTTGCATCTGTCTTTACCAAGGAAGAAGATGCTGCCAGAGTCTCAGTAAAGGAAGATATAGTTGAGATACTGGATGGGCTAAAAATTGATAAGAAGAGGTATTTGAAAAGCTAGCTAGACTTAAAGTAGATAAGTCACCCGGTCCGGATGAGCTGCATCCTCGGTTGCTGAGGGAAGGAATGGTGAAAATTGCGGAGGTACTGGCCATAATCTTCCAAACATCCGTAGATACGGGGGTGGTGCCAGAGGGCTGGAGAATTGCAAATGTTACACCCTTGTTCAAAAAAGGGTATAAGGATAAACCCAGCAACTATAGGCCAGTCAGTCTAACCTCAGTGGTGGGGAAACTTTTAGAAACGATAAATCCAGGACAGAATTAACAGTCACTTGGACAAGTGCAGATTGATTAGGGAAAGCCAGCATGGATTTGTTAAAGGCAAATCGTGTTTAACTGATGAGGTAACAGATAGGGTAGATGAGGGCAATGCAGTTGATATGGTGTATATGGACTTTCAAAGGGCATTTGATAAAGTGCTGCATGGTAGGCTTATCAAGATTGCGGCCCATGGAATAAAGGGGGCAATAGCAACATGCATGCAGAATTGGCTAAGGGACAGGAAACAGAGAAGTGGTCACCGGTTGTTTCTCGGACTGGAGGGAAGTGGACAGTGGTGTTCCCCAGGGGTCGGTGCTGGGATCACTACTTTTCTTGATATATATTGATGACTTGGGTACACAGGGCACAATTTCAAAATTTGCAGTTGACATAAACTTGGAAGGGTAATGAACAGTGAGGAGGATAGTGATAGACTTTAAGAGGACATCGACAGGCTGGTGGAAGATGAAGTTTAACGCAGAAAAATGCAAAGTGATACATTTCGGTAGGAAGAACTAGGAGAGACAATATAAACTAGAGGGCACAATTCTAAAAGGAGTATAGGAACAGAGAGATCTGGGAATATATGTGCACAAATAGTTGAAGGTGGCAGGGCAGGTTGAGAAAGCGGTCAAAAAAGCATATGGGATCCTGGGCTTTATAAAGAGAGGAGTAGAGTACAAAAGTATGGAAGTCATGATGAACCTTTATAAAACTCTGGTTTGGCCATAATTGGAGTATTGTGTCCAGTTCTGGGCACCGCACTTTAGGAAAGATGTGAAGTCCTTAGAGAGGGTGCAGAAGAGATTTACTAGAATGATTCCAGGGATGAGGGACTTTTGTTACGTGGATAGATTGGAGAAGCTGGGGTTGGTCTTCTTGGAATAGAGAAGGTTGAGAGGAGAATTGATAGAGGTATTCAAGATGATGAAGGGTCTTGACAGAGTAGATAGAGAGAAACTGTTCCCATTGGCAGAAGGGTCAAGAACCAGAGGACATTGATTTAAGGTGATTGGCACAAGAACCTAAGGTGACATGAGGAAAACCTTTTTTACACGGCAAGTGGTAATGATCTGGAATGCACTGCCCAAGGGGCTGGTGGAGGCAGGTTCAATCATGTCCTTCAAAAGGGAACTGGATAAGTATTGTAAAGAAAAAATTTGCAGGGCTACGGGGATTGGGCGGGGGAGCGGGAGTAGCTGGATTGCTCTTGCATAGAGCCGGCGCGGACTCGATGGGCCGAATGGCGTCCTTCCATGCTGTAACCTTTCTATGATTCTATGATGTGATTTGACAGAACTACTTTGCACACATGTAATGATTTGGGGCGGGTGTGTAATCATGGATCAGTAAATTGCCCATGCATATGAAGATGATCAATTCGGTACTTAAAGCACTGAACTTCAATTCATACTAGGGATGAAACAGTACATTTCACTAATAGGACCTCATTTTCACCTTCTGTATTCCTCTCCTGAAGTCAGATTTGTTGGGGTAGAGTTTCCGCAGGTAGCAAATCTCCAGCACCTCAAGTCACCATCCTTTTTCTCTGAGTCTGGACAGCTTTGGTTGGTACATGACTGGGTCCACCATAGTCAAACCGAATCCTGTTCCTCACCCAGTATTGGCACACATGCACTTTCTGCTGTACGGCGATAAGTAGTAAGAGCTGATTATTTTTCTCCTCCATTGCCTGGGAGCACTGAGGTTAATTGTAGCAACTGAGTTCTGCCTCAACCAAGTTGGGCTAATCAGGAATTGAATTTGGGATCATACAATAAAGGATCAGTGACATGCCACACAGTGCATTTACCTACTGAATGGCAGGAGAGCCTTTAATAGCCTTTTTTGCGTTTTTTCCAGGAGTTTCTCTTCAAGACAGTGAATATTTACACACTTCCAAGTTTCTCCTTCTACGTTTCTGGAATCTAGCTTTCTTCCAACTTGCACAACCAGATCTCCACTTTTAAGTTCAAATCCCCTCAGATCCCCTTGTATTATTTCTGTATCTTGGGGGTCTAAGCTCCCTTGGTTTTTTGCTGTTATGCCCGGTGACTTGTTGACAAATTATGTTTTAAATGTAGGCCTGCTAAGCCACAATAGCAACTGTTTCACAACACAGGTAGACATCTGCCCTCTCAACTAGTATCTTATCCTTATTCTTCCTACACCGCAGCATTCTCCCAGCTTCGAGTATCTGTCTCTTTTCCTCAACTTCAACAGATTTTCTCTCTCGAACCCCAAGAGTATTTATACCTCTCTTTTCACCCCTTCTCAAGAGTGTTTCTCTCTCTCCCTGCCCACAAAAAAGTCTTTCCCTTCCCATCCCAATAGGATGTCCGTCTTTATTTCCTCCTCCCCACTCAAGAAGTTCAATCTCCCTTTCCCCTCTCCCAGGAGGGTCTTTCTCCCTTTCATTTCCATCCCCCAAAAATGCATGTCTTTCTTTCTCTCCTGTGCCCTTGGCCACAGCACTGCTGAAATAAATAAATGTTTGTTCTTGGAAATGCACGTTATCACTTTTCCACACCCTCTCTTCCTCTTTTCTCTTCCCCACCATCTCCTCCTTCGCTTTTCTTATCTCTTTTCTCTCTAATTTTTTGCCACTTTTCCTCATTCTTCTGTTGTTCCTCTCTCTCCTGTTCGTTTCTGCAATACTTCACCCTACCCCCACCCCCCACCCCCCCCCCCCACCATGTGTTGCAGTGTTTACATTTGTGGAGCTGTTGGAAAGGGGAAGTGTGACATTAGAGGAATAGAGGAGAGGATAGCCAATGCCCCTTCGTTGGGGATGTTCCTGGAAATTAACTAGATGGATTGCTGCACATGACTGAAAAGGTGTGGATCAGAAGAGAACAGAATGGCCACTTGGTGGCTCTCCTGGGAGTTCCTCTGCTGAGAAGGCAAACCTCATGCATTTAAGAGGATGTGGCAAGAGAGAATGAGAATGGTCACCGAATGATTCCTGGAGGTTCTTCTGCTTAAAAAAAAATGGCCAAAGTGGCTCCTGGGTGTTACTACCTTCTGGATAGCTACAAACTATTTAATACTAATTTTTTCTGGTTATTTCTGGAAAGGGGAGGAGGAAAAGGTGTATCCAGCTAAGAGAGCGTACCGATGTCCAGCATATTCAGAGGCCCAACAGGGCGCATTATGCTGCATTGTGCATGAGGAGCCATCATGATGGCTGTATTTCACAGAATTTATTTTGATGCAATGTGATTGGTGAGAAAATTGAAATTGGAGTGATGTAACTGGTGTATTGTGACTGGCAAATAATGAAAAATATCAAACAACCAAATAGAAAGGTGAAAAAAACAGACAAACACTTAACTAATGATGAAGGACAAAACCGACTGATGGCTCAATGGTCAGGATATAGCTAACAGGCTTGATGGCCACACCATAGATGACAGACTCCGCATACACAACTCAAGAATGTTATTCCAAATTTGATTGCTAATGTCCCGAACCTACCTTTCTCAAACAGCCAATGATATTATAACTTTCAATCTATATTGCATTTTACTGTCATTATCTTCTGATAATTAGAAATTTGGTTTGAATTAATAAGAGGAAGCTACAGAAGATGCTACAATCTGGTCCAATTAACATCAATCTGTTTCTGCTTCTTTTCAAAAAAATTGAAACCATTCTACAGTCCTACAGTTTTGTGGAACATTTACCCCTTGTCTTAAATGAAAATGCAAGAACTGTAAATCTGCAGAATTTAAGCAATATTTCCATGTTCTTTGTAGATTCATCTCTCACAAGGCTCAAAGCAAGCGTAGTAGAGCTTTCATCTGTTCTCCACAACTTGTAAGTTTGCAGTGTGGTTCAACCACTTACTAAAATTTCATCATGCAGGAATTAAAGCATCGAAACTAGTTATCTTTTCCCATTTTCTGCTGATATTCCATACACTATCAGTAATCTGGAGACCTGGGCTATCTGGTGCAAAGCATTGCTTTTTCTCAGGCCTGTAGGTTAAACAAAGGGGTCTCAGCATATTACATTTGGTCCTCAGTTTGTCGGTCAAGGTTAATATAACAAATTAGTCATCCTTTGTGCCTTTTAACGAATGTACTTCTCTTAAACAAAAAATAGCAATAGCATTGCACATTAACAAAAACAATTTTGATTGAGCAAATGTTGCTGTGAAACCAAATTTCATTTAAGATCAGTCTATCTCCCATGGTGTTGCACATGGGTAGTCAAGACTAATTTGAGTTTTGCAGATCAAGCAGGGTTAGAGAGTGAGGGATTAATGGAACCAACGTGGGGAAGTGGAAAGGAAGAAAGAGGAAAAGGGGAACAAGGAGGAGGGGGAAGGGGAGCAGGTGTGAGGAGAAGGGAAGAGGAGAAGGGAAGAGGAGAAGGGAAGAGGAGAAGGGAAGAGGAATGAGGAGAAGGGAAGAGGAATGAGGAGAAGGGAAGAGGAATGAGGAGATGACAATGGGTCAGGAGAGGGTGGGAGGCGAAGGGAGGGGGATGGTGGTAGAAAGGGGATGGTGGTAGAAAGGGAAAGGAAGTGAGTGCTAATAAAGGAGAATTCAGATCAATGGGGTGGTTGGGTGCTGTGGATGGGAAAAGCAGTCAAGGGGGTTACTGTACAAGGGGAATTGAAGCAAGTTGGGGTAGCCTGAGGGGCAACTGCAGCCAGTGGGCGGGCTGGAACGGGAAATGGAGCCTGAAAATGTGGACTGGGGGGGGGGGTGTTAATATCTTGCTCATTAGGCGGGAGAGTGTTGGGGGATGGGATCCTGCTGAATTGGAAGGGAGAAAAGTTCAATAACTCCATTGAAGTCAATTGGTCACCTGACTTTATGCTAACTGCACCACCTACAGGTGGTTTTCCTTTTGGTTCTTTGCACCACAACCATTTTAATATGCATTGGTCACACTCCCTTGGCGTAAACAATGAGGAGTCAAGGCTAAGGGTATTATTCATGTAAAGAAAGTTTCGAGGGCAACGTATACTTGGACCAAGGTGGGGAATGTGGTGTGAGTGGGTGGGTGGGAAGGAGAATGGGGAAAGATTGGGAGAAGAGAAGGGGTAGGAGAGGAGGTAGAAGAATGGGGGAGGATGGATCAGGATAGAGTGGATGGGGAGAAGAGAGAGAAGAAAGGAGGAATGCGAGGAGGGAAATGAAGGGCACAGGAAGGGGTGCTGTTCAGCAGAATTTAATCAATGGCGGATTGTGGGTTAAGGCACAGGAAGCCAGCCAGTGAGAGTTGGGAGGGTGGGGGGGGCGGCGGGGGTGCAATGGGGAAAGCGCAGTAGTGAGGGAAGTGATCAGGAAAAGGAATTCAGGTTAATGGTGAGAGGGAGCATCAAGGCAGTGTGAATTCCAGCCAGCAGTGGGGGAAGGAAGGGAAATTCAGGTCACAGTGATGGGGGCACCAAGGCATGGGAAAGCCAGACAGTGGGGGAGGGCGAGGGTGCTGTGAACAGGTCGTCGAGTCAGCAGATAAGCATAATGGAAGGCACTGAATGGGAACCATTGCTGGACATCGCTACGCGATGGGCAATGTCGGATAGAAAGTCAAGGGCATGGAGAGGAGCACAGCTCCAGAAAGGACTAGCAGCTTTGTTGAACAGCATGCAGAGACACTGACCTTGAGAGCCAGAGTCAGGCAAATCACAGTTGCCAAGAGATTCAGGAGTCCCAGTACCCCCATTAACTTTTTTCCTGGACAATTCTTTTGTTATTGGCACCATTTCAGAAGTCTGTGTGGTGGAGAGACACCACAAGATGCTATTATGTGATGTTAGGTGGAGTCCCACTCAAGTTAATGAATCACATAACATTATGCTAAGAGCCATGTGAATAGCACATTTCAGGAGGTGGTTACACCACAGCTTAAGAAAGTCCAATTGTGAACAATTTTACAACACCAAGTTACAGTCCAACAATTTTATTTGAAATTCACAAGCTTTCGGAGGCTTCCTCCTTCCTCAGGTGAATGTTGTGGAAAAAGTGCAGGCAGAGAAGGATGGGGTGACCGCCAGACAGACAAGGAGGATCAGGCAGGTAGTGCAGGAGTCCCCCCCGGGGGCATCTCGCTCTCTAATCAGTATTCAGTTCTGAATACTGGCGGGGGAGAGGGTTCCTCTGTGGAGGAGTGCAGCCACAGCACCATGGATGTCTCAGCTGTAAGAGTGGGTGGGGGTGGGGGAGGGGGGAGGTGGGGGTGGAGGAGGAGAAAGGTCAGGAGAGCAAAAGTGAAAGGGAATTCTGTAGTTAGGGGAACAGACAGGCGTTTCTGCGGCCGCAGACATGATTCCAGGATGGTATGTTGCCTCCCTGGTGCCAGGGTCAAAGATGTCACTGAGCGTCTGCAGATGTCACTGAGCGTCTGCAGAACATTCTGGAGGGGGAGGGTGAACAGCCAGAGGTCGTGGTCCATATCGGTACCAACGACATAGGTAGAAAGAGGGATGAGGTCCTGCAGGCAGATTTTAGGGAGTTAGGAAAGAGATTAAAAAGCAGAACCTCAAAGGTAGTAATATCCGGATTATTCCTGGTGCCACGCGCTGGCGAGTATAGCAATAGGAGGGTAGAGCAGATAAATGCGTGGCTGGAGAGATGGTGCAGGAGGATGGACTTTAGATTCCAGGGGCATTGGGACCAGTTCTGGCGGGAGGTGGGGGACCTGTACAGGCCAGACGGGTTGCACCTCAACGGAGCTGGGACCAACGTCCTCGTGGGGAGGTTTGTTAGTATTGTGGGGGAGGGTTTAAACTAATTTGGCAGGGGGATGGGCACCAGGATGTAGCATTGGAAAGGACGTGGTGCACAAAGGATTGGGAGAGAAAGATAGCACCAGAATAAGTAATGGTATGGTATATAGAAAGTTCAGAGGGGAAATGAAAAAGGAAGTAAGAGGAGCAAAGAGAGAGTATGAGAATAGACTGGCGGCCAACATAAAAAAGGAATCCAAAAGTCTTCTATAGACATATAAACAGTAAACGGGTGGGGAGGGGCTGATTACAGACCAAAATGGAGACCTACTCATGGAGGCAGAGGACATGGTCGAGGTACTAAATGAGTACTTTGCATCTGTCTTTACCAAGGAAGAAGATGCTGCCAGAGGTGCCTTCATCGTCGCTGGGTCAAAATTCTGGAACTCCTTACCTAACAGCACTGTGGGAAAACCTTCACCACACAGACTGTAGCGGATCAAGAAGGCGGCTCACCACCATCTTCTCAAGGGCAATTAGGGATGGGCAATAAATGTAGGCCTTGCCAGCGACGCCCACTTCCCATGAACAAATTTTTAAAAAGTCTCAGTGAAGGAAGATGTAGTTGAGATACTGGATGGGCTAAAAATTGATAAAGGAGGTACTTAACTGGACCAGCCACATAAATACTGTGGCTACAAGAGCAGTGATGTGGAGATGCCGGTGATGGACTGGGGTGGACAAATGTAAGGAATCTTACACCAGGTTATAGTCCAACAGTTTTATTTGAAAAATTAAACTGTTGGACTATAACCTGGTGTTGTAAGATTCCTTACAAGAGCAGGTCAGAGGCTGGGTATTCTGCGGCGAGTGACTCACCTCCTGACTCCACAAAGCCTTTCCACCATCTACAAGGCACAAGTCAGGAGTGTGATGGAATACTCTCCACTTGCCTGGATGAGTGCAGCTCCAACAACATTCAAGAAGTTCGACACCATCCAGAACAAAGCAGCCCGCTTGATTGGCACCCCATCCACCACCCGATACATTCACTCCCTTCACCACCGGTGCACTGTGGCTGCAGTGTGTACCGTCTACAGGATGCACTGCAGCAACTTGCCAAGGCTTCTTCGACAGCACCTCCCAAACCCGCGACCTCTCCCACCTCGAAGGACAAGAGCAGCAGGCACATGGGAACACCACCACCTGCATGTTTCCCTCCAAGTCACACACCATCCCGACTTGGAAATATATCACTATTCCTTCATTGTTGCTGGGTCAAAATCCTGGAACTCCCTACCTAGCAGCACGAGGAGAACATTCACCACAGGGACTGCAGCGGTTCAAGAAGGCGGCTCACCACCACCTTCTCAACGGCAATTAGGGATGGGCAATAAATGCTGGCCTTGCCAGCGATGCCCACATCCCATGAACGAATGAAGAAAAACTAGAAAGGCTAGCTGTACTTAAAAGTAGATAAGTCATCCAGTCCAGATGGGATGCACCCGAGGTTGCTGAGGGAAGTAAGGTTGGAAATTGTGGAGGTACAGGCCATAATCTTCCAAACATCCTTAGATACGGGGTGGTGCCAGAGGACTGGAGAATTGCAAATGTTACACCCTTGTTCAAAAAAGGGAGTAAGGATAAACCCAATTACAGGCAAGTCAGTTTAACCTTGGAGGTGGGGAAACTTTTATAAACGATAATCCGGGACACAATTAGCAGTCACTTCGACAAGTGTGGATTGATTAGGGGAAGCCAGCACGGATTTGTTAAAGGCAAATCATGTTTAGCTAACTTGATTATTTTGACAAGGTAACAGAGAGGGTAGATCAGGGCAGTGCTGTCAATGTGGTGAATATGGACTTTCAAAAGGCATTTGAGAAAGTGCCTAATAGGCTTGTCATCAAGATTGAAGCCCATGGAATAAAAGGGGCAGTAACAGCATGGACACAGAATTGGCTAAGTGATAGGAAACAGAGAGAGTAGTGGTGAACGTTTGTTTTTCGGACTGGAGGTGGGTGTACAATGGTGTTCCCCTGGGGTCGGAACGAGAACCACTGCTTTTCTTGATGAATATTAATGTCTTGGGTTTGGGTGTACAGGGCACAATTTCAAAATGTGCAGATGACACAAAACTTGGAAGTGTAGTGAACAGTGCGGAGGATAGTAATAGACTTCAAGAGGATATAGACAGGCTGGTGGCACGGGTGGATGCCATGCAAGGTGCGAGGTTATACATTTCGATAGGAAGAATGGTGAGAGGCAATATAAACTAAAGGGCACAATTCTAAAAGGGGTACAGGAACAGAGAGATCTGGAGGTATATGTACACTAGTCGTTGAAAATGGCAGGGCAGGTTGAGAAAGAGGTTAAAAAAGCATATGGGATCCTGGGAATTATAAATAGAGGCATAGAATACAAAAACAAGGAAGTCGTGATGAACCTTTATAAAACACCGTTTCGGCCACAGCTGGAGTATTGTGTCCCGTTCTGGGCACCGCACTTTAGGAAAGACATGAAGGCCTTAAGAGAGGGTGCAGAAGAGATTTACTAGAATGATTCCAGGAATGAAGGGCGTTAATTACATGGATAGACTGGAGAAGCTGGGTTGTTTTCCTTGGAACAGAGAAAGTTGAGAGGAGAATTGATAGTTGTATTCAAAATCATGAAGGGTCAAGACAGAGTAGATAGAGAGAATCAGTTCCTATTGGCAGAAGGGTCAAGAACCAGAGGACATAGATTTACGATAATTGCCAAAAGAACCAACGGTGACATGAGGAAAAACTTTTTTACACAGCGAGTTGTTAGGATCTGGAATGCACTGCCAGAGCGGGTGGTGAAGGCAGATTCAATCGTGGCCTTCAAAAGAGAACTGGATAAGTACTTGAAAGGAAAAAAATTGCAGGGCTATAGGGATAGGGCGGGGGAGTGGGACTCGCTGGATTGCTCTTGCATAGAGCTGGCACAGACTTGATGGGCCGAATGGCCTCCTTCCGTGCTGTAACCTTTCTGTGATTCTATGCTCACAGTGCCACCTACGGGCACACTATTCGAATTTTGAGACCACTCACAGTTTTTGATACATAATGAATTAGATGGTTCTACTTTATGCTCTGCTTGCAGGCTTTGACTGGTAACTGGACTAAAATCCAAAAAAAAAATCCATCTTGACAGGATTTTAAAAATAACATTTTAATGCATTTAAAGAATAGAAGTGCGGGAATTGCTCTAGACTATACTAAAATGAAAACCACCTGTCACAAATCTACAAAAGCTACAATCAAGACAAGGATCAATAATGTGAAAGGCTGTTCCGGCTCTTAGCTTTAAAGGCATTAGATTGGAAGTGAGATCCATGAAATGCAGGTATTGAACAGTTACAAATCAAAAACATAAGTTTGAATCAACAATCTACTCACCACTGCTGTACCTCTATCAGGCACTTCCCTAAAATGTGTTATTTGGTTCTCTCCCAAGTACTTCATCGGTATGTTTCGTTTAAGGCTTACAAAAATAGAACTTTAAGTTAACAAAAAGAGCTTCAAATTCTCTGTTCCTGCACCCCCTTTAAAACTGTACCATTTTAGTTTATATTGCCACTCCTCATTCTTCCTACCAAAATGAATCACTTCACACTTCTCTGTATTAAATTGCATATTCCATGTGTCTGCCCATTTGACCAGACTGTCTATGTCTTCCTGAAGTCTGTTACTATCCTCCTCACTGTTTACATTTCTGAGTTCCGTGTCATCTGCAAACTTTGAAATTATGCACTGTATACCCAAATCCAATCTATATCAAAAAGAGCAGTGGTCCAAACACCAACTTCTGGGGGACACCACTGCACACTTCCCTCCAGTTTGAAAAACAACTTATTTCCTAGGACAAGTATGGTCCACTTTGAAAACAAAGCTGTAGTGTCACTAAGTTGGCAGCAGTGGAAAATTCAAACTGTAGATGACATAGCTATTGTTGCACAATTTTTTACCCAAAAGCAACTTTTTTTTGAAAAACCAAGAAATAGTCGTGGTAACTGTGAATACAGAGATCTTTGAATGATGACGACAATGCCCTTTTAATATAGTGCAAATTCAGTAAAGTTCTTAGTTTGCACTGCGGAAGCTGGAGATAGAGTCCTATGGGAAGTTCAAAATGCAATTATGTAATCTACATAAAATGAGTTCCTTAGTGAGATCCCACTGGATATAAACAATGTCTACAAAGTCAATCCAAGGGCACAGAAAACCTGTAGAATGATTCTCCTCCCTCTTTTAATGTAATTGTTTTGTTGAATTATCTTTGTACTGGTTAGATATTTGTGTCACTGCTGGAGAAAATAAATCTTAATGCACCCAACATCAGCATCACGCCCTCCCATCACAGATTAACCAGAGTAAAGTTCCCCCTACATTGCGCCAATAATGCGCCAAGCCCAACATAAAAGTATTTCACAGATCACCAGTGTAACATTTCCATTTCCCACAGCAAACAATTTTTGTAACAAAAGTAAGGCAGATAATTTAGTAAGAATATCAAATGACTCTTCTCCTTGTCCTCTTTTTTCCATAGTGGACTTATGATTACTATGAAATAAAAACAGAAAATGCTGGAGAGGCTCAGCAAATCAGGCAGCATCTGTGGAGAAAGAACCAGAGTTAACGTTTCAGGTCGAAGACCTTTCATCAGAACTGGAAGATGTTAAAAGCTGATTTTGTGTTTAATTCACTGCCACTTCTCTTCCAGGAATGCACTCCTTGAAGAAGTTCTGCTCTTCTCTCTGACAGGATTTCGGTTTTTCTCTTTTACCTTGTTCACCTTCACTGCTTTCTGGTTTCCTTCTCGTGTTTGATCAGGTTTCTTCTAAAATTCGCTTTCACAGCCACAACTCTTGCCTCAACAACTGTCTCCAACTCCGACTTATTTCACGTGGTTTCCAACTTAAATTCCACCCATCATGTTTCGGATCCACCGGATTATGCGGATTACAGATATCTCCATGATATTCAGCGTTCCTCGAACCACTGCTCTTGCCACTTCCTGAGGTCCACGCTCAATGTCACGTGCCGCCGCATGCAAGCTCTCGACTTCTCTCTTCAGCCATGATGTGGAGATGCCGGTGATGGACTGGGGTTGACAAATGTAGGGAAGCTTACAACACCAGGTTATAGTCCAACTGTTTTATTTGAAAATCACAAGCTTTCGGAGGCTTTCTCCTTCGTCAGGTGAGCGAGTGTGGGATTCCATTGAAGGTTACCGCATTTATATTCAGAGAACAATACCTGGTGATTACAGATAATCTTTCCAACTGCCCGTTGTCAAGGCAATCAAAGTGTTCAGACAGAGCGATGTTACCTACAGGACCACCGAATACACAAACGGCCAGAACACAAAACAGAGAGAGAGGGAGAGAAACATCCGAAAGGAAGAGAAAGACAGAGAATGACCCGTTGTGTTAAAAACAGATTTTTTTTTTCCGCTGGTGGGGTTACGTGTAGCGTGACATGAACCCAAGATCCCGGTTGAGGCCGTCCTCATGGGTGCGGAACTTGGCTATCAATTTCTGTTCGACGATTTTGCGTTGTCGTGTGTCTTGAAGGCCGCCTTGGAGAACGCTTACCCGAAGATCGATGGCTGAATGTCCTTGACTGCTGAAGTGTTCCCCGACTGGGAGGGAACCCTCCTGTCTGGCGATTGTTGCGCGGTGTCCGTTCATCCGTTGTCGCAGTGTCTGCATGGTCTCGCCAATGTACCATGCTCCGGGGCATCCTTTCCTGCAACGTATGAGGTAGACAACGTTGGCCAAGTCACAGGAGTATGAACCATGTACCTGGTGGGTGGTGTCCTGTCGTGTGATGGTGGTGTCTGTGTCGATGATCTGCATGTCTTGCAGAGGTTGCCGTGGCAGGGTTGTGTGGTGTCGTGGACGCTGTTCTCCTGAAAGCTGGGTAATTTGCTGCGAACGATGGTCTGTTTGAGGTTGGGTGGCTGTTTGAAGGCAGCGAATCCAATGAGACAATCAACAATCCGGAACAGCAGACAGAGGGATCCGCGGTACAGCAACCGAAGAAGAAAGAGTCAAACTGGACTCCTCCGGAGGGTCGCTGCCCTAAGCTTGACATGTATGCTCAAGCTGTCAGGAAATGCGTCAATGCCAGATTCATCAGCCGCACTCACAAGACAGTCCAGAATATCACCCGAGCACAACGCAACGCCATCGACGTTCTCAAGACCAACCGCAACACCGTCATCAAACCAGCGGACAAAGGAGGAGCCATCGTCATACAGAACAGAACGGACTATTGCAAAGAAGCATACCGACAACTGGACAACCAGGAACACTACAGACGGTTACCCGCAGATCCGACCAAGGAACACACCCACCAGCTCAACAAACTGATCAAGACCTTCGATCCAGACCTTCAAAGCATCCTACGCGCTTTCATCCCACGTACTACCCACGTGGGAGACTTCTACTGCCTCCCAAAGATACACAAAGCCAATACACCCGGACGTCCAATCGTATCAGGCAACGGAACCCTGTGTGAGAACCTCTCTGGATACGTCGAGGGCATCCTGAAACTCATCGTACAGGGAACCCCCAGCTTCTGTCGCGACACTACAGACTTCCTACAAAAACTCAGCACCCACGGACCAGTTGAACTAGGAACACTTCTCACCGCGATGGACGTCTCGGCACTCTACACCAGTATCCCCCACGATGACGGCATCCCTGCAACAGCCTCAGTACTCAACACCAACAGCCAATCTCCAGACGCCATCCTACAACTCATCCGCTTCATCCTGGATCATAATGTCTTCACCTTCGACAACCAGTTCTTTACCCAAATACACGGAACAGCCTGGGGACCAAATTCGCACCCCAATACGCCAACATTTTCATGCACAAGTTCGAGCACGACTTCTTCACTGCACAGGACCTCCAACCAACGCTATACACCAGATACATCGACGACATTTTCTTCCTATGGACCCATGGCGAAGAATCACTGAAGAGACTACACGATGACATCAACAAGTTCCATCCCACCATCAAGCTCACCATGGACTACTCCTCAGAATCGGTTTCTTTCTTGGACACACGAATCTCCATCAAAGACGGGCACCTCAGCACCTCACTCGACCGCAAGCCCACGGACAACCTCACGATGCTCCACTTTTCCAGCTCCCACCCTAACCACGTCAAAGAGGCCATCCCCTATGGACAGGCCCTGCGAATACAGGATCTGCTCAGACGAGGAGGAACGCGATGGACACCTACAGACGCTTAAAGACGTCCTCGTAAGAACGGGATATGACGCTCGACTCGTCGATCGACAGTTCCGACGGGCCACAGCGAAAAATCACATAGACCTCCTCAGAAGACTAACACGGGACGCAACCAACAGAGTACCCTTCGTCGTCCAGTACTTCCCCGGAGCGGAGAAACTACGCCATGTTCTCCGCAGCCTTCAGCATGTCATCGATGACGACGAACACCTCACTAAGGCCATCCCCACGCCTCCACTACTCGCCTTCAAACAGCCACCCAACCTCAAACAGACCATCGTTCGCAGCAAATTACCCAGCTTTCAGGAGAACAGTGTCCACGACACCACACAACCCTGCCACGGCAACCTCTGCAAGACATGCCAGATCATCGACACAGACACCACCATCACACGACAGGACACCACCCACCAGGTACATGGTTCATACTCCTGTGACTCAGCCAACGTTGTCTACCTCATACGTTGCAGGAAAGGATGCCCCGGAGCATGGTACATTGGCAAGACCATGCAGACACTGCGACAACGGATGAACGGACACCGCGCAACAATCGCCAGACAGGAGGGTTCCCTCCCAGTCGGGGAACACTTCAGCAGTCAAGGACATTCAGCCACCGATCTTCGGGTAAGCGTTCTCCAAGGCGGCCTTCGAGACACACGACAACGCAAAATCGAACAGAAATTGATAGCCAAGTTCCGCACCCACGAGGATGGCCTCAACCGGGATCTTGGGTTCATGTCACGCTACACGTAACCCCACCAGCGAAAAAAAATTATCTGTTTTTAACACAGTGGGTCATTCTCTGTCTTTCTCTTCCTTTCGGATGTTTCTCTCCCTCTCTCTCTCTGTTTTGTGTTCTGGCCGTTTGTGTATTCGGTGGTCCTGTAGGTAACATCACTCTGTCTGAACACTTTGATTGCCTTGACAACGGGCAGTTGGAAAGATTATCTGTACTCACCAGGTATTGTTCTCTGAATATAAATGCGGTAACCTTCAATGGAATCCCACACTCGCTCACCTGACGAAGGAGAAAGCCTCCGAAAGCTTGTGATTTTCAAATAAAACAGTTGGACTATAACCTGGTGTTGTAAGATTCCTTGCATCTCTCTTCAGCAGCACCGACTCTCTTTTTCAGAGCTGTCCTGGTCTGCAGTTCCATTTCATCCTTCACCTTATCTGGCGCTTTAACAAAAAACTTTTCGTCTTCCTTTCAGGTGTCAAGGACTGAAAGTTTCAACAGCTTTTAACATCTTCCAGTTCTGACAAAAGGTCTTCAACCTGAAACGTTAACTCTGTTTCTTTCTCCACAAATACTGATGTGGAGATGCCGGTGATGGACTGGGGTTGACAATTGTAAACAATTTTACAACACCAAGTTATAGTCCAGCAATTTTATTTTAAATTCACAAGCTTGTGAATTTAAAATAAAATTGCTGGACTATAACTTGGTGTTGTAAAATTGTTTACAATCCACAAATACTGCCTGACTTGATGAGCTTCTCAAGCATTTTCTGTTTTTATTTCAAGATTACTATAAATTGGGTCAAGATTGGCCAAAATCACTTCACTCAAGTCCCCTATACCTGACAAAGGGAGACACTTCACTGCATCATTCTGGACTGAAAATTGAAACCACATGTCAGGCAGCAACCCAGTACTTCTGAAATTTTTACTTTAAGGGTGATTTTTAAAAAAAATGGTTTTAATAACTTTCTGGTTCAAGACTAACAGAAATGGGAAGCAAGTGGCCCAAAGAGCCATTCCTAGTCATAAAAAAAACATCATAAAAAAAACCAAAAGAGGCTGGCCTTTTGATGCATTCTAGTTCATCCACACAACTAACAAATACTAGTTTTAGATTGGTGGCTGCAGTAAAGCAGCAGCCTAAGAATTTGTCTAACTGCCCAGCAGAGATGGCTTTCATCTCATTAATCTACACTAAATTCAAAACAAAAACCCAAAGGTGAAAGAGCAATGTTGTCACCAACAACCCTTTTCATCTTTACCCTGCAGAAATTTGAATCTATGCAAATAATCAACAGTTTCTGCTTTACCAGTGCCTAGAAGTTAATGTTCTCTAAAGTTACAGTTGAATTTTATTTTCACTTGACTATTTGATAAAATAATGTTAAAATGTTACAGTAGAGTGTTCGTTTCAGATCAACTTCCTTCACAGTGTAAATAAATCACATGACAAACACATACTGTTTAATGATCCTAAAAAGAGCAGAAAATAAAATCACAGGAATTAAAAGCTGTTCCATGTTTGGAAACCTTGTAAGAGGAAGTGTTGACTTCATATTGCATTGTAAAAATTATTCTGTGTCCAAGTACTACACTCGGTTTGCCGATGTTCTAGCTTTTTACAAGTTTGAGCAACTTCAGAGACAAGGTACACACCAGATCTAAATCAGGTGCACACAAATACCCAAGAACCAATGTAAACTTCTTGAAGAGCTGCATTTTGCAGGTGAAATATTAAAAGAATGTTCTTACCCCAATAATGCTTAACCCTTTGAGGTAGTCCATCCGTGGTTGGGCTTGAGGAACACATCCAGCAACAACCACCTTTTTCTCTTGCTCTTGAGCTTTCCTGAAGTGGAAAAAAGGTATGTGGAATTACAGTAATATTTTACATACAGAGTAACTAATTTAGGTCAGGAAAATTACAATTCCAATACTAAGTTAGCACCTCTTGTTAAAAAAAACATATGTGTATTTACCTTTAATAAACCTTTCATAAAGGTTGAAATCAAGTTGTGCAGGCCTAACATTTCTGTTCACAATATTTAACCGATGAACCAAATTAAAGCAGACCCTTCTATAAAGTTCTTCATAATCACTGCTTCCTACTCTCATTAGGTTGATACTGAATTATTTCCAATGCAGAATACAAATTTAATACAACAGAACTAATTATTCAGAAAAGTATTCACAGACTAAGTTTAACAACACCACTGCCAATTATGTTTTGCAAAGTTCAATCAAGACACTTTTCCTTTCAGACCTGAGATTCAAGTCTTTTATGAACTGCATAACCTGGCACATGATCGATAAAATATTGCCAATCTTCTACATTCAATGGACTTGCACTTTCTGAATAATGCACCAGACTGAATAACCAGATAGTGCTACTAGAATGTGCCAACCTGGAAAAGTTGCAAAAGCTGACCAACTTCAAAAAATATGATTTATTTCAATTAGTGTTAATTGTATTCAGGTGATGCATATCAATTCGAGACTCTCTTGTATCCTTTTATATGAGAACTTATCTAGGGTGTGGAGCGTGTGATGTTGAGCTCTGTGAATAAAGGCTTGGGTGCAACTGAAGACCAGGCTCTACGATTCTATCCTTCACCACCTGACTATCCAACTTATAACAATAGAGCAGGCAACTTAAAAACAGCCCTGAATATGGGCCAATGACTTTACACTCAAAGTGCAGGGGAACCTGGACTTGTCATAACTTAAGCTGGAGTATCACCTACATTCAATTCTTAATATTGTAGAAGAGTGTGGAAAAAAATGTGAGGATTTCCCTTCATTTCTTGCGAATTGTGAATTATTGAAAATATGCACTGGTACTCTCTGTTGCTAAATCCGATTGTTAATTTGTTTTAAAATCATTCATACAACTGTCACAATTATATAGAAGCACTTTTCCTCCTCACCCCCAGTTTATACTGGCACTCTTCTCCCTTTCATATGTCAGCATGGTTCAATTGGTAGCATTCTTGTCTCTGAATCATAAGGTTGTGGCTTCAAACCCCATTCCAGTACGAGAGCCCACAATCTAGGCTGACATTCAGGGCAGTACTAAGGGAGCACAAGGCGGCATTGTTAGAGATTTCATCCTTTGTATGCAACATTACACCAAGACCCTGGCTCAGGTCGTCATTCAAGATCATATCCCCTGGCACTATTCAAAGAGGAGCGGAGAATTCTCTCAATACGGCTGACAATATTTCCCCTCATTAATCATCACTTAAAAAAGCTTAATTGGTCATTCATCTCGATGTAGTTTGTGGAACTGTGCTCTATGCAAAATGGCTGCCATGATGCCAACAAAACAACAGCACCAACACTTCTCTCCCTTAATTCATGTTGACACTATATAAATGCAAGTTCTTTTAGCAAAGAAAGACGCCCCCAAGGTGCTTCATAGAGATATGAGGAAAACGGATGCCAGGCTAAAGGAGGAGAGATTAGGAGAAATGACCAAAAGTTTGATCAAAGAGATGGGTTTTAAGGAGAATCTTGAGGAAAGGGAGATGGAGAGGTAGATGGCATTCTAGAGAGTGGGACCGAGGTAGCTGAAGGCATAACCATCAATCATGGGGCGGAGGATGCAAAGAAGGCCAGTGTCAAAGAACGGAGAGTTGGGTGGGGGAGGGTTGTGGGGCTGGAGGGGATTACGAAGAAAGTGAGGGGCAAAGCCATGTCGGGATTTAATCAGAAGAATAAAAATCTGAGGCACAGGCAAAATAGGAACTAATGTAGGACACCAAAGACCTACATTGGTTGATATGGGTTAGGGTATGGACAGCACTTCTGCCTGACTTTTGGTCTGCATTTAATCTCCCCTCAAAGATTCTTAAAACTTCTCAAACGTTTTAACAAAAAAAATTACAGCTAACAAGTAATGCTCTTATAGCATCAGTGCTAGCTGGGAACAGCTCCAGAAACATGGGATCCAGAACTGTTTTTTTTTTATAATCGCATTTGTACTGACTTTTAATTTTTTTTAACGGCAAAACAAATTTTTAAAATACAACAACTTTGTTACTCTAGTTTACAAATATCTGATTATACAGCCAAATAGAAATATTAAGAATCTCCTATGGTGCAATTTATGAGTAATTGTCCTCCACTCATAAATGTCTTCATACAGAAGATGATTACAAAGTAGAATTTTCTGCCACAAACTGTTGTTGAAGCACAGCCCATAAATTCTTTAAAAAAGGAATTGCTTGAAAAAGAGAAATATTAAAGGGTACTTTGATTGAGCAGGACAGCGGAATTAGACAAGGTAACTCATTCGGATAGACCTGTTGTCACCTCTAGGTTCAACTTCCCCAATGCTCACCCGACACAAGCTTCAACTCGTCCAAAACTCTGTAACCGCGTCCTAACCTGTGCTGTGTTCAGCTCCCCATCACCCATGCCCTCAGTGACCTCAACGTGCTCCCTGTCCCTCAACAAAATGAATTCAAGTTTCTTGCCCTCATTTACAAATTTCTTCACAGCCTCACCCCACTCTACTTCTGCAACCTCCCCCAGCTCAATATGCTAGTATATACTCACCACTCTTCAACCCTGGCCTCTCACCTCCGACCCCCCACCCCCCCAACGACCAGTGGTGTTCGAATCAACGTATGCATTGGCCCCAGCTTCCTGAGCCCACTCCTTGAACTCCTCCACCTTGCTACCTGTCTCTCAACCTCTCTCTTTAATCAAAATTTTAACCATTACTTGTAATTCCCCTATTATGCTCGCCTGTCCATTTTGAACTGAATGAAGCACCTTGGAACGTTTACTACATTAAGGTGCTATATAAATGTATAAATGTTATATGCATTTAGTGGCTGTTATGGCAGAGTTACACATTAGGTCAAAGGCAAGGTGACCTTCTCATTCTGCCACCTACAGTGAAGGCATGAAGGTCTTTAGGAGTCCCTCATTTTTCCAACAGCAACTTTGAAAGAGTACATTAAGAAGCTTGTTTGTGCCTCCAGGTATCAGAGGTGGTATTGTGTTTGTTCGCTGTAGGAGAGTGTTAAAACTGCCCAGCTTGAGAGCTTATGCCAATGTCAATACTTTATTGATTAAATATCCCTCCTGTGTTCAATGGAACTTATTCCACATTTCTAAAATTCTAAAAACTCACACCTTCCATATGCTTTTGCACAAATTCTCAAAAGCTGGCAATGCTCAGCCCACTGCTAAACAGCTATGTACACATAGTCCACCCCATTTCAACAATTTTAACACATAGGTTGACCTGATTTTGAAACCTGTGTGTGTCACTTCCATGATATACGGTGTCGTGCAGTCAAACATTGAAGGTGTTGATTGCTCTTCCTGATACTCTTGTTGTCAGCACCCAGTCCGGCAATTTATTTTCTAACTCAAGAATCTGGTCTTTGAATCACACCAAGTCTTAGCTATGAAATGACTTGCGAGGACTTTGGCATTTGGCAATCTCAAAGACGGGACTCAATTATAATCAAGAAGAATGCTGTTGCCCTATTACCCTTCTGCTCAGCAGCCTCCAACACCTCCACCAAAAGGCGGCTTATTCCTGTCAAGGCCATTTTCTCTCCAAAATTTACTTCCAACAACTCCAACCAAGCACTTTGCACTCTCAGACTCCCTTCACACAGCATTTACAGAAAGGATCTTAATATGAGAATTTACAGGCTGAATACAGAAAGTTCAGAGGGGAAGTGAAAAAGGAAATAAGAGGGACAAAGAGAGAGTATGAGACTAGATTGGCAGTAAACATAAAAGGGGAATCCAAAAGTCATCAATAGTCGATGTAAACAGTAAACGGGTAGTAAGAGGAAGTATGGGGCCGATCAGGGACCAAAAAGGAGACCTACGAATGGAGGCAGAAAGGATGGCCAAGGTACTAAATGAGAACTTTGCATCTGTCCATACCAAGGAAGAGGATGCTGCCAGAGTCTCAGTAAAGGAAGATGTGGTCAGACACTGGATAGGCTGATAATTGATAAAGAGGAAGTACTAGAAAGGGAAGCTGAACTTAAAAGTAGATAAGTCACCTGGTCCAGATGGAACGCATCCTAGGTTGCTGGGGGAAGTAAGAGTGGAAATTGTGGAGATACAGGCCATAATCTTCCAAACATCCTTAGATACGGGGGTGGTGCCAGAGGACTGGAGAATTGCAAATGTTACACCCTTGTTCAAGAAAGGGTGGAAGGGTAAACCCAACAACTATAGGCCAGTCAATTTAACCTCGGTGGTGGGGAAACTTTTATAAATGATAATCCGGAACAGAATTAGCAGTCCCTTGGACAAGTGTGGATTGATTATGGAAAGCCAGCACGGATTTCTTAAAGGCAGATCCTGTTCAACTAACTGGATAGAGTTTTTTGATGAGGTAACAGAGAGGGTTGATGAGGGCGGTACAGTGATATACAGTCAGGAGGGAGTGGCCCTGGGAGTCCTCAACATTGACTCCGGACCCCATGAAATCTCATGGCATCAGGTCAAACATGGGCAAGGAAACCTCCTGCTGATTATCACCTACCACCCTCCCTCAGCTGATGAATCAGTCCTCCTCCATGTTAAACACCACTTGGAGGAAGCACCGAGAATAGCAAGGGCACAGAAAGTACTCTGGGTGGGGGATTTCAATGTCCATCACCAAGAGTGGCTCAGTAGCACCACTACTGACCGAGCTGGCCGAGTCCTGAAGGACATAGCTGCTGGACTGGGCCTGCGGCAGGTGGTGAGCGAACCAACACAAGGGAAAAACTTACTTGACCTTGTACTCACCAATCTACCTGTCACAAATGCATCTGTCCATGACAGTTTTGGTAGGAGTGACCACTGCACAGTTCTCGTGGAGACGAAGTCCCGTCTTCACACTGAGGACACCATCCAACGTGTTGTGTGGCACTATCACCGTGCTAAATGGGATAGATTCAGAACACATCTTGCAGCTCAAAACTGGGCATCCATGAGGCGCTGTGGATCAGCAGCAGCAGAATTGTATTCCAGCACAATCTGTAACCTCGTGGCCCAGCATATTACTCACTCTACCATGACCAACAAGCCAGGGATCAACCCTGGTTCAATGAGGAGTGTAGAAGAGCATGCCAGGAACAGCACCAGGCGTACCTAAAAATGAGGTGCCAACCTGGTGAAGCTACAACACAGCACTACATGGATGCTAAACAGCGGAAGCAACATGCTATAGACAGAGCTAAGCGATTCCACAACCAACGGATCAGAACAAAGCTCTGCAGTCCTGCCACATCCAGTCGTAAATGGTGGTGGACAATTAAACAATTAACAGGAGGAGGAGGTTCTGTAAACATCCCCATCCTCAATGATGGCAGAGTCCAGAATGTGAGCGCAAAAGACAAGGCCGAAGCTTTTGCAACCACCTTCAGCCAGAAGTGCCGAGTAGACGATCCATCTCGGCCTCCTCCCTATATCCCCGCCATCACAGAAGCCAGTCTTCAGCCAATTCGATTCACTCCATGTGATCTCAAGAAATGGCTGAGTGCACTGGATACAGAAAAGGCTATGGGCCGCGACAACATCCCGGCTGTGGTGCTGAAGACTTGTGCTCCAAAACTGGCTGCGCCTCTAGCCAAGCTGTTCCAGTACAGCTACAACACTGGCATCTACCCGACAATGTGGAAAATTGCCCAGGTATGTCCTGTCCACAAAAAGCAGGACAAATCCAATCCGGCCAATTACAGCCCCATCAGTCAACTCTCAACCATCAGCAAAATGATGGAAGGTGTCATCGACAGTGCTATCAAGCAGCACTTACTCACCAATAACCTACTCACCGATGCTCAGTTTGGGTTCCGCCAGGACCACTCTGCACCAGACCTCATTACAGCCTTGGTCCAAACATGGACAAAAGAGCTGAATTCCAGAGGTGGGGTGAGAGTGACTGCCCTTGACATCAAGGCAGCATTTGACCAAGTGTGGCACCAAGGAGCCCTAGTAAAATTGAAATCAATGGGAATCAGGGGGAAAACTCTCCAGTGGCTGGAGTCATACCTAGCACAAAGGAAGATGGTAGGGGTTGTTGGAGGCCAATCATCTCAGCCCCAGGACATTGCTGCAGGAGTTCCTCAAGGCAGTGTCCTAGGCCCACCATCTTCAGCTGCTTCATCAATGACCTTCCCTCCATAAGGTCAGAAATGGGGATGTTCGCTGACGATTGCACAGTGTTCAGTTCCATTCGCAACCCCTCAAATAATGGAGCTGTCCGTGCCCGCATGCAGCAAGACAGGGACAACATCCTGGCTTGAGCTGATAAGTGGCAAGTAACATTCGCGTCAGACAAGTGGCAAGTAACATTCGCGCCAGACCAGTGCCAAGCAATGAATATCTCCATCAAGAGAGTGTCTAACCACCTCCCCTTGACATTCAACAGCATTACCATTGCCGAATCCTCTACCATCAACATCCTGGGGGTCACCATTGACCAGAAACTTAACTGGACCAGCCATATAAATACTGTGGCTACAAGAGCAGGCCAGAGGCTGGGTATTCTGCGGCGAGTGACTCACCTCCTGACACCCCAAAGCCTTTCCACCATCTACAAGGCACAAGTCAGGAGTGTGATGGAATACTCTCCACTTGCTTGGATGAGTGCAGCTCCAACAAAACTCAAGAAGCTCGACACCATCCAGGACAAAGCAGCCCGCTTGATTGGCACCCCATCCACCACCCTAAACATTCACTCCCTTCACCACTGGCGCACAGTGGCTGCAGTGTGTACCATTCACAGGATGCACTGCAGCAACTTGCAAAGGCTTCTTCGAAAGCACCTCCCAAACCCGCGACCTCTACCACCTAGAAGGACAAGAGCAGCAGGTACATGGGAACAAGACCACCTGCACGTTCCCCTCCAAGTCACACACCATCCTGACTTGGAAATATATCACCGTTCCTTCATCGTCGCTGGGTCAAAATCCTGGAACTCCCTTCCTAACAGCACTGTGGGAGAACCTTCACCACACGGACTGCAGCGGTTCAAGGCGGCGGCTCACCACCACCTTCTCAAGGGCAATTAGGGATGGGCAATAAATGCTGGTCTCGCCAGCGACGCCCACATTCCATGAACGAATAGAAAAAATATGGTTGATGTTGTGTATATAGACTTTCAAAAGGCGTTTGATAAAGTGCCACATAATAGGCTTGTCATCAAGATTGAATCCCATGGAATAAAGGGGGCCAGTCGCAGCATGGATACAGAACTGGCTCAGTGACAGCAAACAGAGAGCACCGGTGAACGGTTGTTTTTCGGACTGGAGGGAGGTGTACAATGGTGTGCCCCAGGGGTCGGTACTAGGACTACTGTTTTTCTTGATATATATTAATGACTTGGGCTTGGGTGTACAGGGCACAATTTCAAAATTTGCAGATGACACAAAACTTGGAAGTGTAGTGAACAATGAGGAAGATAGTAATAGGCTTCAAGAGGATATGGACAGGCTGATGGAATGGGTGGACACATGGCAGATGAAATTTAACGCAGAAAAATGCGAAGTGATACATTTCGGTCGGAAGAACGAGGAGAGGCAATATGAACTAGAGATTCTAAAATAAAGAGATCTGGGGGTATACGTACACAAATCATTGAAGGTGGCAGGGCAGGTTGAGAAAGCAAGTTAAAAAAGCATATGGGATCCTGGGCATCATAAACAGAGGCATAGAGTACAACCGCAAGACAGTGATGATGAACCTTTATAAAACACTGGTTCGACCACAACTGGAGTAGTGTGTCCAGTTCTGGGCACCGCACTTTCGGAAAGATGTGAAGGCCTTAGAGAGGGTGCAGAAGTGTGTTACTGGAATGATTCCAGGGATGAGGGACTTTTGTTACATGGATCGACTGGAGAAGCTGGGGTTGTTCTCCTTGGAACAGAGAAGATTGAGGTGATTTGATAGAGGTATTTAAAATCATGAAGGGTCGAGACAGAGCAGATGGAGAGAAACTGTTCCAATTGGCAGAAGAGTCAAGAACCAGAGGACATAGATTTAAGGTGATTGGCAAAAGAACCAAAGGTGACATTAGGAAAAACTTTTTTTTACACAGCGAGTGGTTGGGATCTGGAATGCACTGCCAGGAGGGGTGGTGGAAGCAGATTCAATTGTGATTTTCAAAAGGGAACTGGATAAGTACTTGAAAGGAAAAAATTTGCAGGGCAACAGGGATGGGCGGGGAAGTGGGACTCGCTGGATTGCTCTTGCACAGAGCCGGCACGGACTCGATGGGCCGAATGGCCTCCTTCCGTGCTGTAACCTATGATTCTATGATCCAATACTGGATGTCGGGTAACATGGGCAAGGCCACATTCCAACAGACTGCAATAACTATCATGTAAGCAGGTGCATGATATATGTGAATGTCCACTGCTGATAAACAAATAACTGAGCTCTCTGCATAAATTCCAGTACTTTTCACTGTGTTCAATGATACATGTCAATCTGGTTCGACTGGACAAAACAATCGTTAATAGAAAACACATATCTTAGGATCCAAAACCATTTTAGTCCTCAAGGATTTCAAAAATCTCTGACAACACTAATATTTTAAGATGGTTTGCTATCAAACACCCAACAAAATGACAGTATGCTCATTTTTAAAAGTCTTGCAGCCTTTGTGATGGGTTAGTTACTTCATGTGTTGCAGTATGCAACTGAACCACACAGACCAGGATGGTCCCCAAGTTTGATCCCCAGACTGTAGTGAATTAATTGATCTCAGCCACAGTGATGATAGGGCACAATAAATAGTCTTGGCACCCCTTGACAGGGAAAGAAGAAACAAGATCAGCCAGTGCTTCTGCTCCAGATTGTTATCCAGTGACTTGTCATACGTGGATATCAAGCGAGGACAGGATGGAGGTTGGCTGTGATGCCCCCGGCAGTGAATAGCCCACCAACACTCACTGTTTGGGCCATATAAGAATGGCTATTTGGGCAGAGCAATGAAGGGTAGTCAACGCTTGTTAAATCATATCCCTCCACAAGTCACTGCATTCAGGAAAGGTGGGGGGAAAAGTGAAGTAAATAATTTTTTTAATTACAGCCGCACAATTTTTTTTAAAAAACATGGCACAGCCTGCATTATTCTAATAATTAAGCAGTTATAGACGCCTGTTCTTTAACCATATGTGAAATGTCGCTTTTACATCAGTGCGCATTATTGAAGCTTTTTGCATTCGACAGAACATATTTATACAACCATGTTTAAGCTACTTTTGATGCTCCTTCTTTTCACAGGCCACATACAATACTAAATCGTGCTTCAAGCTTGCTACAAATGCTTCACAGTTACAAACTCTTAGAAGCCCAGGTTAGTTGTACAACTAAACATGTACATTCAGTGACAAAATCAGGAATGGAAAATAATTTTATGTTAACAATTCACTGTGAGTATGACCAAGTAATGAATATTCGAAGAAACCACCATCAAAAAAGCTCTGACAAATGCATCAAATGTATCCAATAACCGAACAAACACAATTCCCAATATGTTTCATGTATGTTTCACAGCTTGGCTTACCCACGATCAAACTTGTCAAAAAATTTAAATTCCCTCTGCAGACCCAGAACATGAGCTCGAAGCAGAGCGAAGAGATATGAACCAAAGATAAACAAACAGAAAAGAACAAAGTGGTTATTTTCATTACAGCAGTTTTAGGTAACAAACCAAGATTCCTGAGGAATTTTAACCACCAACGCTCAGGAGCCTTGACTGACACTGGGTTGACGTGAAGCTGTAATGTCCCATTTTCAAACCATAACATGAATACAATGTATAGTAGCTACTTAAAATATGTTTCTGAACTACCTCACTAAGGATTCCTCTTGACCAGCAGTAAGAATTTGTTAAATATCTTCACTTCTGAGGCTCACCAAATCTCTCATGAGCAAAGTCATAAGATATGGCTAGACCCACAAACGGAGATGGTTTGTACATCTCATAGCTGGCCAGGACACATTCTTCTTTGTTGAGAAATGAAAGTAAATGGCCAATTTGCTGGCCACCACTATGACTGCAAAGAGTAAAAAAGATCAGGTAAATCAGCGATCAGGTGTTTTTATGCTTGGGTTTTAAAGGCAGACGAGGAAAGACAGACTGATGGAGTTAACGAATTCGATAGTTTAGAAAATTAAGTTGGGAGAAAATGCAACACACTGACAAAGAGCTCTTTCAAAGAGTCGGCACAGGCACGATGTGCTGAATGGCTTCCTCCTGAGCTGTACCTACTATACGGTATGATAATATAAGGAGAAGAGTATGTAGGACTCTATTAGGCGTACAACAGAAACAAGGATGTTCTAAGGAACACTGCCCAGACTAATTAATAAATAGGAGAAGAAAGAATGCAATGGAAGGGGAGGTTGGAGATTCGAGGTAAAAGAGGGGTTGCCTATCAGATGATCAGCTTTTTCCTGTTACCTGTCCAGGAGTATGAGGGGGGTTTTAGATAGATTTTTTCCTAGATGGAGGAGAAATACAACACTGAATAGGGATTGGATGATAAGAGGACATCCTTGCTATGGAGCAGGAAGAGAGTAGGTGAGAAGACAGAACCCTGGCAGCCCTCAGTTGGGAAAAAAGGGTTATAGAATTGGTCAAATTTTAGAGAAATTTGAGAAGAAATTGGATAGCCATGAACATAACTTTGGTCAGAGGCCATATGATGGTGACGTGCTGAGAAATGGACATTTGAAGATGTCCAAAGCAATGATAGCTGATTCATCAAAGTGTTCAGTAAGTGAGCTTCAGAGGTGTGGAACTTAGGCAATATGACAAACAATAGAATGGTTACAAGAAATTTAATCCTGGTGGTCACAGATTTCACCAGAACTTTCAAGCTGAAGAAAAATTAACGGTAAATTCTTAAAAATCAGAAAATACACAATGTAAGAACAATAGAATAGTAGATTAAAGGTTACCAAGGATCACCTTTCCTTGGAGGGGGAAAACACAAGCAAATTCCAAAAGGAGGAAAAGTGGACTGGAAGCAAGAGCAATTGAAAGGGTGACAATGGACAGAATTAAGTTTAGAGGCACAAATCTTGAGTACAATGAGAAGCATACCATCAGGGTCAGATATCTCCTTGGAGTTCAGAAAGCACAGGATTCAACACACTTGTCAGGGGTAAAACTTGATGTTGGTCATAATGGCAGAGGAGAATAGCACAATGGAGATAAGTTCTTTATTAAGATCAAGATTAGAATTGCAAGAGAAAAGTGAGCTAACAAGGTCTCTTTAGAAGAATCTGCAACTGCAGCAGCAGGATAATCAAGGTGGAAGATGAAATGACTGCTTCTAAACCACAAGTAGTGGTTTAGAACCACAGGAGTGGAGATAAGTTTCATATCTACAGAGTTCCCACTGTACAATGGATAGTATCATCTAAAAACATAGAATAGCAAGTATCCGCTCCTGGTTTGCCATTTCCCAGTAATTGAAAAAGACTAAGAGAAAGATGACTGACAAGAGAAACCTATACAATATACAGCAATAGAGCATGCTCAGAACCACAAAATAAATCCAAAACCATAAAGGACAGTTATTATTTCTGGCATATTGACAACTCCCATGGAGCTTGTGCAAATACACTGTACAAGCTGTCCTCCTTGGGCAAGACAGTCTAGTGTAGTGTCCACAGTCTCGTGTGACAGTCCGATGTAAAGAAATCCACATTGCTTATGACACGACCCCTTTACTGTCAGCATAGTGCAACTTTATTTATAATCCTTGATTATTTTTATTTCTCCTAACAAGTGCACCAGGACTCTTGTTTCTACTTAATGATGCAGTTGACAGAATTTGACAACTTTATTGCAAGAGACATCAAAGTCCAACAGCCAGCCAAGATTACAAATTCATATTCCACTACATCAACACCTTAAATCATCTTTTTCTGAAGTAGAATCCTTTTCCTCAATGAAGAAGATATTGTTGCTGCACAAAACTTTGGGCTGTCCTACACAGACTTTCTGAAAAATATAATTATGCTCTTGTAGAAAATTACAATATTCGAGTTTCTCTATAATAAAAGCACCCCAAACAACTAACTTAAAAGCTGGATTTCTGACTTTGTCCCTTCTTAAAAAATGTTTAAGAATTACAATTAAATTTGGGGTTCAATAATGTGGCCTGAGGATCCACACACAAATTGACTAACTATTTGCATAATTTACAGATACTCTAAGTGCACCAGGGCCCCATTGTTGGGCACCAGCACATTGTGAGCTGGCATGGGGATGGGCACAGAGGCACTGGGAAGGGAGGCAGTAGTGCCTGAATTTTTTACGCCACACTTTAATAATACCCATTCCTTCAGCGCAAGTTAAGAACTAGTACTGTGCAATTGGAGTGCTGCTCAGCCATTTCATGGGGCAGTCAGCTAATTAGTATACAATTCACAACTTCAGCATAGGCTCTTAGTCCCTTGTGCACTCGCTGCCCACACTGGGGTGCACTGTATGCCTCAAGGCCCAATACACTTCAGCGCAACAGGTGTCCTGATGTAGTTTTGACAATGTGCATTTTTGATATGATTTTGTTTTAATAGGTCAGGGCAATTGCCGGTAAACTTAGCACCATATAGGCAGGTTACTTACCTGATTAGACTTTACGCTAATCAGTGGTTGTCAAGTCCCTGCAAATATTAACATACTACCCAATGACTGGCTATCCTAACTTCAGAAAGATAGTCATCAGCTGTCCAAATGAAAACAATGCTATCATTGCAAGAATGTTTATTTTGGTTACCGCATACTAATAATGTACTAGTAAATCAATAGATACAGAAAATTACAGAAACATGACGACAAGAATCAATGGACTTGCAAAACCACAACCTCCTCACAGAATCCTTAGTATCTGGTAACCCCAGTTTGAAAACCTTTGCTCTTCACATAAACTTATTGATACATTTGTCACAATTCTGCCTCAACAAATCAAGCCAACATTTTAGGGGTTACGGGGAGCGGGCAGGAAATTGGACATGAATTTAGATTTGAGGTTAGGATCAGATCAGCCATGATCTTATTAAATGGCGGAGCAGGCTCGAAGGGATTGGCCTACTCCTGCTCCTATTTCTTATGTTCTTATAAATATGTAAGCAATATTACACACTTGTGACAGAAACTGTATACAGTAAGTATTAAACCTACAAACTCCTGTAAAAATTAAGGACAAGTAAACTTAATCTATTTCAATTCTCCAGTCATCCACTCGGATCACAAAATCTGGATTTTACTGCAGTAAATTTTCCACCTGCACTTACCTTTTTTACAGGTATTTATTTCCACAACACGAAACATGGTAAAAACTAGTTCTACAATGGAGATATAGCAGTGAAGGTTGAAATGCATCATCGCTAGAAATCTTAATGCTAAATTTGCAACTGAGGGCTCATTGAACTGAACTACACCTAACCCAATAATGTTTGAAGAACTTCAGAGATGTTCAAGAACCAGAGTTTTGACTCAGTCGTAGCTTTCACATCTCAGAAGGTTGTGGATTCAAGCCCCACTCCAGGACTTGAGGACATAATCTAGGCTGACACTCCAGTGTAGTACTGAGGGAGTGTTGCATTTTCAGAGATGCTGTCTTTCAGATTAGACGTTAAACCGATGTTCCTTCTGCCTGATAACGTGGATGCAAAAGAACCCGTCACACCTATTCGAGAGGGAGTTCTCCTGTGTGTTGGCCAAGTCATCCCTCAACCAACACAACCAAAACAGCTGATCACAATGCTGTTTATGGGACTTTGCCAAATGGCTGTCACATTTGCCCAAGAAACAACAGTGGCAACATTTCAAAAGTAATTCAATGGCCGGGAAGCACTTTGAGATGTCCTGAGGATATGAAAGCAGCTGTATAAATGCAAAAGCAAAATACTGTAGATGTTGGAAATCTGAAATAAAAGCAGAAAATGCTGGAAATACTTAGCATGTCAGGCAGCATTTGGGGAGAGAGAAACAGAATTAACATTTCAGGTCGATGACCTTTCATCAGAACTATATGAATGCAAGTTATTCAAAAGAAAAGCTTATGACAGTATAACCACAAAATTTACATTAATTTCCTTCCAATTTGTACTCTATTATTCTCCTTCTTTGGTCTTTCCTCCCTGCCACACACCAGGCCTCTGCCAATATTGTTTCATAACTGACTTCAAGGTGCTGAATGAGGAATGATGTGGAGATGCCGGTGATGGACTGGGGTTGACAAATGTAAGGAATGCAGTGAAACTTGTTCTCAAGTCTTTCCATCTTTCCTGAGATGGCAAGCTTTTGTTGTGTCATTCCTCTATAGTGACAGTACAGTGAAAATCACAAACCTCTCACCTCGGCATCTTCAGCACAAACCTGCATCCGACTGCACTGTGCACAACACACAACAGCAGTTTCAATTTGTTGAAATGAACTAATCTTTAAACTAGCTAGTCTCTAATCTTTTCCAATTTACTCCTAATTCTGAAATCCACTAGCCACCCATATCCTACAAAGAGAGTGAGAAATCTGTTCCCAGATTTCGACCGATCAATGCAGCCTTTAGGTTGTGTGTGACAACAGCCCACCGAGTCCCTCCCTTTCTGTGAGGCAGCGTCAATGCCACTTCAAAGACATATGAAATCAGCAACTCAATGGATTGAGGGATTAAGTCCCTGTTCCAATGTTCCATGGAATTCCAAAGACCTATGCCACAATCTGTCTTGCACAGATAATAATTTGGAAACAATGTACAAAAGTTTCAGGCACTTGGATTGTTGCCTCTTTCATAACTCCACAGTTTACAGACCAGGATGCCTTCAAGTTCTCTAATCAGGGACTAAAATGAAATAAACAATGGATTGCATTTATATAGCACCTTATTACATTCTCTACACACCTCAAAGTGCTTTGTATCTAGTGAAATGCTTTTGAAATGTCATCACAGTTGTTAGGTGACAAAGCACAGCAGCCAATCTGCACCATAAACAAAAATTAAGAAAAAAACACAAGCACAAAAATTACACATTTTTAAAGCCTTGCTTAGCAATGCACAACTACAAATAAGCTCTAACACACGAGGCAGAAACTATGTCAACATTCAAGATTAGATTGGATAGGTGGATAAAGAAAAAGGGGTTGAAGGGATATGGGAACAGGGTGGGTAAATGTGATTAGAACTATTTGCTCATGTGAAAGGTAAACACTAACATGGACTGATTGGGCCAAATGGCCTGTTTGTGTGTTATAAGTTCTGAGTATTTCTATGTATTTCTGACGTAACTCTGAAAGAGGCATCAGCTTTGGTTTTAAATTCATTCTGACAATTGATACTACTTATTGGGTGCCCAACCTACAGTCTGTGGGCCACTTGCAGCCCATGAGTCCTGACAATCAAGCCCACAAAACCCAACCAACTCAGTTCTAGAACCCTATTATCATTATTATATGGTTTGTCACGAAGGTTTGGAAATGGCTGCTCTATGCACTGTTATCTCATCGATGGATATATCTTAAATGACAACACTCAATCTTTTGGTATCTGCCTCCCTCAGTGCGGGGACCTCTACAGTTTGAGATACATGTCAATTAATGGGAACAATGATTTAAATGTTACTTAAACCCATGAGGCTCCATCGTATGCAACTACACTACCCACAAAGACAAAAGCCTCAGGCAGACCTGCTAAAGATGAACAAATTCTTGTTCATAAATTTCCAGAGGGTCAATTTTTCAGATCCTGAAGCCATCAGCAGTTGTTTTTGTAGGCTGCAGTGGAACACATTTTAATTCAGGTAGAACAGTTTGGAGGTAGGAATTCCTTGGCGGGATTTCACCACCAGGTTGCTAAAAGGGACAAAAGTCAAAACTGCACGCAACAGGTTAAAAACGCAGACTCTCGTGACTGTGTAGTGTTCCTTCCTTCTAACAGTCCTGAATTCCAAAGTGCAGGAGTAGTCCACAGATGCTGCTGTCAGGTATACAGAGATTCCGTCAGCTGCTTGAATACCCAGCGATAACTCCCACACATAAACAGGGGAGTAGAAGTCGAAAGGCTGACGAGAAGCGGTTTCAGGTAACAGGCACGATAGAAATCCTGGGAAATATTACTTATCCCACCAGGAATCTGGCTGAAGATTCATCTGGAACGTCTTGGAGCCGGGCAGGGAAGCAGAAAGAAGCGACGGTTCAGGACTAGTTTCATTACCGTTGTCTGATTCGCGGGAAGGGTTTGAACCAACCATCGCGCCGTAAGACTCACCTGTGCCACCACACGGAGGAGAAGCCATTTGAGTGCAGAACGGGCTACGTCACCTCCAATGACCCAAAGATGCACCAGAGCAGGCACACAGGTGAGAAGCAATTCGCGTGCACGGTCCGCGCTACAGGCTTAGTGACCTGCAGCAACCGCATGGTCCACCAGAGCACGCACACGGGCGAGAAGCGCTTTGGCCATGCCTTGTGCGGCAGGGGCTTTGCCACACCCAGCAACCATATGCTGCACAGGCGCACGTACATAGACGAGAGGCCCTTCAAGCGCACGCTGTGCAGGAAGGGCTTCGTCCGCTACGACATCATCAAGAAGCACCAGCTCGTTCACACCGCAAGGTAGTTCAGCTGCAGGGAGGACAAAGGGGTCTCCTCCGCCTGGTAGCTTGTCAGGAAACGATTAGCAGTAGCACTCAGTGGTAGCACTCTCGCCTGTCACAAAGTTGTGGGTTGAAGTCCCACTCCAAACTTGATCTAGGCTGACACTTCAGGACAGTACTGAGGGAGTGCTACACTGTCAGAGGTGCTGTCTTTCGATGAGGCATTAAACTGAGGCCTCGTCTACCCTCTCAGGTGGAAGTAAAATATCCCAGGATACTATTCGAAGAGGAGCAGGGGCGTTCTCCCCGGTTTTCCAGCCAATATTTATCCCTCAGCCAACACCAAAAACAGACAATCTACCATTTATTTCATTATGATTGGCTATCAACCAATATCTACTATAAGCCCACCAACTCCCACCGCTACCTTGATTGCACTTCTTCCCACCCTACTTCTTGTAAGGACTCTATTTCATTCTCAAAGTTTCTCCTTCGCATCTGTTCTAACGATGCTACCTTCCACACCAGGTGGGGAAAGAGCAGGGGAGTGGGACTAATTGGATAGCTCTTTCAAAGATAGCTTCGATCGAGGATTCCCCTCCACTGTAATTGACAGGGCCCTTGACCGTGTCAATCCCATTTCCCGGACTTCTGCCCTCCCAAAACCATGATGGGGTCCCCTTGTCCTCACCTTCCATCCCACCAACCTCCACATTCAACATATCATCCTCCGCCATTTCCGCCACCTCCAGCACAATGCCACCACCAAACATATCTTCCCCTCCCCTCTCAGCATTGCGAAGGGACCGCACCCTCTGCGACACCCTGGTTCACTCTTCCATCACCCGCTCTCCTCACGGCACCTTCCCGTGCGAGAGCAGGAGATGCAACACCTGCCTTTTCACCTCCTCCCTTCCCACCAACCAGGGCCCCAAACACTCCTTCCAGGTGAAACAGAGGTTAACTTATATTTCTTTCAATTTAGTGTACTGTATTCGCTGCTCACAACGCGGTCTCCTCTACACTGGGGAGACCAAACGCAGATTGGGCGATCGCTTTGCTGAAAACCTCCGCTCAGTCCGCAAGCGTGATCTTGACCTTCCAGTTGCTTGCCATTTTAATTCCTCGTTCCACTCTGACCTCGGCCTCTTACACTGTTCCGATGAAGCTCAACAGAAGCTCGAGGAATAGCACCTCATCTTTCCATTAGGCACTTTACAACTTTCTGGACTGAACATTGATTTCAATAACTTCAGATCATAACCACTGCACCCATTTTTTTGGACAGCAGGTGCTGGTAATGTTTCTGATGTTGCCATTTACAGCTCTTCCAGTCCCATATTTTGTTTCCTTACTTGTCTCATTACCACCCTCCTTGCCTTGCACCATCATCCCTTTTGTCATTTAATCACTCCTGCCATCCATCCTATCAGAGACCTTCCCTTTTGTTCTTTCCTTCTCTCCTGGCTCTGTACTTGCTTAAAAACTGTTTAATCTTCAACTTCTTCCAGTTCTGATGAAAGGTCATCAACCTGAAACATTGACTCTGCTGAGTATTTCCAGTATTTTCTGTTTTTATTTCACATTTACAGTATCCGCAGCATTTTGCTTTTGATTTATTTCATTACTGTTTATGGGACCTTGCTGTGTGCAAAGTGGCTGCCACGTTTCCTACAGTACAATAGTGAGTATACTTCAAAAGTACTTCACTGGTTGGAAAGTGCTTTGAGACATCCTGAGGTCGTGAAAATCACTATAGAAATGGTAGTCTTTCTTCTTTCAACGCACCCTCCCTCAAACACACACACACACACACACACACACACACACTCTGTCTGTAAAGGGACGATGAGAAAGGGCCAAAGTTTCTGGAAAGTTCTGAGCAGAATATGATCCAGTCAATAAGCTTTAAAAGTGCATTTTTTGGGTGTCAACTGGCACTGAATACATTTCAGTTGTTCAAATTAAACCCAAAATATTGTAAATGTCAACACTGAGCACAGCCTCAAATTTTTCATATGACATGCAATAAACAGCCAAATATTCTGTTTCCTTTAAACACAAAAGCTAACCTGTCTGGACAACACTAATAAAAACCAACTGCAAATGCTGGAAATCTGAAATAAGAACAGAAAATGCTGGAAATACACAGGTCTGTTGACGTTTCCAAAGGGAGAAAAACATATAGGTCTTGCATGTAGACACTTTGCCCAAAACAAAAACTGGAGGATAAGTTAGCCTTTTAATAGAACTAAAGAGACAAGGGAGAAGGGAAGAAAAGAATACCAAGCAAGTTGTTTTGAAAAGCTGAAAAGAGGTTAGACCTGGAAGATGATGCATGAAGATAGTACAAGTAAGGCAATTAAAAGGGATAGATAAAGTGATAGAGAGATCGAGATCGAGACACAGAGAGATCGAGATCGAGACACAGAGAGAGAGAGATCGAGATCGGGACACAGAGAGAGATCCAGAGAGAGTAAACTTGTACTTATGTAGCACCACATACTATCCGAAATATTGGAAACACAACGGGCTGGACAACAATTGAAGAGAAAACACCCTGGCAGCAAACCCCTGCCAGAAAGGTGTTCTTACGAGGGGTTCATGCCTCCCATCCCCAGTCACCAACAGAGACCCATCTATCCCCTGCACCTTTTACCTCAAAGAAAATCGGATATAGCAAATATAGTGCTCAGGCCAGAGGATGTGCAAAAAAAAAAATACAGTTCCTGAAACTTGCATTAAATTTGATTTGAACAGTGTAGGAGGTCAAAGACAGAAGCCAGAGTGAGAATGGGAGAGGGAGGTGAAGAGGCAAACTGCATGCAGGCCAGGAGCACACATATGCAGAATGGAAGTGTTCGGCAAAGCAGTCACCCAATCTGTGTTTCATTTCCCCAGTGTAGAGGTCCCCGCACTGAGGGAGGCAGATACAGTTATTAAAATTGTAGATAGGTAAGGCAGCAAAATGACCTAGGACTGAACAAGGGCGGGGGCAGGGCAGGGCAGGAAGAATGTGCAAAGGCAGGAAATTTTTAAGTAAAAACTGAAAATGGAAACATAATAGGCTGGTCCACACCCAAGAAGAAAAAGGACTAGGTGGTGGAAAAATCTTCTCTCATTCAATCCCTAATCTGTGTTGAAAATAATCATCTCAGACAGGGGACCAAAAGCCAATACCTTAGCACCCCGGGTCTTGGGCGAGGGACAGGTGCCAGGCGTAGCCATTGCTATCTTGCTGCAAAGTGCAGACATGGGGACATTGGGTAAGGACAGAATTATGTGCGATACCTCGTATGGTGGAATAGCATGCCTCCACTCTCCAATCATACACGAAGACTCACCCCTTAGACGAGGTACAAGGAGGCAGCCAATTCAACAGAACAACACCCCAGCACATATTTATCCTTTCAGAAAAGGAGGGGCGAACATTGGTGAAAATGGGGAAAAAGCACAGGATGCTTACTGGTTAAGAGAGAAATCAGGAGGGCAAAAAGGGGACATGAGATTGCTTTGGCAGATAAGGCAAAGGAGAATCCAAAGAGCTTCTACAAATACATAAAGGGCAAAAGAGCAACTAGGGAGAGAGTAGGGCCTCTTAAGGATCAACAAGGTCATCTATGTGCGGAACCACAAGAGATGGGTGAGATCCTAAATGAATATTTCACATCGGTATTTACGGTTGAGAAAGGCATGGATGTTAGGGAACTTGGGGAAATAAATAGTGATGTCTTGAGGAGTGTACATATTACAGAGAGGGAGGTGCTAGAAGTCTTAACGTGCATCAAGGTAGATAAATCTCCAGGACCTGATGAAATGTATCCCAGGACGTTATGGGAGGTTAGGGAGGAAATTGCGGGTTCCCTAGCAGAGATATTTGAATCATCGACAGCTACAGGTGAGGTGCCTGAAGATTGGAGGGTAGCAAATGTTGTGCCTTTGTTTAAGAAGGGCGGCAGGGAAAAGCCTGGGAACTACAGAGCGGTGAGCCTGACATCTGTAGTGGGTAAGTTGTTAGAGGGTATTCTGAGAGACAGGATCTACAGGCATTTGGAGAGGCAGGGACTGATTAGGAACAGTCAGCATGGTTTTGTGAGAGGAAAATCATGTCTCACGAATTTGATTGAGTTTTTTGAAGGGGTAACCAAGAAGATAGATGAGGGCTGTGCAGTAGACGTGGTCCACATGGACTTTAGCAAAGCCTTTGACAAGGTACCGCATGGTAGGTTGTTACATAAGGTTAAATCTCACGGGATCCAAGGTGAGGTAGCCAATTGGATACAAAATTGGATTGACGACAGAAGACAGAGGGTGGTTGCAGAGGGTTGTTTTTCAAACTGGAGGCCTGTGTCCAGCGGTGTGCCTCAAGGATCGGTGCTGGGTCCGCTGTTATTTGTTATTTATATTAATGATTTGGATGAGAATTTAGGAGGCATGGTTAGTAAGTTTGCAGATGACACCAAGATTGGTGGCATTGTGGACAGTGAAGAATGTTATCTAGGATTGCAACGGGATCTTGATAAATTGGGCCAGTGGGCCGATGAATGGCAGATGGAGTTTAATTTAGATAAATGTGAGGTGATGCATTTTGGTAGATCGAATCGGGCCAGGACCTACTCCGTTAATGGTAGGGCGTTGGGGAGAGTTATAGAACAAAGAGATCTAGGAGTACAGGTTCATAGCTCCTTGAAAGTGGAGTCACAGGTGGATAGGGTGGTGAAGAAGGCATTCGGCATGCTTGGTTTCATTGGTCAGAACACTGAATACAGGAGTTGGGATGTCTTGTTGAATTTGTACAAGACATTAGTAAGGCCACACTTGGAATACTGTGTACAGTTCTGGTCACCCTATTATAGAAAGGATGAAATTAAACTAGAAAGAGTGCAGAAAAGATTTACTAGGATGCTACCGGGACTTGATGGTTTGACTTATAGGGAGAGGTTGGATAGACTGAGACTTTTTTCCCTGGAGAGTAGGAGGTTTAGGGGTGATCTTATAGAAGTCTATAAAATAATGAGGGGCATAGATAAGGTAGATCGTCAAAATCTTTTCCCAAAGGTAGGGGAGTCTATAACGAGGGGGCATAGATTTAAGGTGAGAGGGGAGAGATACAAAAGGGTCCAGAGGGGCAATTTTTTCACTCAAAGGGTGGTGAGTGTCTGGAACGAGCTGCCAGAGGCAGTAGTAGAGGCGGGTACAATTTTGTCTTTTAAAAAGCATTTGGACAGTTACATGGGTAAGATGGGTATAGAGGGATATGGGCCAAGTGCAGGCAATTGGGTCTAGCTTAGTGGTATAAACTGGGCGACATGGACATGTTGGGCCGAAGGGCCTGTTTCCATGTTGTAAACTTCTATGATTCTATGTTTCTCTAACTACAACAGGACTTTGGTGCTCCCTCATGGCTCAAATGGTTAATCAGTCACTGAACCAAACACACCAGGAAGAATTGTGCTCAGTTTGCTCAATTTGTAGACGGCAGTTTGCTACAATTGGTCAGCTCCCCGGTTAGGCACAGGAAAATTCACCAGGCTTATCCAGCAATCCCTGCTGGAAGCACGCACATGAAGATATAGGATTAGATTGAGCTGTGATATCCCAGGAGTCAAATGGGCTGTTAACATGCAGTCTTTAGACTCCCATACAAAGAATAGCCACTTGAGCAAAGTACTTTAGAGTGACTGGTGTACCTACAACTGTACTCCAGCATGAAAAGTAAAATGATAAAGGGAGAAGGGTTAGAGGAAGAAATTTGACAAATCAAAGGAAGAAAATTGAAAAACATTATTTTGGAAATGAAGTGGAAAATGAAAACAATTTTAAAAACATAGTTATGTAACTGATCTGAACGTTGTCAGTTTTCAATCCAAAACCTGCAAGATATCAAAGCTGATTGAATTAAAACTAACTGTAATATTCATTCCTTTCAATCTTGTTCATTTTACATTTGCCCTACAGTATTTGCATTGCCTTTCTTAAACCTGAAAAACACATTTAATAGAAGAATGAATACTTGGGTGTTTCACCTGAGTAATGCTGTAATTTTGTACCACATGACAGTAATCCAGAGATTAGATTGCCTGTTCTATTCTGCAGAAATTCAATGGCCAGAAGATAAATACACTCTCAATTGAGTATATCAAACTAACAATGCACCAGGGCACATATGATGATTTTTTTTTCAAATGTGATGCTCTGGAAACTAATAAGGCATTGGTCATCAAGTCCAAGCAAATGCTGTTTATTTCCTACCATTGTAAGTAAGAGCAAGAAAGCAAACAAAAATTATGTGGAACACCCACTTACAATAAACATGTAAAGCCCTCCACAAACGCCTATGAATTCTCACCATGTCAGAAATCTAATCTGCTAGAAATAAGTTATGCTTAGTAAATTTAATGGCACCATATCACACAATGAGAATCACATTAGGGTATATACTTTAGGATTAGAGCACATACATGAAACTGGTAAAAAGTACATTTAAAATGTTATCACAAGAAACTTCTTCACTTAGATTTTTCCCGAACAGTATCATTCTACCAAACCAGGGAATACACTGGGGTTGTTAAAAACACAATTAAATAGCATCATGGTAGAATTCAAGTATTAAAGGGATAACTAATCATGAACCAAGTGGCTTTTTCTCTGTTCTGACTTTTCATATTATAATTAAAGTCAAAAACTCTGGTTTTCCACAGGTATCCGTTCCCACTAATCAGAAATGAAAATGGTGGAGAGTACTCCTTGTGACATAATAAATTTTTCTAATACCAACCACGTGGATTGTTTAGACACTTCTACATTTCTGCTCAGACTATGAGCGTGTCGCTAAAGCAAAGACATGCACTTTCCCTTTTTAGCTCGCATGAACGTGCTGCCAATGATTGAGAACCCCAATGACAAGATGACAAACTCGCCTTCATATAGCATCTTATCACGTCTCTCAGGAATGTACAGAAGCCACTTACATCAAGAATTATTTTGAAGTGCAATCACTACTGTTATTTAGCCAAACACATCAGCCATTTTGAAGACAGGAAGATCCTCTAAACAACACTGAAATGAACACAGTTTTTGGTAGTGATGTTTGAGGGAGGAATATAGGCCAAGAGAACTCCCTGCTCTCCTTAGGGAGAACTAAAGGAAGATGCAGCATCTTTCATGATCTTTGGACGCCCCAAAGTGCTTCACAGCCAATGAAGAGCTTTTGAGGTGCAGTTACTGTTGTAATGTAGGGAAACGTAACAGCCAATTTGTGCACAGCAAGCCACAATGAGATAAAGAACCAGATAATCTGTTTTAGTGGTGTTAGTTGAACAATAAATGTTGGCCAGGGCACCAAAGAGAATTCCCCTGCTCTTCTTCAAATAGCACTATGGGATCTTATACATCCACCTGAGCGGCCAGATGGGGCCTTGGTTTAACGTCTCATCCGGAAGATGGTTCTGGTGCTTTTAAAATCAGTAATCGGGTCACTAGATGGGTTTCCTCTTGAAAGTTCCTTTTCATGAAGACTGTAGTGCAGACTGTACCTCCCTGTAATCTTGCAGTCATACTGACATGCACCTGTACAATAGTGAAATATCATGTTGAAGCATTGAACATCACATGATTATTACTTCACTTTATCTGACTATCACAGTCGTTACCCCTGGTTTGCTTTCTCCATTATGTGGGATAGTTCATTGAAGAAAAGATTTCTTTTGTGTTTTCCAATTAACATCCACCCGAGAATTACTAAACGGTCAGATGAATATGAAAACTGACTAGGTTCTTCCTGTCAACCTTCCAAATGTCAGTTAACATGGTGAATTGCATCAGAAACGAGTATCCTAATTGCACACACAGCAGCCACTCTGATAACAGCATAACTGGATAGTTTTGAAAACACTGCTAACAAAACCATCTCTGTCTGTGAAGACACAATCTTATGGTTTGAATTTATTTAAATGAAGTCATCGGCCACGTAACAAGCTCTTACACAAATGTTATTCTTTTATACATTATAAACAATTCGCCAAGGAATTGACGCAAATTTTTAAAAGGATTAAAGATATGTCTGCAGGTGAAGTGTTTATTGGTAAATGTAACAAGCTGGTGAATTACAACAGCAACTTGTACTTATATAGCACCTTTAATGTAGTAAAACATCCCAAGGCACTTCACAGGAGTGATTTTCAAACATGATTTGACAGGTTTAAAGCAGTCTCCAAAGTTGCTGAACAAATAGTAACTCACATTTCAATTGGTGAATATAGCATACAAGACAGGGTGCCAAAAGCCAAACCTGATTTTCCATGCAATGCTTTGCACTATCTGCCGATGAAACCACGAATGCAGTCACACCCAGCACCATAATCCAGGCTTGGCACTGCAAAAGCAGATCAAGCAAAACCATCCATTTCCTGTAGCTCCATCATGGAAAACATTTTTTTAAAATGTTATACATAAATTTGAGTGGGATAACTGGACTTGATTACATTTGTCAGTTACCAGCACCTCAGTTTATTTTTATTGGTGTATTGAGAATCAATAGAGCAAACCAGTTCAGCCATTCCATCAACCTGGCAGGAGAATTCTGCTCACATCTCCCTGGACCTGGTTATTAAAAAAAAATCTTTTTAAAAAAAATCAATTTTAAAACTAGATTTTCTCCCGGTTCAGTGGCAACGCTTTCACCTGTACATTGCTAACTACTCAAGGCTTTCATATACCTGCACATTTTCCATCGTAGCTCTGCAAGGTTAGATTTTTCAACGACCAATGATTTATTCATGACTAAATCAGATGTAAAGAAATCTCACATTCTGAATTTGCTCTGGCTCTTGTTGCCACACTGCTAAAAATACCCTTGTACTGCTCAATTACTTTTATTTTTGCTGTTCTGTGGCAGTGTTGTCATTAGGATGTTAGTAAAGCATAATGGTGGATGAATGAAATTTCAGACTGTCTCCACTTAAACGGTGACAAACACCAAACAGTAAATTCTAGATTGTGTCCTTCTGAACTTGGGTTATGTAAAGACAGAGAATTTTGGCTTGTATAGAATTGAAGTAATGTACTGATCGATACAGTGCAATTTTTTCAGAAGCATATTTAGTACCGACAGTCAAGTGTTAACGCTGTTCTCGTCAGAGCCATTAGAAATACTAGTTTCAAAAAAGCTGTAATCGGGTAACACTTCAGCACGTTATCAAGCAAGTAATAAACACAGAAAGTTACAAAAAGTGAATCCAACAGATCTGTCAAAAAATCTTTTGTCATCTTTGAGGGGTTTTGATAGAGTAAATAGGGAGAAACTGTTTCCAGTGGCAGGAGGGTCATTAACCAGAGGACACAGATTTACAGTAATTGGCAAAAGAACCAGAGACAAGATGAGGAGAAATTTTTTTTACGCACCGAGTTATTATGATCTGGAATGCATTGCCAGAAAGGGTGAAGGAAGCAGATTCAGTAGTAACTTTCGAAAGGGAATTGGATAAATACTTGGAGGGGAACAAATTACAGGGCTATTGAGAAAGAGCTAGCACAGGCACAATGAGCCGAATGACTTCCTTCTGTGCTATATGATTCTATGATCTTCATAATCAAGCATTTAAAGCCATATTTTAAGTGACAGAAAAAAAAAGGACTTGCCTCAGAAGTGAACTTAAAATTACCTGTGGTACTAACGGGGTTATAACAGGTTACAAGAGGAAAAAATGCAAAATCAAGCAGTTACATTATATTTACTCTGTACTGATTAGAGCTGTAATTATTGCCACAATATATCAGGTGTCTATGTTTTAGAAAAGCTGATCCTAAGCTGTACACCTGTAAACAAAATCTGACTAACTCTGAATCATTTACTACCTTTGGTCATTTCAGTTCTTAACAAAAAGCCCTGAATGTATCCCATTGCTGAGATATCTGTTACAGTATGTTCTAATCAAAGAGACACAAGAGAAACATTCAAGCACTGGAGGAATTGCAGAGCAGAACCACAAGGCTGATCTCGTGTCCAAGGTCTAACTTGTGAGGGAAAACTGGAGAGACTTGGGCTTTTCAGCTTAGAAAGGAGGCATCTGAGAATTAGCAAATGGTATGGAAAAGGTAAATAGGAAAATTCAAACCACATTGTGAGTGAAGGACAAAGGGACACAGCTTCAAACCAGGTCGAGGCAAATTTAGCACTGATATTAGGACGTTCTTCTTCACACAAAGAGTGAATACATGGAATGGACTTCCGGATAAAGGGGAACAGCCTGGAATCATTTCAATTAACAGGGTTCTAGCTATGCATCGGGCATTAGCTGCAACCGAGGAGCAAACAACTGACCTTGCAGTATAATATGAGGTCAGCTAATTTAACTAACTTCTATGTACCCAGTGCCTAACAGGCTGGGAGCACATTATGCATTTAAGGGCTGCTGGCAGATGTTGGAGGGATGCGGCCACTTCAATGTGGCTCAGTGAAAGTTTAATCTTTTAATATCATTTTACATTTGTCACTTTTTCCAAAAGCTGCTTGGGGTGGAGAAGGAGCTGAAAATGTGAGGAAGGTAAAAAAAAACAGACCAAAAACAACCCAATACCAAGGCACAAAACGGAGCTTGTGGGCAACTTACGGAGTGGTGCAGGTCTCAACCCCTGTTTGACACCTAGAGAAATAGACAAGAGGTGAGAGAGATGAGGGCACTCCAGGGTATCCTCTGCACAGGACAGTAGGGCAACATGCTTGGCAGAAGATGGCAGGCTGGCAAAATGTTGTGTCCATTATCTGCAGAAGCTAAGAACAGATACAGGAGAAGCTGGCATATTGTAAGGAACCTGGCAAGATATACCATGAACATTGACTTTTTTTAAAAACACAAAGCTTTTGCCATTTACAGCGATGCAGCTTCCCTTGCTCACATTTCAAATGGGTGCTGAAGGAAAAAAGATCATAAAAGAACACAAATAGCATTTACCGTGTTTTGTTTTAAATAATTTTATATGAAACCTGAGGCATCAATGAGGCTTTCGTACAAGACCTGAGTACCACAGGCAATAAACCCACACAATGCCACGCCGTTTGCAACAAGCCTCAAGTTTCGGCCCCAGATAATGTGGCAAGCTGGCATCTGGAGAACAGGAGGGCATTACTGGCTCCCAGAAGCGTGATCACGTGTATCATTTTTATTATATTTTAATAAAAACAAAAAAATCTAGCACACATTTTCTGTTCTGTCACACTTTTAAAACAGTGTTGAAAGCAGGAATGATAGTTGAAAAGCCATAACATAACATATGAGCAGGAGTAGGCCATTCGGCCCCTCGAGCCTGCTCTGCCATTTGATAAGATCATGGCTAATCTGATTGTGACCTCAACCCTACTTTCCTTTCTACCGACTATAACCTTTTTGACTCCCTTGGTAATCAGGAATCTATATAACTCAGCCTTAAAAATATTCAATGACACTGCCTCCACCACTCTCTGGGGAAGGGAGTTCCACAGACTCATGATCCTCAGAGAAAAAAATTCTCATCTCCGTCTTAAATGGGAGACACCTCATTTTTAAACTGTGGCCCCTAGTTCTAGTTTCTCCCACAAGGGGAAACATCCTCTCAGCATCTACCCCTTCTAGTCCCCTCAGGATCTTATTTGTTTCAATAAGATCACCTCTCATTCTTCTAAACTCCAGTGTATACAGGCCCAACTTGTCCAACCTTTCCTCATGAGATAACCCCGCATCCCAGGAATCAGTCGAGTGAACCTTCTCTGAACCGCCTCCAAAGCAATTATGTCCTTTCTTAAATAAGGAGACCAAAACTGCACACAGTATTCTAGATGTGGTCTCACCAATTTCCTGTACAACTGTAGCAAAACATCTCTACTTTTATATTCCATTCCCCTTGCAATAAATGGCAACATTCCATTTGCCTTCCTAATCACTTGCTGTACCTGTATACTAACTGTGATTCATGTACTAGGACACCCAGATCCCTCTGTACCTCAGAGTTCTGCAATCTCTCTCCATTTAAATAATATGCTGCTTTTCTATTCCTCCTGCCAAAGTGGACAGGTTCACATTTTCTCACATTATACTCCATCTGCCAAATTTCTGCCCACTCACTTAACCTATCTATATCCCTTTGCAGACTCCTTATGTCCTCTTCACAACTTACTTTCCTACCTACCTACCCTTGTGACAGCAGCAAATTTAGCAACCATACATTCGGTCCCTTCATCCAAGTCATTGATATAGATTGTAAATAGTTGAGGACCAAGCACTGATCCCTGTGACACTCCACTCGTTACATCTTGCCAACCTGAAAATGACCCATTTATGCCTACTCTCTGTTTCCGGTTAGCCAACCAATGCTTTAACCATGCTAATATGTCACCCCCTACACCATGAGCTCTTATTTTGTGTAGTAGCCTTTGAAGTGGCACCATGTCAAAAGCCTTCTAGAAATCCAAGTACACCACATACACAGGATCCCCTTTATCCACGTTGCTTGTTACTTTCTCAAAGAACTCTAATAAATTAGTCAAACACGATTTCCCTTCCACAAAGTCGTGTTGATTCTGCCTGATTGCATTGAGATTTTCTAAGTGCCTTGCTATAATCTCCTTAATAATAGATTCTAGCATTTTCCCTATGACAGATGTTAAACTAACTGGTTTCCTGCTTTCTTGAATAGAGGAGTTACATTTGCTATTTCCCAATCTGATGGGACCCTTTCAGAATCTAGGGAATTTTGGAAAATTAATACAAATGCATCTACTGTCTCTGCAGCCACTTCTTTTAAGACCCTAGGATGAAGTCAGTCAGAACCTGGGGACTTGTCAGCTTTTAGTTCTAATATTTTTTTCAGAACCCTTTCACTGGTGGTTGTCAATGTTTTAAGTTCCTCCCTTCCCTTCACCTCTTGATTCACAATTATTTCTGGCATGTTATTTGTATCCTCTACAGTGAAGACGGACGCAAAATATCTGTTCAATTCATCAGCCATTTCCTTATTCTCCATTATTAATTCCCCAGACTCTCTCTCTAGAGGACCAATGCTCACTTACTCTTTTCCTTTTTAAATACCTGTAGAAACTTGTACTGTTTTTATATTTCTAGCTAACTTTCTCTCGTACTCTAATTTCTCCCTCCTTATTACTCTTTTAGTCATTCTTTGCTGTTTTTTATATTCTGACCAATCTTCGGACCTGCCACTAATTTTCATGGAATTGTATACTTTTTCTTTCAATTTGATACTATCTTTAACTTCCTTAGTTAGCCACGGATGGTACGTCCTTCCCCTTGAGTCTTTCTTTCTCACTGGAATGTATCTTTGCTGAGTGTTATGAAATACCTCGTTAAATGTTTGCCACTGCATTTCTACGGACATATCCCTTAACCTAATTTCCCAGTTCACTTTAGCCAGCTCTGTTTTCCTGCCTTCATAATTGCCCTTATTTAAGTTTAAAACACTAGTCTTGGACTTACTCTTCTCTCCCTCAAATTGAATGTGAAATTCAATCATATTGTGATCACTGCTACCTAGAAGCTCCTTTACACATTACCAGATCTACAACAGCCTGCTCTATGGTTGGCTCTAGAATGTGCCGCTCTAAGAAACTGTCCCGAAAGCACTCTATGAACTCATCTTCCAGGCTACCTTTGCCAATCAGATTCTTCCAATCTTTATGTAGATTAAAATCACCCATGATTATCGCTATTCCTTTCTCGCAAGCCCCCATTATTTCTTCCTGTATACCCTGTCCTATGGTGCGGTTACTGTTAGGGGGCCTATAAACTACTCCCACAACTTCTTGCCTTTACTATTTCTTATCTCTACCCAATCTGATTCTACATCTTGGTCTTTAGAACTAAGGTCATTTCTCTCTATTATACTCATGTCATCCTTAATTAACAGAGCTACCCCTCCACTTTTTCCTAGCTTCCTACCCTTCCGAAATGTCATGTACCCTTGAATATTCAGGTTCCAGCCTTTGTCATCTTGCAGCCATGTATCTTGTCATGACTATCAAATATTTATTTCTATTTGAGCTGTTAATTCATCCATTTTGTTACGAATGCTACGCGCATTCAGATACAAAGCCTTTAGTGCTGTCTTTTTACTATTTTTGCAACCTCTAGCCTTATCTGCTGGCGCACTCTTAAGTTTGCATGCTGTCCCTTCCTGCCACTCTGATTATCATTTCCCTTATTGTTACCTTGCTCTCTTGCCTTGT